>NW_027636923.1:0-17500 GCF_951216825.1 Electrona antarctica | reverse complement strand
GGCCAAAATGAGTTTTCTTCGACGGGTGGCTGGCATCTCCCTTAGAGATAGGGTGAGAAGTTCAGTCACACGAGAGAGAGACTCGGAGTAGAGTCGCTTCTTCTTCGCCTGGAAAGGAGCCAGCTTAGGTGGTTCGGGGCATCTGGTTAGGATGCCTCTCGGGCGTCTGACTAGGGAGGTCCTCAACGCACGTCCCACTGGGAGGAGACCCCGAGGCAGACCAAGGCGCAGTTGGAGGAAACACATCGACTCACTGGCCTTGGAACGTCTCGGGATCCCCCAGGAGGAAGTCACTAATGTTGCTCTGGAGAGGGAAGTCTGGAGCTCTCTGGTGGAGCCGTTGCCCCCGCGACCCGACTACGGATAAGCAGTTGAAGATGGATGGATGGATGGAGTCTACACAAGAATGCTACGAATGGCACTAGGTGTCACATGGACGGGCCGCATCAGAAACAGCTTGTAGACGTGCTGCGGTGCGACAGCTTGGCTGACAACAGGGTCCGTTTGGTTCCATTTGTACACTCTCAGAGTTACAACTGTTGTTGTTAAAACTCATTCAGTGCCACCTGGTTTGACACCATGTTTATGCCACCTGGTTTGTGCCATGTTTGTGCCACCTGGTTTGACACCATGTTTGTGCCATGTTTGGCCCTTGTGACAAATAGAGAGTATGCGCATGCTTAAAGTGAATGGCACATCGAGTGGCAAAGCAACAGGCAAAGTGAGTTTAACATCGTTTAATGTTGTTTAATGCAATCAGACTTTTCTGTGTGGATATATGGGCTGTCGAGGCCAGAAAGTAGTTTTTTGCCACTCAGTAGGCGTTCCTGCATAACTTCCTGGTTTGATGATGATGTCACGCGCATACCCTCTATCTATTCTAGTCTATACAAGCCAATTACAATCCGTTGTGCACGTCATGTGCACGTCTTAATCTTTTGTGAACTGTTATTTAAATGTAATGTATGGGAAAACACAAAGGATTTTCAATAATACGGAGATCATTGGCTTTTGTTTCTATATCCAAAGCCATATTAAGCTCATCTCCCCAAGGATCTGTAATAAACACGGCTCACTTGACACCGCCGACCGTCTCCTCTTCGCAGGCGACAACACGCAGCGCGAGAGAAGAACAACCGTTACTTCACCCTTAACCCATTCTGGGCGGGAACCCCTTTTGGAAGTATTATGTTATATGATACTTTATTGTCAGTTCGCACTGAAATTCGTTTTGCGACCCAGCGGCCTTGTATGCAACACATATAAACATTTGACATAACACAGGACAAAAAATAAAAATAACAGTTGCATACATAGAAAACATAAGGAGAGAGAGTAATGTCCACAGCTCAGTCTAGTCCTGCAGGCCAAAATCCTGATTAAGCCTCAGAGTTGATTGATGGACAAAAGACCTCTTCAGTCTATACAATAGCTATTGAAAAATAGCAGATCTGCAAGCTCGTAGCGCGGCACCTACGAGCTTGCAGATCTGCTATTTTTGAAAAATCTTGAAAATGTGGCACAGATCTTGGAATATATATTCTTTCAACGTTTTAACTCATATCTTTGCTTCTGGGGGGGTCCCTGGAACAACATATTTTCAGATGGGGTGGCCAAATACAGATATTCTTTGGGGTCTGAAATTAAATATAAAGCACCACTGATATAGGAACATAGGTATTTCAGAAAAACTTTCAGGATTTCGAAGATTTAAAAAAAAAAGGCCTAAATAAGTTAACCTTTATCCTCAACGTGCGTGTCGCCAACGAAAACTAATTTTCCAAGAGATTAGCATCGCCACAAACATCGCCCTGCGTACGAGAAACCAAGCGGAGAATACAATTGGACACGTTTTCTTTCTCTTTGTTCTTTTTTTTCTCACCGTCTAAGTCAGATGAGGTTCAGTTTGCTCTAATGTATGAGCCAAGTGGATCATTTCATTGTTTTTTGTTTAAGCTGTGACTCTTTAACACGAGGCCCGCCAGGAACATAGACTCTTTAACACGAGGCCCGCCAGGAACATAGACACGTAGAATAGACTCTTTAACACGAGGCCCGCCAGGAACATAGACACGTAGAATAGACTCTTTAACACGAGGCCCGCCAGGAACATAGACACGTAGAATAGACTCTTTAACACGAGGCCCGCCAGGAACATAGACACGTAGAATAGACTCTTTAACACGAGGCCCGCCAGGAACATAGACACGTAGAATAGACTCTTTAACACGAGGCCCGCCAGGAACATAGACACGTAGAATAGACTCTTTAACACGAAGCCCGCCAGGAACATAGACACGTAGAATAGACTCTTTAACACGAGGCCCGCCAGGAACATAGACACGTAGAATAGACTCTTTAACACGAGGCCCGCCAGGAACATAGACACGTAGAATAGACTCTTTAACACGAGGCCCGCCAGGAACATAGACACGTAGAATAGACTCTTTAACACGAGGCCCGCCAGGAACATAGACACGTAGAATAGACTCTTTAACACAAGGCCCGCCAGGAACATAGACACGTAGAATAGACTCTTTAACACGAGGCCCGCCAGGAACATAGACACGTAGAATAGACTCTTTAACACGAGGCCCGCCAGGAACATAGACACGTAGAATAGCGTACCGTGCCACACCCGGAAAAGCCGTTTTAACAGCGATGTATTCATAATGCATGTTTTAATACGATCGTATCAAAAGCTACCGTTCGTTAGCTCTGTTATGCTTCTGAGCCAATGGCCGTGGCCATTTTGAAGATGCGCGCGCATCCACTTACATTGCCTGCTCTGTTTTCAGACGGCTGTATCTCACAGAAGCGACATTGCAGGGGGGTCGCTTTATCCCAGACAAACGTTTTCAACGGCCTGTAGCAGGCGCTGTGATACTCGCGGTCCACTTTTTCCACCACCGACCGAGAGAACAAGCACCAGCTTCGTCAACACACACGGAATGGTTTCATAGTAAAATGCGATTACGGATATTTGGCTCTTCAAAGTAAGTGTCACGCGCGATAAAACCCTGGCAGGACGCGGCGGAGGGATTGAATAATGGTAGCGGTCAAACGGTTAATGCATTCAGGACGGGAACCCCTTTTGGTGTTTTAAGCATTGTGTTCTACTTTAGCTATTGAAAAATGGCAGATCTACAAGCTTGTAGGTCTGCCATTTTTGAGAAATCGTGAAAATGTGGTGCAAATCTTTGAATATATATATCAGAGCGAATGTTTTTAACTCAAATCTTTGCTTCTGAGGGGGGGGAGGGGTCCCATATTTTCAGATGGGGGTCGGCGGCCAATTACATATCATTTCTGGGGTCCTTGACATGAAAATGTTTGAGAACCACTGATATAGAAACACTGACCTCAATGGACCCTTATCATGTTTTGAAGGAAGTGGTGCAACCACTTCCTTAAGTGACTATGTGTGTGGGTGGGTGTGTTTTTCACCACCTGTGCACAACCTAACACACACACAAACACACACACATTAACTGTATATATGGTGATTTCGGGTGTGCCAGTACAGTACAGTACAGTACAGTAGAGGGACTCCCACTGTACTGTACTGTACTGTATTGTACTGTACTGTACTGTACTGTACTGTACTGTACTGTACTGTACTGTACTGTACAGTAGAGGGACTCCCACAGGGTAACTCTGTCATTTCTCAACCGTTTCGGACGCAGGGCGGCTCGCCGGAATCGGGCCGGCACCCTGGGTGCGGTCCTGTGGGTCAGTATGATAGGATGGTTCTGTACACAGTGTACAGTATGATAGGATGGTTCTGTACACAGTGTACAGTATGATAGGATGGTTCTGTACACAGTGTACAGTATGATAGGATGGTTCTGTATACAGTGTACAGTATGATAGGATGGTTCTGTATACAGTGTACAGTATGATAGGATGGTTCTGTATACAGTGTACAGTATGATAGGATGGTTCTGTATACAGTGTACAGTATGATAGGATGGTTCTACAGTGTACAGTATGATAGGATGGTTCTACAGTGTACAGTATGATAGGATGGTTCTGTATACAGTGTACAGTATGATAGGATGGTTCTGTACACAGTGTACAGTATGATAGGATGGTTATGTACACAGTGTACAGTATGATAGGATGGTTCTGTATACAGTGTACAGTATGATAGGATGGTTCTACAGTGTACAGTATGATAGGATGGTTCTGTACACAGTGTACAGTATGATAGGATGGTTCTGTATACAGTGTACAGTATGATAGGATGGTTCTACAGTGTACAGTATGATAGGATGGTTCTGTACACAGTGTACAGTATGATAGGATGGTTCTGTATACAGTGTACAGTATGATAGGATGGTTCTACAGTGTACAGTATGATAGGATGGTTCTGTACACAGTGTACAGTATGATAGGATGGTTCTGTACACAGTGTACAGTATGATAGGATGGTTCTGTATACAGTGTACAGTATGATAGGATGGTTCTGTACACAGTGTACAGTATGATAGGATGGTTCTACAGTGTACAGTATGATAGGATGGTTCTGTACACAGTGTACAGTATGATAGGATGGTTCTGTACACAGTGTACAGTATGATAGGATGGTTCTACAGTGTACAGTATGATAGGATGGTTCTGTACACAGTGTACAGTATGATAGGATGGTTCTGTACACAGTGTACAGTATGATAGGATGGTTCTGTATACAGTGTACAGTATGATAGGATGGTTCTGTACACAGTGTACAGTATGATAGGATGGTTCTGTACACAGTGTACAGTATGATAGGATGGTTCTACAGTGTACAGTATGATAGGATGGTTCTGTATACAGTGTACAGTATGATAGGATGGTTCTGTACACAGTGTACAGTATGATAGGATGGTTCTTTACACAGTGTACAGTATGATAGGATGGTTCTGTACACAGTGTACAGTATGATAGGATGGTTCTACAGTGTACAGTATGATAGGATGGTTCTGTACACAGTGTACAGTATGATAGGATGGTTCTGTATACAGTGTACAGTATGATAGGATGGTTCTGTACACAGTGTACAGTATGATAGGATGGTTCTGTACAGTGTACAGTATGATAGGATGGTTCTGTACACAGTGTACAGTATGATAGGATGGTTCTGTACAGTGTACAGTATGATAGGATGGTTCTGTACACAGTGTACAGTATGATAGGATGGTTCTGTACACAGTGTACAGTATGATAGGATGGTTCTGTACACAGTGTACAGTATGATAGGATGGTTCTGTACACAGTGTACAGTATGATAGGATGGTTCTGTACACAGTGTACAGTATGATAGGATGGTTCTGTACACAGTGTACAGTATGATAGGATGGTTCTGTACACAGTGTACAGTATGATAGGATGGTTCTGTACACAGTGTACAGTATGATAGGATGGTTCTGTATACAGTGTACAGTATGATAGGATGGTTCTGTACACAGTGTACAGTATGATAGGATGGTTCTGTATACAGTGTACAGTATGATAGGATGGTTCTGTACACAGTGTACAGTATGATAGGATGGTTCTGTACACAGCAGGGACCTTGTGTTTCTGTATTGTCTTAGTGTTAATGTGCTCTGCACGTTGTTTGTGATGTGGGTGTTTGAACAGATACTGTGAAGACGAATATCCTTCGGGACAATGAAGAATATTATTATTTTCATTCCAGTATTTCTACAGTAGGTGTGTATATAAGAGTAAAAAGGTTTCGTAATGTGCTCGGTTTTCTGATCAAAGTGAGGTTTTTTTGTTGAACTTTAAGAATGCCTTTGCTGTGGATTATTTTATTTTGTGTGTACACACACCGTGGGTTTTTTTAAAAACGTGTTGCCGGATACAAGGTGTACTGTATTGTACTGTACAAGGTGTACTGTATTGTACTGTACAAGGTGTACTGTATTGTACTGTACAAGGTGTACTGTATTGTACTGTACAAGGTGTACTGTATTGTACTGTACAAGGTGTACTGTATTGTACTGTACAAGGTGTACTGTATTGTACTGTACAAGGTGTACTGTATTGTACTGTACAAGGTGTACTGTATTGTACTGCAACTCTGTGTTCTCGCAGCTTGGGGTCACTTGTTATTCATCTTAACAAGCTATTCCTACACAGGGATTTTTTTGTTTCAATCATTCTTGCCGGTGTATGTGCGTTGGCCCTCAGGCCAACGGTGTATGTGCGTTGGCCCTCAGGTGTATGTGCGTTGGCCCTCAGGCCGGTGTATGTGCGTTGGCCCTCAGGCCATGTATGTGCGTTGGCCCTCAGGCCAACACTAATGAAATGGGATGTCTACTATATCCAAACTCATAATAGAATTGGGAAACAACTAAAACCTCTCCGGCACTATACGATCTGGCACTGTACGATCGAGGGTCCGTTTGAGGGTCGACTTGAGGAATTAACTGAAACTACCCCGGTGCAGGCAATTGGTCAACGCATAGTGCAGATGGGCCATATAGGGGTGGTGCAGATGGGCCATATAGGGGTGGTGCAGATGGGTCATATAGGGGTGGTGCAGATGGGTCATATAGGGGTGGTGCAGATGGGTCATATGGGGTGGTGCTGATGGGTCATATGGGGTGGTGCAGATGGGTCATATAGGGGTGGTGCAGATGGGTCATATAGGGGTGGTGCAGATGGGTCATATGGGGTGGTGCTGATGGGTCATATGGGGTGGTGCAGATGGGTCATATAGGGGTGGTGCAGATGGGTCATATAGGAGTGGTGCAGATGGGTCATATAAGGGTGGTGCAGATGGGTCATATGGGGTGGTGCAGATGGGTCATATAGGGTGGTGCAGATGGGTCATATAGGGGTGGTGCAGATGGGTCATATAGGGGTGGTGCAGATGGGTCATATAGGGGTGGTGCAGATGGGCCATATAGGGGTGGTGCAGATGGGTCGTATAGGGGTGGTGCAGATGGGTCATATAGGGGTGGTGCAGATGGGTCATATAGGGGTGGTGCAGATGGGTCATATAGGGGTGGTGCAGATGGGTCATATAGGGGTGGTGCAGATGGGTCATATAGGGGTGGTGCAGATGGGTCATATAGGGTGGTGCTTAAGGCTGCAACAACGAATCGATTAAATCGATAAAAATCGATAATTAAATTCGTTGCCAACGAATTTGATTATCGATTTAATCGCGGGTGTTTTCCAACATTAAAATCTAACGTAAAGCTGCTTTCTTTTTACCGTTCAGTAATGGCACTAGGCTGAACGATCAATATGCAACGGGTCGGTATAAACAACACGAGATTGTCTTGAACGTGACCTGAGCGCTCCGCATCTACCCCTCTCTCTCTCTCCCAACTTCAGTCTCCCCCACACACACACGCGCACACACACACACACACACACAGAGAGAGAGAGAGAGCGTCAAGTCGCTCTGTGGCTGCGATGAGCTCCGCAAAAACAGCTGATCTGTGAGCTCATCAACGTCATCAACAGGTTGCAAAATGCCCCAAACAGGTCCCAAAACATGGTATTTGTGAGCACCGCCACTGTCCATATTTTTTGTCGTATGACCAAAAATGCTCCCCAAAGTCTGAATCTGGCAGTCTACGGAGCACTAGCAGTGTAGCTCGTTAGCTCCTCAAATTTGTTCCACCTGTGTTACTCAGCAGCGCATTGAAGTGGGCACAGGGCAAAAGCAGAACGTTTTGCTTAACAATGATCAGTTGTTCAGTGCTGTTTAACTTTGGCAATAAGTGATACTAGAGCCTAGAGAACATGCTAATATGGCTGCTAAATAAGAACGGTTTCCTCTATCAGCTAGCATGCTGGTGTGTGTGTGTGTGTGTGTGTGTGTGTGTGTGGTTCTCATAGTGGGAGTTTCAGCTAAATTATAGATAGTTAGCAAGTAAACCATGTGGACCCTAAAAGGGTCTGTAACAGAGAGTGCAAAAATGGAACCAAATGGACTCTCAAAATTGACATTGATTTTTACAATAGAAATAAAATAATAATAAATTGGGGTCCCAGAGATAGAAATGGAAAGAATATACACGGTCAACATTACAGATTACAGTATCATTACAAAGTACAAAAAAGGGGGTAAAATATAGATTTTGAAGGAGTATTCATTTTTATTGTCTTTATTGTTAGTTACAACATGCCTACAATAACTTGAAGCAACATTTTAAAGGTAATTGCAAAAAGGTGCCATAATCCGATTCATCGATTCATCGTTTAAATAATCGCCCGATGAATCGATTATGAAAATAATCGTTAGTTGCAGCCCTAGTGGTGCTGATGGGTCATATGGGGTGGTGCAGATGGGTCATATAGGGGTGGTGCAGATGGGTCGTATAGGGGTGGTGCAGATGGGTCATATAGGGGTGGTGCAGATGGGTCATATAGGGGTGGTGCAGATGGGTCGTATAGGGGTGGTGCAGATGGGTCATATGGGGGTGGTGCAGATGGGTCATATAGGGGTGGTGCAGATGGGTCATATAGGGGTGGTGCAGATGGGTCATATAGGGGTGGTGCAGATGGGTCGTATAGGGGTGGTGCAGATGGGTCATATAGGGGTGGTGCAGATGGGTCATATGGGGTGGTGCAGATGGGTCATATGGGGGTGGTGCAGATGGGTCATATAGGGGTGGTGCAGATGGGTCATATAGGGGTGGTGCAGATGGGTCATATGGGGTGGTGCAGATGGGTCATATGGGGTGGTGCAGATGGGTCATATAGGGGTGGTGCAGATGGGTCATATAGGGGTGGTGCAGATGGGTCATATAGGGGTGGTGCAGATGGGTCATATAGGGGTGGTGCAGATGGGTCATATAGGGGTGGTGCAGATGGGTCATATAGGGGTGGTGCAGATGGGTCATATAGGGGTGGTGCAGATGGGTCATATAGGGGTGGTGCAGATGGGTCATATGGGGTGGTGCAGATGGGTCATATAGGGGTGGTGCAGATGGGTCATATAGGGGTGGTGCAGATGGGTCATATGGGGGTGGTGCAGATGGGTCATATAGGGGTGGTGCAGATGGGTCATATGGGGGTGGTGCAGATGGGTCTTATAGGGGTGGTGCAGATGGGTCATATAGGGGTGGTGCAGATGGGTCATATAGGGGTGGTGCAGATGGGTCATATAGGGGTGGTGCTGATGGGTCATATAGGGGTGGTGCAGATGGGTCATATAGGGGTGGTGCAGATGGGTCATATGGGGTGGTGCAGATGGGTCATATGGGGTGGTGCTGATGGGTCATATAGGGGTGGTGCAGATGGGTCATATAGGGGTGGTGCAGATGGGTCATATAGGGGTGGTGCAGATGGGCCATATAGGGGTGGTGCAGATGGGTCATATAGGGGTGGTGCAGATGGGTCATATAGGGGTGGTGCAGATGGGTCATATAGGGGTGGTGCTGATGGGTCATATAGGGGTGGTGCAGATGGGTCATATAGGGGTGGTGCAGATGGGTCATATAGGGGTGGTGCAGATGGGTCATATAGGGGTGGTGCTGATGGGTCATATGGGGGTGGTGCAGATGGGCCATATGGGGGTGGTGCAGATGGGTCATATAGGGGTGGTGCTGATGGGTCATATAGGGGTGGTGCAGATGGGTCATATAGGGGTGGTGCAGATGGGTCATATGGGGGTGGTGCAGATGGGCCATATGGGGGTGGTGCAGATGGGTCGTATAGGGGTGGTGCAGATGGGTCATATAGGGGTGGTGCAGATGGGTCATATAGGGGTGGTGCTGATGGGTCATATAGGGGTGGTGCAGATGGGCCATATAGGGGTGGTGCAGATGGGTCATATAGGGGTGGTGCAGATGGGTCATATAGGGGTGGTGCAGATGGGTCATATGGGGTGGTGCAGATGGGTCATATGGGGTGGTGCAGATGGGTCATATAGGGGTGGTGCAGATGGGTCATATAGGGGTGGTGCAGATGGGTCATATAGGGGTGGTGCAGATGGGTCATATAGGGGTGGTGCAGATGGGTCATATAGGGGTGGTGCAGATGGGTCATATAGGGGTGGTGCAGATGGGTCATATAGGGGTGGTGCAGATGGGTCATATAGGGGTGGTGCTGATGGGTCATATAGGGGTGGTGCAGATGGGTCATATAGGGGTGGTGCAGATGGGTCATATGGGGTGGTGCTGATGGGTCATATGGGGTGGTGCTGATGGGTCATATGGGGTGGTGCAGATGGGTCATATAGGGGTGGTGCAGATGGGTCATATAGGGGTGGTGCAGATGGGTCATATAGGGGTGGTGCAGATGGGTCATATAGGGGTGGTGCAGATGGGTCATATAGGGGTGGTGCAGATGGGCCATATAGGGGTGGTGCTGATGGGTCATATGGGGTGGTGCTGATGGGTCAAACATACTAATGCCGGCACACACACAAAAAAACGAGATCACATAACCCCAGGTTCTTTTTTTTTAATGTTTTTTTTTGTTTGGCTTTCGCCTTTATTTTATATATTTTATGGAGGGACAGACAGTAGGCTGACAGGAAATGGGGAGAGAGATGGGGGGGGGGGGTGACATGCAGTAAAGGCCGTCTGGATCGGGAGTCGAACCTGCGGCACACTGCCAGACTGGATTACCAGCCAAGGTGCCTGGACCGCTGAGCCATGGCTCAGGCCACATCACCCCAGTTTCAGCTGAACTGCACTGGCTCCCTGTTACTTTTAGAATAGATTTTAAGATTATTTTATTTACTTATAAATCCCTGCATGCACGGCCTGGCCCCTTCATATTTAGCATAACGTTTGGTCCCTTACACTCCACGAAGGGCGCTGAGGTCAGCAGACAAGCTGCTGACCTGGAGGCTCACAAGACCAACCGTGCCTTTGCTGCTGCTGCTGCTGCTCCATAGGCTCTGGAATAGTCTGCCCTTTTATATAAAAAATACAAACTCTGTTGAGTCTTTTTAAGTCACTTCTTAAAACGCACTTTTATTCTTTGGCTTTTAATCGCACCTAATGATTGTGTTTTGTTTATTGTAGCCTATATACTCTTGCTATTGTGGCATTAATAATTGATGTTTGTTGTTGTTATCGTGCATGGCATCAATTATTGTCCTACGGGCTCAGATGGAGTCTGAGGAGAAGAGGTGGGTTTTCAAACTATATACGGCGACATGTTGAGAAACCCTGGCTTAGACCCATCTTTGATTTAACCCATTTAGACACCAGGACGATTCTACAAATGTCTTCTAAATCCTGACAGTTTTCTGAACTGTTGGTAAATGGTAAATGGTGCATTTATATAGCGCCTTTATCCAAGGCGCTTTACATAGATTGTGCATTACATTCACCCATTCACACACACATTCATACACCGATTGCGGCGGAAGCCATGCAAGGCACCAACCAGCACATCGGGAGCAATTTTGGGGTTCAGTGTCTTGCCCAAGGACACTTCGACATGTAGACAGGAGGAGCCGGGATTCGAACCGCCGACCCACGGATCATTGGACGACCTGTTCTACCTCCTGAGCCACAGCTGTTTTCTGACATGTTTCTATGTGTCGGTGGTTCACAAACTATTTCAGGTCAAGGAGCCCCAGAATTGGCCCCAATAATCTCAATATGTAGTTCCAGAGACCTCCCAGAAACAAAGATTTGAGTTAAAAACGTTCGCTCTGAAAGAATATAGACTCAAAGATCTTTCAAAGGTGGTGCCGCGCTATGAGCTTGTAGATCTGCTATTCTTCAATATAGCTAAAGCATAATATAATGCTTAAAACACCAAAAGGGATGTTAAACAGGACATTATTCATCCATGTTGTTCATTTTACGACAACTGTGTTGTTTGCAAAGTGGCCCTGCTTGGCTAAATGAACCACATAAACCACATATGGCGTCCCTCAGGGCTCTATACTAGACTGGTTGGTTTCTGTTATTGTGGGGAGAACCTTTGCAGAACATAGCAGATCGGCAAGCTCACAACACGTTGCGATGTGATGCGTTGTGAGCTTGTCGATCTGTTATTTTCCTGAGAAAGTTATTTTTTCCCCCCCACAATACGGATGCTGTAGAGGGTTTAAGTGCCTGCATTTGTTTTTGGGTAGATTCTCAGTAAGGTTTGACATTAAATGGTTGACAAGGCACCACGTTTTTCAGAAAAAGAAAAACGTTATTCCTACCCATACGTTTGGGATTTTGAGATGGTATAGATCGATAATAAATACAAATGGGTGGTTGTATTTCGTCTCACATTTAGGTTGTTTCAAAGGTCATGTCACCGAGACACGGACGGGATCTGACCCCAATGTTGACCTGATTGTCAAGATTGCTCCATGTCCTGACCTGGGCTGCTGTGGCGTTAACGTGTGCTGTGTTTTCACTCATGTTAATGTCAAAACTAATTCCTATGTGTGTATAGAGCGTCGCAGCCCCGCCCCCTCGAGAGACCCGGAAAATAAATCCCCGTTCATTTTCCTCATAGAGTCTATGAGGAGACTTTTCAGAAAGTATTTGTTTAAAGACGTTTACGCCGTGGACAAAGCCAACTCTTGTCGTGACAAATCATGACAATAAACACAATGTTTTGGGCCAAACAAAGAATTAGAAAGTAGGAAACAAAACGGCAGGTTACAACACTTTTTTGTTGTTTTTCTTGCGCAAAAAGCATGGAATACGGATGTGTAGATTACAGGAAACCCCCGTTAAACTTTCCAAACAAACTCCGGTAAACTCCCGAATTGTACCATCACACCTGTATATTACCGTATATTAACTGTATATGCCCGCTAAACTTTACGGTTTACGGGCACAATACGGTGCCCATAATTGCCCGTTAAATCACACATTTGGGGTTGGAAGAGGAAAGTTACATAAATATATAATGCTTTGATAATTTTAATGAGACTATAGGGCACTTCACTGCATGGGACTATAATTCAATAATTAATTATCATGGTTGTTAATCCATTTTGGGTAGGAACCCCTTTCGGTGTTAGCATTATGTTATGCTTTAGCTATTGAAAAATAGCAGATCTACAAGCTCGTAGCGCGCCACCGAGTGGCGCGCTACGAGCTTGTAGGTCTGCTATTTTTGAAAAATCGAAGAACGACTGACATAGAAACATAGCTTTTTCAGAAAACTGTCAGGATCTAAATAGAAGACATTTTTTAGAATCTGATCTCGGGTCCAAATGGGTTAATAATGACTGTCACGTTCTGAAGAGAATCCAAACCTATATTGTAGAAATTGGGTTCAAATCATTTGCCATACTGTAAATATTCCCATCTGGTCGTGCAGTGATTTCCCAAGGGGAGGATATTGTAATAAAAGGATTCCATTGTGGCCCCTAGCTGCACATGCAGTTCCTTTATCGTTATTATTTGCACAGAAGTCCATCTCAATGGGATTCTTCCTTTGTCATTTAACCCATTTTGAGTGGTAACCCCTTTTGGTGTTACATACATTATGTTATAATTTAGCTATTGAAAAATAGCAGATCTACAAGCTCATAGCGCGGCACCGAGTGCCGCGCTATGAACTTGTAGGTCTGCTATTTTTGAAAAAACGTTAAAATGTGCCTCAAATCTTTCAGAAAATTGTCATGATTTAGAAGACTTTTTTTTTTATTTCGACGTCAGGCCTGAATGGGTTAAAAGCTAGTAAGCGTTCTGTATTTGATGTCACACACACACAGACAGTAAAGTCCCCTGGGATAGTAAGTGTATACAGTGTAATATGCAGTCGGTCCGAACATCGCACGTTTTATCCAAACCATGGAGACCTCCGTAGATTTCGAGTTATTCAGCTTTTCTTTTTTTTTATCGTCATTTATTTTGAGTTTTCTCTTTTCTGACATAGGCCTCACTCACACTGTTGCAACATGCATACAACATTTGTCTTGTGTCTTGTCCGTGTTTAATGGCCGCCCCAATGCATTTATTATTATTTTTTTTTTAAATGTTTCTTTTTTTGTGGCTTTCGCCTTTATTTTTATTTTTTTTATGGAGGGACAGACATGTAGGCTGACAGGAAATGGGGAGAGAGATGGGGGGGAAGACATGCAGTAAAGGCCGTCGGGATCGGGAGTCGAACCCGCGGCACACTGCCAGACTGGATTACCAGCCAAGGTGCCTGCCTGGACCATTGAGCCATGGCCCAGGCCCCCAATGCATTTCCAATGGAAGTCACATGATTTGATAAAACATTTTTGTTTGATGGCTGTGTTGTGCCCCCCTCCCTCGCATCAAACAAAAATGTTTTGTCAAACCATGTGACTTCCATTGGAAATGCATTGGGGCGGCCATTAAACACTGACAAGACACAAGACAAATGTCGTATGCATGTTGCAACAGTGTGAGTGAGGCCATAGACACAAGGACAACAACAGACTATACATACAAGACAATGTACATATACAATATTAAACAACAATGAAAACAAAGAAAATAAAAAATGACAAGAAAAAAAAATAGAAAAAATAGTAATAGTGATTTCCAAGTGGTAGAGGGTTGTGGGTTCCGTCCTATACAGACAGGAATCATGAAACGGTCAGAATCAACTGCTCGATCTCTTCAATATAATCCAAAAAGGGGGTCCATACCTCTATGCGAATACATTATTATGTTATTCAGCTTTTTAGTCAAACCGCAATGCGCAATCCGTTCTAGGATCGCTAAAGAAGGAAAGGCAAAAACCAAAAATAAATAAATCAGCGATCCGGTTTGATATCAATAATGAAGCTTATCAGACGGAACGTTACGCCAGAAGCAGTTGCCGGTTGGATTCCAACTGGCGGAACATTCCGTCAGAAGCAGTACATTTGGTTAGAGAAATATCCCTTTGAAAGGTATCATAATAAGGCCTAATATAATATTCAAAACAATATTCAAATATCCTAGCTGCCCATACGTTGTAGGGTTCAAGTGCTTCAACAGATTCTGATGCTTGATTACTATTGCAGGGGACCCCCTGGATCCTGAGGAGACCCCCTACGGACCCCCTGGATCCTGAGGAGACCCCCTACGGACCCCCTGGATCCTGAGGAGACCCCCTACGGACCCCCTGGATCCCCCTCCTATAGGACCCCCCTGAGGAGACCCCCTACGGACCCCCTGATCCCCCTCCTATAGGCTACCCCTGAGGAGACCCCCTACGGACCCCCTGGATCCCCCTCCTATAGGACCCCCCCTGAGGAGACCCCCCACGGACCCCCTGGATCCCCCTCCTATAGGACCCCCCTGAGGAGACCCCCTACGGACCCCCTGGATCCCCCTCCTATAGGCTACCCCTGAGGAGACCCCCTACGGACCCCCTGGATCCTGAGGAGACCCCCTACGGACCCCCTGGATCCCCCTCCTATAGGCTACCCCTGAGGAGACCCCCTACGGACCCCCTGGATCCCCCTCCTATAGGACCCCCCCTGAGGAGACCCCCCACGGACCCCCTGGATCCCCCTCCTATAGGACCCCCCTGAGGAGACCCCCTACGGACCCCCTGGATCCCCCTCCTATAGGACCCCCCCTGAGGAGACCCCCCACGGACCCCCTGGATCCCCCTCCTATAGGACCCCCCTGAGGAGACCCCCTACGGACTCCCTGGATCCCCCTCCTATAGGCTACCCCTGAGGAGACCCCCTACGGATCCCCTGGATCCCCCTCCTATAGGACCCCCCTGAGGAGACCCCCTACGGACCCCCTGGATCCCCCTCCTATAGGCTACCCCTGAGGAGACCCCCTACGGACCCCCTGATCCCCCTCCTATAGGCTACCCCTGAGGAGACCCCCTACGGACCCCCTGGATCCCCCTCCTATAGGACCCCCCTGAGGAGACCCCCTACGGACCCCCTGATCCCCCTCCTATAGGACCCCCCTGAGGAGACCCCCTACGGACCCCCTGGATCCCCCTCCTATAGGACCCCCCCTGAGGAGACCCCCTACGGACCCCCTGGATCCCCCTCCTATAGGACCCCCCCTGAGGAGACCCCCTACGGACCCCCTGGATCCCCCTCCTATAGGACCCCCCTGAGGAGACCCCCTACGGACCCCCTGATCCCCCTCCTATAGGCTACCCCTGAGGAGACCCCCTACGGACCCCCTGGATCCCCCTCCTATAGGCTACACCTGAGGAGATCCCCTACGGACCCCCTGGATCCCCCTCCTATAGGACCCCCCTGAGGAGACCCCCTACGGACCCCCTGATCCCCCTCCTATAGGACCCCCCCTGAGGAGACCCCCTACGGACCCCCTGGATCCCCCTCCTATAGGACTCCCCTGAGGAGACCCCCTACGGACCCCCTGATCCCCCTCCTATAGGCTACCCCTGAGGAGACCCCCTACGGACCCCCTGGATCCCCCTCCTATAGGACCCCCCTGAGGAGACCCCCTACGGACCCCCTGGATCCCCCTCCTATAGGACCCCCCTGAGGAGACCCCCTACGGACCCCCTGGATCCCCCTCCTATAGGACCCCCCTGAGGAGACCCCCTACGGACCCCCTGGATCCCCCTCCTATAGGACCCCCCCTGAGGAGACCCCCTACGGACCCCCTGGATCCCCCTCCTATAGGACCCCCCTGAGGAGACCCCCTACGGACCCCCTGGATCCCCCTCCTATAGGACCCCCCTATAGGCCACCCCTGAGGAGACGCCCTACGGACCCCCTTTAAGAACAAATGGTCTCAGAGCTTGTAGATCATTGGATTAGAGTCTAAGCCAATGATCTACAAGCTCTGAAATGCCTTCTATTATCTAATCTCCCTATAATTCTACATTGTCTCTGTGTGTCAAACTTTCACTTTACCACCAAAAGGGGGCACCAAAGTGGCACTTTTCGTCACGCAAATAGAATAGAATATATTTCAAGCTCCTTTCTCCTCTTTATTTGTATCTGTTATTCTCTCTCTGTCTCTGTCTCTGTCTCTGTCTCTGTCTCAGTCTGTCTCTCTCTCTGTCTCTCTGTCTCTCTCTCTCTCTCTCTCTCTCTCTCTCTCTCTCTCTCTCTCTCTCTCTCTCTCTCTCTCTCTGTGTGTGTGTCTCTCTCTCTCTCTCTCTCTCTCTCTCTGTCTCTCTCTCTCTCTCTCTCTCTCTCTGTCTCTCTCTCTCTCTCTCTCTCTCTCTCTCTGTGTGTCTCTCTCTCTCTCTCTCTCTCTCTGTGTGTCTCTCTCTCTCTCTGTCTCTCTCTCTGTCTCTCTCTCTCTCTCTCTCTCTCTCTCTCTCTCTCTCTCTCTCTCTCTCTCTTCCATTCCTTTGCGCGAAAGATCAGCGTCCGTGATTGAATCGGAGGTTTGCAGCCTGTCACTGACTCTGTGGATTAACACACACACACACGCGCGCACACACACACACACACACACACACACACACACACACACACACACACACACACACACACACACACACACACACACACACACACCTCCTCCTATGTATGTCCAGCTTTTAGTGTATGTGCATAAACTCCATCCTACACAAACATTACAATGAATAGAAACATGAATGATTCAATTCAATTCAATCAATTCAATTCAATTCAATTCAATTCATTCAATTCAATTCAATT
>NW_027636924.1:0-141659 GCF_951216825.1 Electrona antarctica | reverse complement strand
TGTCGCTTTTCAGTGATTTTCACCTTTTTTTCAAATCTCCGAAACCGTGAAAAATTCCACCCTGTAGCATGTGCTCCGAGACCATGGACTATAGCCTGTCGCTTTTCAGTGATTTTCCCCTTTTTTCAAATCCTCCGAAACCGTGAAAAATGGCACCCTGTAGCATGTGCTCCGAGACCATGGACTATAGCCTGTCGCTTTCAGTGATTTTCACCTTTTTTTCAAATCGTGAAAAAATGCCACCCTGTAGCATGTGCTCCGAGACCATGGACTATAGCCTGTCGCTTTTCAGTGATTTCCCCTTTTTTCAAATCCTCCGAAACCGTGAAAAATGCCACCCTGTAGCATGTGCTCCGAGACCATGGACTATAGCCTGTCGCTTTTCAGTGATTTCACCTTTTTTCAATCCTCCGAAACCGTGAAAAATTCCACCCTGTAGCATGTGCTCCGAGACCATGACTATAGCCTGTCGCTTTTCAGTGATTTTCCCCTTTTTTCAAATCCTCCGAAACCGTGAAAAATGGCACCCTGTAGCATGTGCTCCGAGACCATGGACTATAGCCTGTCGCTTTTCAGTGATTTTCACCTTTTTTTCAAATCGTGAAAAATGCCACCCTGTAGCATGTGCTCCGAGACCATGGACTATAGCCTGTCGCTTTTCAGTGATTTTCCCCTTTTTCAAATTCTCCGAAACCGTGAAAAATGCCACCCTGTAGCATGTGCTCCGAGACCATGGACTATAGCCTGTCGCTTTTCAGTGATTTTCACCTTTTTTCAATCCTCCGAAACCGTGAAAAATTCACCCTGTAGCATGTGCTCCGAGACCATGGGACTATAGCCTGTCGCTTTTCAGTGATTTTCACCTTTTTTTCAAATCCTCCGAAACCGTGAAAATGCCACCCTGTAGCATGTGCTCCGAGACCATGGACTATAGCCTGTCGCTTTTCAGTGATTTTCACCTTTTTTTCAATCCTCCGAAACCGTGAAAAATGCCACCCTGTAGCATGTGCTCCGAGACCATGGACTATAGCCTGTCGCTTTTCAGTGATTTTCACCTTTTTTTCAAATCCTCCGAAACCGTGAAAAATGCCACCCTGTAGCATGTGCTCCGAGACCATGGACTATAGCCTGTCGCTTTTCAGTGATTTTCACCTTTTTTTCAAATCCTCCGAAACCGTGAAAAATGCCACCCTGTAGCATGTGCTCCGAGACCATGGACTATAGCCTGTCGCTTTTCAGTGATTTTCACCTTTTTTTCAAATCTCCGAAACCGTGAAAAATGCCACCCTGTAGCATGTGCTCCGAGACCATGGACTATAGCTGTCGCTTTTCAGTGATTTTCACCTTTTTTCAAATCCTCCGAAACCGTGAAAAATGCCACCCTGTAGCATGTGCTCCGAGACCATGGACTATAGCCTGTCGCTTTTAAGTGATTTTCACCTTTTTTTTCGAATCGTGAAAAATGCCACCCTGTAGCATGTGCTCCGAGACCATGGACTATAGCCTGTCGCTTTTCAGTGATTTTCCCCTTTTTTCAAATCCTCCGAAACCGTGAAAAATGCCACCCTGTAGCATGTGCTCCGAGACCATGGACTATAGCCTGTCGCTTTTCAGTGATTTTCACCTTTTTTTCAAATCCTCCGAAACCGTGAAAAATGCAACCCTGTAGCATGTGCTCCGAGACCATGGACTATAGCCTGTCGCTTTTCAGTGATTTTCACCTTTTTTTCAAATCCTCCGAAACCGTGAAAAATGCCACCCTGTAGCATGTGCTCCGAGACCATGGACTATAGCCTGTCGCTTTCAGTGATTTTCACCTTTTTTTCAAATCGTGAAAAATGCCACCCTGTAGCATGTGCTCCGAGACCATGGACTATAGCCTGTCGCTTTTCAGTGATTTTCCCCTTTTTTCAAATCCTCCGAAACCGTGAAAAATGCCACCCTGTAGCATGTGCTCCGAGACCATGGACTATAGCCTGTCGCTTTTCAGTGATTTTCACCTTTTTTTCAAATCCTCCGAAACCGTGAAAAATGGCACCCTTTAGCATGTGCTCCGAGACCATGGACTATAGCCTGTCGCTTTTCAGTGATTTTCCCCTTTTTTTCAAATCCTCCGAAACCGTGAAAAATGCCACCCTGTAGCATGTGCTCCGAGACCATGGACTATAGCCTGTCGCTTTTCAGTGATTTTCCCCTTTTTTCAAATCCTCCGAAACCGTGAAAAATGCCACCCTGTAGCATGTGCTCCGAGACCATGGACTATAGCCTGTCGCTTTTCAGTGATTTTCCCCTTTTTTCAAATCCTCCGAAACCGTGAAAAATGCCACCCTGTAGCATGTGCTCCGAGACCATGGACTATAGCCTGTCGCTTTTCAGTGATTTTCACCTTTTTTTCAAATCCTCCGAAACCGTGAAAAATTCCACCCTGTAGCATGTGCTCCGAGACCATGGACTATAGCCTGTCGCTTTTCAGTGATTTTCACATTTTTTTCAAATCCTCCGAAACCGTGAAAAATGCCACCCTGTAGCATGTGCTCCGAGACCATGGACTATATAGCCTGTCGCTTTTCAGTGATTTTCACCTTTTTTTCAAATCCTCCGAAACCGTGAAAAATTCCACCCTGTAGCATGTGCTCCGAGACCATGGACTATAGCCTGTCGCTTTTCAGTGATTTTCCCCTTTTTTCAAATCCTCCGAAACCGTGAAAAATGGCACCCTGTAGCATGTGCTCCGAGACCATGGACTATAGCCTGTCGCTTTTCAGTGATTTTCACCTTTTTTTCAAATCGTGAAAAATGCCACCCTGTAGCATGTGCTCCGAGACCATGGACTATAGCCTGTCGCTTTTCAGTGATTTTCCCCTTTTTTCAAATCCTCCGAAACCGTGAAAAATGCCACCCTGTAGCATGTGCTCCGAGACCATGGACTATAGCCTGTCGCTTTTCAGTGATTTTCACCTTTTTTTCAAATCCTCCGAAACCGTGAAAAATTCCACCCTGTAGCATGTGCTCCGAGACCATGGACTATAGCCTGTCGCTTTTCAGTGATTTTCCCCTTTTTTCAAATCCTCCGAAACCGTGAAAAATGGCACCCTGTAGCATGTGCTCCGAGACCATGGACTATAGCCTGTCGCTTTTCAGTGATTTTCACCTTTTTTTCAAATCGTGAAAAATGCCACCCTGTAGCATGTGCTCCGAGACCATGGACTATAGCCTGTCGCTTTTCAGTGATTTTCCCCTTTTTTCAAATCCTCCGAAACCGTGAAAAATGCCACCCTGTAGCATGTGCTCCGAGACCATGGACTATAGCCTGTCGCTTTTCAGTGATTTTCACCTTTTTTTCAAATCCTCCGAAACCGTGAAAAATTCCACCCTGTAGCATGTGCTCCGAGACCATGGACTATAGCCTGTCGCTTTCCAGTGATTTTCACCTTTTTTTCAAATCGTGAAAAATGCCACCCTGTAGCATGTACTCCGAGACCATGGACTATAGCCTGTCGCTTTTCAGTGATTTTCCCCTTTTTTCAAATCCTCCGAAACCGTGAAAAATGCCACCCTGTAGCATGTGCTCCGAGACCATGGACTATAGCCTGTCGCTTTTCAGTGATTTTCACCTTTTTTTCAAATCCTCCGAAACCGTGAAAAATGGCACCCTTTAGCATGTGCTCCGAGACCATGGACTATAGCCTGTCGCTTTTCAGTGATTTTCCCCTTTTTTTCAAATCCTCCGAAACCGTGAAAAATGCCACCCTGTAGCATGTGCTCCGAGACCATGGACTATAGCCTGTCGCTTTTCAGTGATTTTCCCCTTTTTTCAAATCCTCCGAAACCGTGAAAAATGCCACCCTGTAGCATGTGCTCCGAGACCATGGACTATAGCCTGTCGCTTTTCAGTGATTTTCCCCTTTTTTCAAATCCTCCGAAACCGTGAAAAATGCCACCCTGTAGCATGTGCTCCGAGACCATGGACTATAGCCTGTCGCTTTTCAGTGATTTTCACCTTTTTTTCAAATCCTCCGAAACCGTGAAAAATTCCACCCTGTAGCATGTGCTCCGAGACCATGGACTATAGCCTGTCGCTTTTCAGTGATTTTCACATTTTTTTCAAATCCTCCGAAACCGTGAAAAATGCCACCCTGTAGCATGTGCTCCGAGACCATGGACTATATAGCCTGTCGCTTTTCAGTGATTTTCACCTTTTTTTCAAATCCTCCGAAACCGTGAAAAATTCCACCCTGTAGCATGTGCTCCGAGACCATGGACTATAGCCTGTCGCTTTTCAGTGATTTTCCCCTTTTTTCAAATCCTCCGAAACCGTGAAAAATGGCACCCTGTAGCATGTGCTCCGAGACCATGGACTATAGCCTGTCGCTTTTCAGTGATTTTCACCTTTTTTTCAAATCGTGAAAAATGCCACCCTGTAGCATGTGCTCCGAGACCATGGACTATAGCCTGTCGCTTTTCAGTGATTTTCCCCTTTTTTCAAATCCTCCGAAACCGTGAAAAATGCCACCCTGTAGCATGTGCTCCGAGACCATGGACTATAGCCTGTCGCTTTTCAGTGATTTTCACCTTTTTTTCAAATCCTCCGAAACCGTGAAAAATTCCACCCTGTAGCATGTGCTCCGAGACCATGGACTATAGCCTGTCGCTTTTCAGTGATTTTCCCCTTTTTTCAAATCCTCCGAAACCGTGAAAAATGGCACCCTGTAGCATGTGCTCCGAGACCATGGACTATAGCCTGTCGCTTTTCAGTGATTTTCACCTTTTTTTCAAATCGTGAAAAATGCCACCCTGTAGCATGTGCTCCGAGACCATGGACTATAGCCTGTCGCTTTTCAGTGATTTTCCCCTTTTTTCAAATCCTCCGAAACCGTGAAAAATGCCACCCTGTAGCATGTGCTCCGAGACCATGGACTATAGCCTGTCGCTTTTCAGTGATTTTCACCTTTTTTTCAAATCCTCCGAAACCGTGAAAAATTCCACCCTGTAGCATGTGCTCCGAGACCATGGACTATAGCCTGTCGCTTTTCAGTGATTTTCACCTTTTTTTCAAATCCTCCGAAACCGTGAAAAATGCCACCCTGTAGCATGTGCTCCGAGACCATGGATTATATAGCCTGTCGCTTTTCAGTGATTTTCACCTTTTTTTCAAATCCTCCGAAACCGTGAAAAATGGCACCCTGTAGCATGTGCTCCGAGACCATGGACTATAGCCTGTCGCTTTTCAGTGATTTTCACCTTTTTTTCAAATCCTCCGAAACCGTGAAAAATGCCACCCTGTAGCATGTGCTCCGAGACCATGGACTATAGCCTGTCGCTTTTCAGTGATTTTCACCTTTTTTTCAAATCCTCCGAAACCGTGAAAAATGCCACCCTGTAGCATGTGCTCCGAGACCATGGACTATAGCCTGTCGCTTTTCAGTGATTTTCACCTTTTTTTTTAAATCCTCCGAAACCGTGAAAAATGCCACCCTGTAGCATGTGCTCCGAGACCATGGACTATATAGCCTGTCGCTTTTCAGTGATTTTCACCTTTTTTTCAAATCCTCCGAAACCGTGAAAAATGCCACCCTGTAGCATGTGCTCCGAGACCATGGACTATAGCCTGTCGCTTTTCAGTGATTTTCACCTTTTTTTCAAATCCTCCGAAACCGTGAAAAATGCCACCCTGTAGCATGTGCTCCGAGACCATGGACTATAGCCTGTCGCTTTTCAGTGATTTTCACCTTTTTTTCAAATCCTCCGAAACCGTGAAAAATGCCACCCTGTAGCATGTGCTCCGAGACCATGGACTATAGCCTGTCGCTTTTAAGTGATTTTCACCTTTTTTTCGAATCGTGAAAAATGCCACCCTGTAGCATGTGCTCCGAGACCATGGACTATAGCCTGTCGCTTTTCAGTGATTTTCCCCTTTTTTCAAATCCTCCGAAACCGTGAAAAATGCCACCCTGTAGCATGTGCTCCGAGACCATGGACTATAGCCTGTCGCTTTTCAGTGATTTTCACCTTTTTTTCAAATCCTCCGAAACCGTGAAAAATGCAACCCTGTAGCATGTGCTCCGAGACCATGGACTATAGCCTGTCGCTTTTCAGTGATTTTCACCTTTTTTTCAAATCCTCCGAAACCGTGAAAAATGCCACCCTGTAGCATGTGCTCCGAGACCATGGACTATAGCCTGTCGCTTTCCAGTGATTTTCACCTTTTTTTCAAATCGTGAAAAATGCCACCCTGTAGCATGTGCTCCGAGACCATGGACTATAGCCTGTTGCTTTTCAGTGATTTTCCCCTTTTTTCAAATCCTCCGAAACCGTGAAAAATGCCACCCTGTAGCATGTGCTCCGAGACCATGGACTATAGCCTGTCGCTTTTCAGTGATTTTCACCTTTTTTTCAAATCCTCCGAAACCGTGAAAAATGGCACCCTTTAGCATGTGCTCCGAGACCATGGACTATAGCCTGTCGCTTTTCAGTGATTTTCCCCTTTTTTTCAAATCCTCCGAAACCGTGAAAAATGCCACCCTGTAGCATGTGCTCCGAGACCATGGACTATAGCCTGTCGCTTTTCAGTGATTTTCCCCTTTTTTCAAATCCTCCGAAACCGTGAAAAATGCCACCCTGTAGCATGTGCTCCGAGACCATGGACTATAGCCTGTCGCTTTTCAGTGATTTTCACCTTTTTTTCAAATCCTCCGAAACCGTGAAAAATGCCACCCTGTAGCATGTGCTCCGAGACCATGGACTATAGCCTGTCGCTTTTCAGTGATTTTCACCTTTTTTTCAAATCCTCCGAAACCGTGAAAAATGCCACCCTGTAGCATGTGCTCCGAGACCATGGACTATAGCCTGTTGCTTTTCAGTGAATTTCACCTTTTTTTCAAATCCTCCAAAACCGTGAAAAATGCCAGCCTGTAGCATGTGCTCCGAGACCATGGACTATAGCCTGTCGCTTTTCCAATGATTTTCACCTTTTTTTCAAATCCTCCGAAACCGTGAAAAATGCCACCCTGTAGCATGTGCTCCGAGACCATGGACTATAGCCTGTCGCTTTTCAGTGATTTTCACCTTTTTTTCAAATCCTCCGAAACCGTGAAAAATGGCAACCTTTAGCATGTGCTCCGAGACCATGGACTATAGCCTGTCGCTTTTCAGTGATTTTCACCTTTTTTTCAAATCCTCCGAAACCGTGAAAAATGGCACCCTGTAGCATGTGCTCCGAGACCATGGACTATAGCCTGTCGCTTTTCAGTGATTTTCACCTTTTTTTCAAATCCTCCGAAACCGTGAAAAATGCCACCCTGTAGCATGTGCTCCGAGACCATGGACTATAGCCTGTCGCTTTTCAGTGATTTCACCTTTTTTCAAATCCTCCGAAACCGTGAAAAATGCCACCCTGTAGCATGTGCTCCGAGACCATGGACTATAGCCTGTCGCTTTTCAGTGAATTTCACCTTTTTTTCAAATCCTCCAAAACCGTGAAAAATGCCAGCCTGTAGCATGTGCTCCGAGACCATGGACTATATAGCCTGTCGCTTTTCAGTGATTTTCCCCTTTTTTCAAATCCTCCGAAACCGAGAAAAATGCCACCCTGTAGCATGTGCTCCGAGACCATGGACTATAGCCTGTCGCTTTTCAGTGATTTTCACCTTTTTTTCAAATCCTCCGAAACCGTGAAAAATTCCACCCTGTAGCATGTGCTCCGAGACCATGGACTATAGCCTGTCGCTTTTCAGTGATTTTCACCTTTTTTTCAAATCCTCCGAAACCGTGAAAAATGCCACCCTGTAGCATGTGCTCCGAGACCATGGACTATATAGCCTGTCGCTTTTCAGTGATTTTCACCTTTTTTTCAAATCCTCCGAAACCGTGAAAAATTCCACCCTGTAGCATGTGCTCCGAGACCATGGACTATAGCCTGTCGCTTTTCAGTGATTTTCCCCTTTTTTCAAATCCTCCGAAACCGTGAAAAATGGCACCCTGTAGCATGTGCTCCGAGACCATGGACTATAGCCTGTCGCTTTTCAGTGATTTTCACCTTTTTTTCAAATCGTGAAAAATGCCACCCTGTAGCATGTGCTCCGAGACCATGGACTATAGCCTGTCGCTTTTCAGTGATTTTCCCCTTTTTTCAAATCCTCCGAAACCGTGAAAAATGCCACCCTGTAGCATGTGCTCCGAGACCATGGACTATAGCCTGTCGCTTTTCAGTGATTTTCACCTTTTTTTCAAATCCTCCGAAACCGTGAAAAATGCCACCCTGTAGCATGTGCTCCGAGACCATGGATTATATAGCCTGTCGCTTTTCAGTGATTTTCACCTTTTTTTCCAATCCTCCGAAACCGTGAAAAATGGCACCCTGTAGCATGTGCTCCGAGACCATGGACTATAGCCTGTCGCTTTTCAGTGATTTTCACCTTTTTTTCAAATCCTCCGAAACCGTGAAAAATGCCACCCTGTAGCATGTGCTCCGAGACCATGGACTATAGCCTGTCGCTTTTCAGTGATTTTCACCTTTTTTTCAAATCCTCCGAAACCGTGAAAAATGCCACCCTGTAGCATGTGCTCCGAGACCATGGACTATAGCCTGTCGCTTTTAAGTGATTTTCACCTTTTTTTCGAATCGTGAAAAATGCCACCCTGTAGCATGTGCTCCGAGACCATGGACTATAGCCTGTCGCTTTTCAGTGATTTTCCCCTTTTTTCAAATCCTCCGAAACCGTGAAAAATGCCACCCTGTAGCATGTGCTCCGAGACCATGGACTATAGCCTGTCGCTTTTCAGTGATTTTCACCTTTTTTTCAAATCCTCCGAAACCGTGAAAAATGCAACCCTGTAGCATGTGCTCCGAGACCATGGACTATAGCCTGTCGCTTTTCAGTGATTTTCACCTTTTTTTCAAATCCTCCGAAACCGTGAAAAATGCCACCCTGTAGCATGTGCTCCGAGACCATGGACTATAGCCTGTCGCTTTTCAGTGATTTTCCCCTTTTTTCAAATCCTCCGAAACCGTGAAAAATGGCACCCTGTAGCATGTGCTCCGAGACCATGGACTATAGCCTGTCGCTTTTCAGTGATTTTCCCCTTTTTTCAAATCCTCCGAAACCGTGAAAAATGCCACCCTGTAGCATGTGCTCCGAGACCATGGACTATAGCCTGTCGCTTTTCAGTGATTTTCACCTTTTTTTCAAATCCTCCGAAACCGTGAAAAATTCCACCCTGTAGCATGTGCTCCGAGACCATGGACTATAGCCTGTCGCTTTTCAGTGATTTTCACCTTTTTTTCAAATCCTCCGAAACCGTGAAAAATGCCACCCTGTAGCATGTGCTCCGAGACCATGGACTATATAGCCTGTCGCTTTTCAGTGATTTTCACCTTTTTTTCAAATCCTCCGAAACCGTGAAAAATGGCACCCTGTAGCATGTGCTCCGAGACCATGGACTATAGCCTGTCGCTTTTCAGTGATTTTCACCTTTTTTTCAAATCCTCCGAAACCGTGAAAAATGCCACCCTGTAGCATGTGCTCCGAGACCATGGACTATAGCCTGTCGCTTTTCAGTGATTTTCACCTTTTTTTCAAATCCTCCGAAACCGTGAAAAATGCCACCCTGTAGCATGTGCTCCGAGACCATGGACTATAGCCTGTCGCTTTTCAGTGATTTTCCCCTTTTTTCAAATCCTCCGAAACCGTGAAAAATGCCACCCTGTAGCATGTGCTCCGAGACCATGGACTATAGCCTGTCGCTTTTCAGTGATTTTCACCTTTTTTTCAAATCCTCCGAAACCGTGAAAAATGCAACCCTGTAGCATGTGCTCCGAGACCATGGACTATAGCCTGTCGCTTTTCAGTGATTTTCACCTTTTTTTCAAATCCTCCGAAACCGTGAAAAATGCCACCCTGTAGCATGTGCTCCGAGACCATGGACTATAGCCTGTCGCTTTCCAGTGATTTTCACCTTTTTTTCAAATCGTGAAAAATGCCACCCTGTAGCATGTGCTCCGAGACCATGGACTATAGCCTGTCGCTTTTCAGTGATTTTCCCCTTTTTTCAAATCCTCCGAAACCGTGAAAAATGCCACCCTGTAGCATGTGCTCCGAGACCATGGACTATAGCCTGTCGCTTTTCAGTGATTTTCACCTTTTTTTCAAATCCTCCGAAACCGTGAAAAATGGCACCCTTTAGCATGTGCTCCGAGACCATGGACTATAGCCTGTCGCTTTTCAGTGATTTTCCCCTTTTTTTCAAATCCTCCGAAACCGTGAAAAATGCCACCCTGTAGCATGTGCTCCGAGACCATGGACTATAGCTTGTCGCTTTTCAGTGATTTTCCCCTTTTTTCAAATCCTCCGAAACCGTGAAAAATGCCACCCTGTAGCATGTGCTCCGAGACCATGGACTATAGCCTGTCGCTTTTCAGTGATTTTCACCTTTTTTTCAAATCCTCCGAAACCGTGAAAAATGCCACCCTGTAGCATGTGCTCCGAGACCATGGACTATAGCCTGTCGCTTTTCAGTGATTTTCACCTTTTTTTCAAATCCTCCGAAACCGTGAAAAATGCCACCCTGTAGCATGTGCTCCGAGACCATGGACTATAGCCTGTTGCTTTTCAGTGAATTTCACCTTTTTTTCAAATCCTCCAAAACCGTGAAAAATGCCAGCCTGTAGCATGTGCTCCGAGACCATGGACTATAGCCTGTCGCTTTTCAGTGATTTTCACCTTTTTTTCAAATCCTCCGAAACCGTGAAAAATGCCACCCTGTAGCATGTGCTCCGAGACCATGGACTATAGCCTGTCGCTTTTCAGTGATTTTCACCTTTTTTTCAAATCCTCCGAAACCGTGAAAAATGGCACCCTTTAGCATGTGCTCCGAGACCATGGACTATAGCCTGTCGCTTTTCAGTGATTTTCACCTTTTTTTCAAATCCTCCGAAACCGTGAAAAATGCCACCCTGTAGCATGTGCTCCGAGACCATGGACTATAGCCTGTCGCTTTTCAGTGATTTTCACCTTTTTTTCAAATCCTCCGAAACCGTGAAAAATGGCACCCTGTAGCATGTGCTCCGAGACCATGGACTATAGCCTGTCGCTTTTCAGTGATTTTCACCTTTTTTCAAATCCTCCGAAACCGTGAAAAATGGCACCCTGTAGCATGTGCTCCGAGACCATGGACTATAGCCTGTCGCTTTTCAGTGATTTTCACCTTTTTTTCAAATCCTCCGAAACCGTGAAAAATGCCACCCTGTAGCATGTGCTCCGAGACCATGGCCTATAGCCTGTCGCTTTTCAGTGATTTTCACCTTTTTTTCAAATCGTGAAAAATGCCACCCTGTAGCATGTGCTCCGAGACCATGGACTATAGCCTGTCGCTTTTCAGTGATTTTCCCCTTTTTTCAAATCCTCCAAAACCGTGAAAAATGCCACCCTGTAGCATGTGCTCCGAGACCATGGACTATAGCCTGTCGCTTTTCAGTGATTTTCACCTTTTTTTCAAATCCTCCGAAACCGTGAAAAATGCCACCCTGTAGCATGTGCTCCGAGACCATGGACTATAGCCTGTCGCTTTTCAGTGATTTTCACCTTTTTTTCAAATCCTCCGAAACCGTGAAAAATGGCACCCTTTAGCATGTGCTCCGAGACCATGGACTATAGCCTTTCGCTTTTCAGTGATTTTCACCTTTTTTTCAAATCGTGAAAAATGCCACCCTGTAGCATGTGCTCCGAGACCATGGACTATAGCCTGTCGCTTTTCAGTGATTTTCCCCTTTTTTCAAATCCTCCGAAACCGTGAAAAATGCCACCCTGTAGCATGTGCTCCGAGACCATGGACTATAGCCTGTCGCTTTTCAGTGATTTTCACTAGAGATGGGATTTATGGCTCTTTGAAAGGAGCCGGATCTCTGGGATCCGTTCCTTTCAAAGAGTCGTTCAAAAGACTGGCTCTTTTGAACGACGTTCCCGATAGGGGGGGTGTGTGGGGGGGAAGGGGGGCAAAAAAAAAAAAAACTGTCTGCCCAGTGTCCCCCCCAGTGCCTCCCCAGTACCTCCCCAATATCTGCCCAGGGCCTCCCCAGTGCCTCCCCAGTGTCTCCCCAGTGCCCCCCCCCAGTTGAAACCCCCCTGCCCCCCTCCTCCTCTAAAAAGGAACGGCTCCCTACTGTGAACCGGATCCCATCGTTCCTTTCAAAGAGCCGTTCAAAAGATCCGACTCGTTCACGAACGTCACATCTCTAATTTTCACCTTTTTTTCAAATCGTGAAAAATGCCACCCTGTAGCATGTGCTCCGATACCATGGACTATAGCCTGTCGCTTTTCAGTGATTTTCCCCTTTTTTCAAATCCTCCGAAACCGTGAAAAATGCCACCCTGTAGCATGTGCTCCGAGACCATGGACTATAGCCTGTCGCTTTTCAGTGATTTTCACCTTTTTTTCAAATCCTCCGAAACCGTGAAAAATTCCACCCTGTAGCATGTGCTCCGAGACCATGGACTATAGCCTGTCGCTTTTCAGTGATTTTCACCTTTTTTTCAAATCCTCCGAAACCGTGAAAAATGCCACCCTGTAGCATGTGCTCCGAGACCATGGACTATAGCCTGTCGCTTTTCAGTGATTTTCACCTTTTTTTCAAATCCTCCGAAACCGTGAAAAATGGCACCCTGTAGCATGTGCTCCGAGACCATGGACTATAGCCTGTCGCTTTTCAGTGATTTTTCACCTTTTTTTCAAATCCTCCGAAACCGTGAAAAATGCCACCCTGTAGCATGTGCTCCGAGACCATGGACTATAGCCTGTCGCTTTTCAGTGATTTTCACCTTTTTTTCAAATCCTCCGAAACCGTGAAAAATGCCACCCTGTAGCATGAGACCATGGACTATAGCCTGTCGCTTTTCAGTGATTTTCACCTTTTTTTCAAATCCTCCGAAACCGTGAAAAATGGCACCCTTTAGCATGTGCTCCGAGACCATGGACTATAGCCTTTCGCTTTTCAGTGATTTTCACCTTTTTTTCAAATCGTGAAAAATGCCACCCTGTAGCATGTGCTCCGAGACCATGGACTATAGCCTGTCGCTTTTCAGTGATTTTCCCCTTTTTTCAAATCCTCCGAAACCGTGAAAAATGCCACCCTGTAGCATGTGCTCCGAGACCATGGACTATAGCCTGTCGCTTTTCAGTGATTTTCACCTTTTTTTCAAATCGTGAAAAATGCCACCCTGTAGCATGTGCTCCGAGACCATGGACTATAGCCTGTCGCTTTTCAGTGATTTTCCCCTTTTTTCAAATCCTCCGAAACCGTGAAAAATGCCACCCTGTAGCATGTGCTCCGAGACCATGGACTATAGCCTGTCGCTTTTCAGTGATTTTCACCTTTTTTTCAAATCCTCCGAAACCGTGAAAAATTCCACCCTGTAGCATGTGCTCCGAGACCATGGACTATAGCCTGTCGCTTTTCAGTGATTTTCACCTTTTTTTCAAATCCTCCGAAACCGTGAAAAATGCCACCCTGTAGCATGTGCTCCGAGACCATGGACTATAGCCTGTCGCTTTTCAGTGATTTTCACCTTTTTTTCAAATCCTCCGAAACCGTGAAAAATGGCACCCTGTAGCATGTGCTCCGAGACCATGGACTATAGCCTGTCGCTTTTCAGTGATTTTCACCTTTTTTTCAAATCCTCCGAAACCGTGAAAAATGCCACCCTGTAGCATGTGCTCCGAGACCATGGACTATAGCCTGTCGCTTTTCAGTGATTTTCACCTTTTTTTCAAATCCTCCGAAACCGTGAAAAATGCCACCCTGTAGCATGTGCTCCGAGACCATGGACTATAGCCTGTCGCTTTTCAGTGATTTTCACCTTTTTTTCAAATCGTGAAAAATGCCACCCTGTAGCATGTGCTCCGAGACCATGGACTATAGCCTGTCGCTTTTCAGTGATTTTCCCCTTTTTTCAAATCCTCCGAAACCGTGAAAAATGCCACCCTGTAGCATGTGCTCCGAGACCATGGACTATAGCCTGTCGCTTTTCAGTGATTTTCACCTTTTTTTCAAATCCTCCGAAACCGTGAAAAATGGCACCCTTTAGCATGTGCTCCGAGACCATGGACTATAGCCTGTCGCTTTTCAGTGATTTTCCCCTTTTTTTCAAATCCTCCGAAACCGTGAAAATGCCACCCTGTAGCATGTGCTCCGAGACCATGGACTATAGCCTGTCGCTTTTCAGTGATTTTCCCCTTTTTTCAAATCCTCCGAAACCGTGAAAAATGCCACCCTGTAGCATGTGCTCCGAGACCATGGACTATAGCCTGTCGCTTTTCAGTGATTTTCACCTTTTTTTCAAATCCTCCGAAACCGTGAAAAATGCCACCCTGTAGCATGTGCTCCGAGACCATGGACTATAGCCTGTCGCTTTTAGTGATTTTCACCTTTTTTTCAAATCCTCTGAAACCGTGAAAAATGCCACCCTGTAGCATGTGCTCCGAGACCATGGACTATAGCCTGTCGCTTTTCAGTGAATTTCACCTTTTTTTTCAAATCCTCCAAAACCGTGAAAAATGCCAGCCTGTAGCATGTGCTCCGAGACCATGGACTATAGCCTGTCGCTTTTCAGTGATTTTCACCCTTTTTTTCAAATCCTCCGAAACCGTGAAAAATGCCACCCTGTAGCATGTGCTCCGAGACCATGGACTATAGCCTGTCGCTTTTCAGTGATTTTCCCCTTTTTTCAAATCCTCCGAAACCGTGAAAAATGCCACCCTGTAGCATGTGCTCCGAGACCATGGACTATAGCCTGTCGCTTTTCAGTGATTTTCACCTTTTTTTTCAAATCGTGAAAAATGCCACCCTGTAGCATGTGCTCCGAGACCATGGACTATAGCCTGTCGCTTTTCAGTGATTTTCCCCTTTTTTCAACCGTGAAAAATGCCACCCTGTAGCATGTGCTCCGAGACCATGGACTATAGCCTGTCGCTTTTCAGTGATTTTCACCTTTTTTTCAAATCCTCCGAAACCGTGAAAAATTCCACCCTGTAGCATGTGCTCCGAGACCATGGACTATAGCCTGTCGCTTTTCAGTGATTTTCACCTTTTTTTCAAATCCTCCGAAACCGTGAAAAATGCCACCCTGTAGCATGTGCTCCGAGACCATGGACTATAGCCTGTCGCTTTTCAGTGATTTTCACCTTTTTTTCAAATCCTCCGAAACCGTGAAAAATGGCACCCTGTAGCATGTGCTCCGAGACCATGGACTATAGCCTGTCGCTTTTCAGTGATTTTTCACCTTTTTTTCAAATCCTCCGAAACCGTGAAAAATGCCACCCTGTAGCATGTGCTCCGAGACCATGGACTATAGCCTGTCGCTTTTCAGTGATTTTCACCTTTTTTTCAAATCCTCCGAAACCGTGAAAAATGCCACCCTGTAGCATGAGACCATGGACTATAGCCTGTCGCTTTTCAGTGATTTTCACCTTTTTTTCAAATCCTCCGAAACCGTGAAAAATGGCACCCTTTAGCATGTGCTCCGAGACCATGGACTATAGCCTTTCGCTTTTCAGTGATTTTCACCTTTTTTTCAAATCGTGAAAAATGCCACCCTGTAGCATGTGCTCCGAGACCATGGACTATAGCCTGTCGCTTTTCAGTGATTTTCCCCTTTTTTCAAATCCTCCGAAACCGTGAAAAATGCCACCCTGTAGCATGTGCTCCGAGACCATGGACTATAGCCTGTCGCTTTTCAGTGATTTTCACCTTTTTTTCAAATCGTGAAAAATGCCACCCTGTAGCATGTGCTCCGAGACCATGGACTATAGCCTGTCGCTTTTCAGTGATTTTCCCCTTTTTTCAAATCCTCCGAAACCGTGAAAAATGCCACCCTGTAGCATGTGCTCCGAGACCATGGACTATAGCCTGTCGCTTTTCAGTGATTTTCACCTTTTTTTCAAATCCTCCGAAACCGTGACAAATTCCACCCTGTAGCATGTGCTCCGAGACCATGGACTATAGCCTGTCGCTTTTCAGTGATTTTCACCTTTTTTTCAAATCCTCCGAAACCGTGAAAAATGCCACCCTGTAGCATGTGCTCCGAGACCATGGACTATAGCCTGTCGCTTTTCAGTGATTTTCACCTTTTTTTCAAATCCTCCGAAACCGTGAAAAATGGCACCCTGTAGCATGTGCTCCGAGACCATGGACTATAGCCTGTCGCTTTTCAGTGATTTTCCCCTTTTTTCAAATCCTCCGAAACCGTGAAAAATGCCACCCTGTAGCATGTGCTCCGAGACCATGGACTATAGCCTGTCGCTTTTCAGTGATTTTCACCTTTTTTTCAAATCCTCCGAAACCGTGAAAAATGCAACCCTGTAGCATGTGCTCCGAGACCATGGACTATAGCCTGTCGCTTTTCAGTGATTTTCACATTTTTTTCAAATCCTCCGAAACCGTGAAAAATGCCACCCTGTAGCATGTGCTCCGAGACCATGGACTATAGCCTGTCGCTTTTCAGTGATTTTCACCTTTTTTTCAAATCGTGAAAAATGCCACCCTGTAGCATGTGCTCCGAGACCATGGACTATAGCCTGTCGCTTTTCAGTGATTTTCCCCTTTTTTCAAATCCTCCGAAACCGTGAAAAATGCCACCCTGTAGCATGTGCTCCGAGACCATGGACTATAGCCTGTCGCTTTTCAGTGATTTTCACCTTTTTTTCAAATCCTCCGAAACCGTGAAAAATGGCACCCTTTAGCATGTGCTCCGAGACCATGGACTATAGCCTGTCGCTTTTCAGTGATTTTCCCCTTTTTTTCAAATCCTCCGAAACCGTGAAAAATGCCACCCTGTAGCATGTGCTCCGAGACCATGGACTATAGCCTGTCGCTTTTCAGTGATTTTCCCCTTTTTTCAAATCCTCCGAAACCGTGAAAAATGCCACCCTGTAGCATGTGCTCCGAGACCATGGACTATAGCCTGTCGCTTTTCAGTGATTTTCACCTTTTTTTCAAATCCTCCGAAACCGTGAAAAATGCCACCCTGTAGCATGTGCTCCGAGACCATGGACTATAGCCTGTCGCTTTTCAGTGATTTTCACCTTTTTTTCAAATCCTCTGAAACCGTGAAAAATGCCACCCTGTAGCATGTGCTCCGAGACCATGGACTATAGCCTGTCGCTTTTCAGTGAATTTCACCTTTTTTTTCAAATCCTCCAAAACCGTGAAAAATGCCAGCCTGTAGCATGTGCTCCGAGACCATGGACTACAGCCTGTCGCTTTTCAGTGATTTTCACCCTTTTTTTCAAATCCTCCGAAACCGTGAAAAATGCCACCCTGTAGCATGTGCTCCGAGACCATGGACTATAGCCTGTCGCTTTTCAGTGATTTTCCCCTTTTTTCAAATCCTCCGAAACCGTGAAAAATGCCACCCTGTAGCATGTGCTCCGAGACCATGGACTATAGCCTGTCGCTTTTCAGTGATTTTCACCTTTTTTTCAAATCGTGAAAAATGCCACCCTGTAGCATGTGCTCCGAGACCATGGACTATAGCCTGTCGCTTTTCAGTGATTTTCCCCTTTTTTCAACCGTGAAAAATGCCACCCTGTAGCATGTGCTCCGAGACCATGGACTATAGCCTGTCGCTTTTCAGTGATTTTCACCTTTTTTTCAAATCCTCCGAAACCGTGAAAAATTCCACCCTGTAGCATGTGCTCCGAGACCATGGACTATAGCCTGTCGCTTTTCAGTGATTTTCACCTTTTTTTCAAATCCTCCGAAACCGTGAAAAATGCCACCCTGTAGCATGTGCTCCGAGACCATGGACTATAGCCTGTCGCTTTTCAGTGATTTTCACCTTTTTTTCAAATCCTCCGAAACCGTGAAAAATGGCACCCTGTAGCATGTGCTCCGAGACCATGGACTATAGCCTGTCGCTTTTCAGTGATTTTTCACCTTTTTTTCAAATCCTCCGAAACCGTGAAAAATGCCACCCTGTAGCATGTGCTCCGAGACCATGGACTATAGCCTGTCGCTTTTCAGTGATTTTCACCTTTTTTTCAAATCCTCCGAAACCGTGAAAAATGGCACCCTGTAGCATGTGCTCCGAGACCATGGACTATAGCCTGTCGCTTTTCAGTGATTTTCACCTTTTTTTCAAATCCTCCGAAACCGTGAAAAATGCCACCCTGTAGCATGTGCTCCGAGACCATGGACTATAGCCTGTCGCTTTTCAGTGATTTTCACCTTTTTTTCAAATCCTCCGAAACCGTGAAAAATGCCACCCTGTAGCATGTGCTCCGAGACCATGGACTATAGCCTGTCGCTTTCCAGTGATTTCACCTTTTTTTCGAATCCTCCGAAACCGTGAAAAATGCCACCCTGTAGCATGTGCTCCGAGACCATGGACTATAGCCTGTCGCTTTTAAGTGATTTTCACCTTTTTTTCAAATCGTGAAAAATGCCACCCTGTAGCATGTGCTCCGAGACCATGGACTATAGCCTGTCGCTTTTCAGTGATTTTCCCCTTTTTTCAAATCCTCCGAAACCGTGAAAAATGCCACCCTGTAGCATGTGCTCCGAGACCATGGACTATAGCCTGTCGCTTTTCAGTGATTTTCACCTTTTTTTCAAATCCTCCGAAACCGTGAAAAATGCAACCCTGTAGCATGTGCTCCGAGACCATGGACTATAGCCTGTCGCTTTTCAGTGATTTTCACCTTTTTTTCAAATCCTCCGAAACCGTGAAAAATGCCACCCTGTAGCATGTGCTCCGAGACCATGGACTATAGCCTGTCGCTTTTCAGTGATTTTCACCTTTTTTTCAAATCGTGAAAAATGCCACCCTGTAGCATGTGCTCCGAGACCATGGACTATAGCCTGTCGCTTTTCAGTGATTTTCCCCTTTTTTCAAATCCTCCGAAACCGTGAAAAATGCCACCCTGTAGCATGTGCTCCGAGACCATGGACTATAGCCTGTCGCTTTTCAGTGATTTTCACCTTTTTTTCAAATCCTCCGAAACCGTGAAAAATGGCACCCTTTAGCATGTGCTCCGAGACCATGGACTATAGCCTGTCGCTTTTCAGTGATTTTCCCCTTTTTTTCAAATCCTCCGAAACCGTGAAAAATGCCACCCTGTAGCATGTGCTCCGAGACCATGGACTATAGCCTGTCGCTTTTCAGTGATTTTCCCCTTTTTTCAAATCCTCCGAAACCGTGAAAAATGCCACCCTGTAGCATGTGCTCCGAGACCATGGACTATAGCCTGTCGCTTTTCAGTGATTTTCACCTTTTTTTCAAATCCTCCGAAACCGTGAAAAATGCCACCCTGTAGCATGTGCTCCGAGACCATGGACTATAGCCTGTCGCTTTTCAGTGATTTTCACCTTTTTTTCAAATCCTCTGAAACCGTGAAAAATGCCACCCTGTAGCATGTGCTCCGAGACCATGGACTATAGCCTGTCGCTTTTCAGTGAATTTCACCTTTTTTTTCAAATCCTCCAAAACCGTGAAAAATGCCAGCCTGTAGCATGTGCTCCGAGACCATGGACTATAGCCTGTCGCTTTTCAGTGATTTTCACCCTTTTTTTCAAATCCTCCGAAACCGTGAAAAATGCCACCCTGTAGCATGTGCTCCGAGACCATGGACTATAGCCTGTCGCTTTTCAGTGATTTTCCCCTTTTTTCAAATCCTCCGAAACCGTGAAAAATGCCACCCTGTAGCATGTGCTCCGAGACCATGGACTATAGCCTGTCGCTTTTCAGTGATTTTCACCTTTTTTTCAAATCGTGAAAAATGCCACCCTGTAGCATGTGCTCCGAGACCATGGACTATAGCCTGTCGCTTTTCAGTGATTTTCCCCTTTTTTCAACCGTGAAAAATGCCACCCTGTAGCATGTGCTCCGAGACCATGGACTATAGCCTGTCGCTTTTCAGTGATTTTCACCTTTTTTTCAAATCCTCCGAAACCGTGAAAAATTCCACCCTGTAGCATGTGCTCCGAGACCATGGACTATAGCCTGTCGCTTTTCAGTGATTTTCACCTTTTTTTCAAATCCTCCGAAACCGTGAAAAATGCCACCCTGTAGCATGTGCTCCGAGACCATGGACTATAGCCTGTCGCTTTTCAGTGATTTTCACCTTTTTTTCAAATCCTCCGAAACCGTGAAAAATGGCACCCTGTAGCATGTGCTCCGAGACCATGGACTATAGCCTGTCGCTTTTCAGTGATTTTCACCTTTTTTTCAAATCCTCCGAAACCGTGAAAAATGCCACCCTGTAGCATGTGCTCCGAGACCATGGACTATAGCCTGTCGCTTTTCAGTGATTTTCACCTTTTTTTCAAATCCTCTGAAACCGTGAAAAATGCCACCCTGTAGCATGTGCTCCGAGACCATGGACTATAGCCTGTCGCTTTTCAGTGAATTTCACCTTTTTTTTCAAATCCTCCAAAACCGTGAAAAATGCCAGCCTGTAGCATGTGCTCCGAGACCATGGACTATAGCCTGTCGCTTTTCAGTGATTTTCACCCTTTTTTTCAAATCCTCCGAAACCGTGAAAAATGCCACCCTGTAGCATGTGCTCCGAGACCATGGACTATAGCCTGTCGCTTTTCAGTGATTTTCCCCTTTTTTCAAATCCTCCGAAACCGTGAAAAATGCCACCCTGTAGCATGTGCTCCGAGACCATGGACTATAGCCTGTCGCTTTTCAGTGATTTTCACCTTTTTTTCAAATCGTGAAAAATGCCACCCTGTAGCATGTGCTCCGAGACCATGGACTATAGCCTGTCGCTTTTCAGTGATTTTCCCCTTTTTTCAACCGTGAAAAATGCCACCCTGTAGCATGTGCTCCGAGACCATGGACTATAGCCTGTCGCTTTTCAGTGATTTTCACCTTTTTTTCAAATCCTCCGAAACCGTGAAAAATTCCACCCTGTAGCATGTGCTCCGAGACCATGGACTATAGCCTGTCGCTTTTCAGTGATTTTCACCTTTTTTTCAAATCCTCCGAAACCGTGAAAAATGCCACCCTGTAGCATGTGCTCCGAGACCATGGACTATAGCCTGTCGCTTTTCAGTGATTTTCACCTTTTTTTCAAATCCTCCGAAACCGTGAAAAATGGCACCCTGTAGCATGTGCTCCGAGACCATGGACTATAGCCTGTCGCTTTTCAGTGATTTTTCACCTTTTTTTCAAATCCTCCGAAACCGTGAAAAATGCCACCCTGTAGCATGTGCTCCGAGACCATGGACTATAGCCTGTCGCTTTTCAGTGATTTTCACCTTTTTTTCAAATCCTCCGAAACCGTGAAAAATGCCACCCTGTAGCATGAGACCATGGACTATAGCCTGTCGCTTTTCAGTGATTTTCACCTTTTTTTCAAATCCTCCGAAACCGTGAAAAATGGCACCCTTTAGCATGTGCTCCGAGACCATGGACTATAGCCTTTCGCTTTTCAGTGATTTTCACCTTTTTTTCAAATCGTGAAAAATGCCACCCTGTAGCATGTGCTCCGAGACCATGGACTATAGCCTGTCGCTTTTCAGTGATTTTCCCCTTTTTTCAAATCCTCCGAAACCGTGAAAAATGCCACCCTGTAGCATGTGCTCCGAGACCATGGACTATAGCCTGTCGCTTTTCAGTGATTTTCACCTTTTTTTCAAATCCTCCGAAACCGTGAAAAATGCCACCCTGTAGCATGTGCTCCGAGACCATGGACTATAGCCTGTCGCTTTCCAGTGATTTCACCTTTTTTTCGAATCCTCCGAAACCGTGAAAAATGCCACCCTGTAGCATGTGCTCCGAGACCATGGACTATAGCCTGTCGCTTTTAAGTGATTTTCACCTTTTTTTTAAATCGTGAAAAATGCCACCCTGTAGCATGTGCTCCGAGACCATGGACTATAGCCTGTCGCTTTTCAGTGATTTTCCCCTTTTTTCAAATCCTCCGAAACCGTGAAAAATGCCACCCTGTAGCATGTGCTCCGAGACCATGGACTATAGCCTGTCGCTTTTCAGTGATTTTCACCTTTTTTTCAAATCCTCCGAAACCGTGAAAAATGCAACCCTGTAGCATGTGCTCCGAGACCATGGACTATAGCCTGTCGCTTTTCAGTGATTTTCACCTTTTTTTCAAATCCTCCGAAACCGTGAAAAATGCCACCCTGTAGCATGTGCTCCGAGACCATGGACTATAGCCTGTCGCTTTTCAGTGATTTTCCCCTTTTTTCAAATCGTGAAAAATGCCACCCTGTAGCATGTGCTCCGAGACCATGGACTATAGCCTGTCGCTTTTCAGTGATTTTCCCCTTTTTTCAAATCCTCCGAAACCGTGAAAAATGCCACCCTGTAGCATGTGCTCCGAGACCATGGACTATAGCCTGTCGCTTTTCAGTGATTTTCACCTTTTTTTCAAATCCTCCGAAACCGTGAAAAATTCCACCCTTTAGCATGTGCTCCGAGACCATGGACTATAGCCTGTCGCTTTTCAGTGATTTTCCCCTTTTTTTCAAATCCTCCGAAACCGTGAAAAATGCCACCCTGTAGCATGTGCTCCGAGACCATGGACTATAGCCTGTCGCTTTTCAGTGATTTTCACCTTTTTTCAAATCCTCCGAAACCGTGAAAAATGCCACCCTGTAGCATGTGCTCCGAGACCATGGACTATAGCCTGTCGCTTTTCAGTGATTTTCACCTTTTTTTCAAATCCTCTGAAACCGTGAAAAATGCCACCCTGTAGCATGTGCTCCGAGACCATGGACTATAGCCTGTCGCTTTTCAGTGAATTTCACCTTTTTTTCAAATCCTCCAAAACCGTGAAAAATGCCAGCCTGTAGCATGTGCTCCGAGACCATGGACTATAGCCTGTCGCTTTTCAGTGATTTTCACCTTTTTTTCAAATCCTCCGAAACCGTGAAAAATGCCACCCTGTAGCATGTGCTCCGAGACCATGGACTATAGCCTGTCGCTTTTCAGTGATTTTCCCCTTTTTTCAAATCCTCCGAAACCGTGAAAAATGCCACCCTGTAGCATGTGCTCCGAGACCATGGACTATAGCCTGTCGCTTTTCAGTGATTTTCACCTTTTTTTCAAATCCTCCGAAACCGTGAAAAATGCCACCCTGTAGCATGTGCTCCGAGACCATGGACTATAGCCTGTCGCTTTTCAGTGATTTTCACCTTTTTTTCAAATCCTCCGAAACCGTGAAAAATGGCACCCTGTAGCATGTGCTCCGAGACCATGGACTATAGCCTGTCGCTTTTCAGTGATTTTCACCTTTTTTTCAAATCCTCCGAAACCGTGAAAAATGCCACCCTGTAGCATGTGCTCCGAGACCATGGACTATAGCCTGTCGCTTTCCAGTGATTTCACCTTTTTTTCGAATCCTCCGAAACCGTGAAAAATGCCACCCTGTAGCATGTGCTCCGAGACCATGGACTATAGCCTGTTGCTTTTAAGTGATTTTCACCTTTTTTTCAAATCGTGAAAAATGCCACCCTGTAGCATGTGCTCCGAGACCATGGACTATAGCCTGTCGCTTTTCAGTGATTTTCCCCTTTTTTCAAATCCTCCGAAACCGTGAAAAATGCCACCCTGTAGCATGTGCTCCGAGACCATGGACTATAGCCTGTCGCTTTTCAGTGATTTTCACCTTTTTTTCAAATCCTCCGAAACCGTGAAAAATGCCACCCTGTAGCATGTGCTCCGAGACCATGGACTATAGCCTGTCGCTTTTCAGTGATTTTCACCTTTTTTTCAAATCCTCCGAAACCGTGAAAAATGGCACCCTGTAGCATGTGCTCCGAGACCATGGACTATAGCCTGTCGCTTTTCAGTGATTTTCACCTTTTTTTCAAATCCTCCGAAACCGTGAAAAATGCCACCCTGTAGCATGTGCTCCGAGACCATGGACTATAGCCTGTCGCTTTCCAGTGATTTCACCTTTTTTTCGAATCCTCCGAAACCGTGAAAAATGCCACCCTGTAGCATGTGCTCCGAGACCATGGACTATAGCCTGTTGCTTTTAAGTGATTTTCACCTTTTTTTCAAATCGTGAAAAATGCCACCCTGTAGCATGTGCTCCGAGACCATGGACTATAGCCTGTCGCTTTTCAGTGATTTTCCCCTTTTTTCAAATCCTCCGAAACCGTGAAAAATGCCACCCTGTAGCATGTGCTCCGAGACCATGGACTATAGCCTGTCGCTTTTCAGTGATTTTCACCTTTTTTTCAAATCCTCCGAAACCGTGAAAAATGCCACCCTGTAGCATGTGCTCCGAGACCATGGACTATAGCCTGTCGCTTTCCAGTGATTTCACCTTTTTTTCGAATCCTCCGAAACCGTGAAAAATGCCACCCTGTAGCATGTGCTCCGAGACCATGGACTATAGCCTGTCGCTTTTCAGTGATTTTCACCTTTTTTTCAAATCGTGAAAAATGCCACCCTGTAGCATGTGCTCCGAGACCATGGACTATAGCCTGTCGCTTTTCAGTGATTTTCCCCTTTTTTCAAATCCTCCGAAACCGTGAAAAATGCCACCCTGTAGCATGTGCTCCGAGACCATGGACTATAGCCTGTCGCTTTTCAGTGATTTTCACCTTTTTTTCAAATCCTCCGAAACCGTGAAAAATGGCACCCTTTAGCATGTGCTCCGAGACCATGGACTATAGCCTGTCGCTTTTCAGTGATTTTCCCCTTTTTTTCAAATCCTCCGAAACCGTGAAAAATGCCACCCTGTAGCATGTGCTCCGAGACCATGGACTATAGCCTGTCGCTTTTCAGTGATTTTCCCCTTTTTTCAAATCCTCCGAAACCGTGAAAAATGCCACCCTGTAGCATGTGCTCCGAGACCATGGACTATAGCCTGTCGCTTTTCAGTGATTTTCACCTTTTTTTCAAATCCTCCGAAACCGTGAAAAATGCCACCCTGTAGCATGTGCTCCGAGACCATGGACTATAGCCTGTCGCTTTTCAGTGATTTTCACCTTTTTTTCAAATCCTCTGAAACCGTGAAAAATGCCACCCTGTAGCATGTGCTCCGAGACCATGGACTATAGCCTGTCGCTTTTCAGTGAATTTCACCTTTTTTTCAAATCCTCCAAAACCGTGAAAAATGCCAGCCTGTAGCATGTGCTCCGAGACCATGGACTATAGACTGTCGCTTTTCAGTGAATTTCACCTTTTTTTCAAATCCTCCGAAACCGTGAAAAATGCCACCCTGTAGCATGTGCTCCGAGACCATGGACTATAGCCTGTCGCTTTTCAGTGATTTTCCCCTTTTTTCAAATCCTCCGAAACCGTGAAAAATGCCACCCTGTAGCATGTGCTCCGAGACCATGGACTATAGCCTGTCGCTTTTCAGTGATTTTCACCTTTTTTTCAAATCGTGAAAAATGCCACCCTGTAGCATGTGCTCCGAGACCATGGACTATAGCCTGTCGCTTTTCAGTGATTTTCCCCTTTTTTCAAATCCTCCGAAACCGTGAAAAATGCCACCCTGTAGCATGTGCTCCGAGACCATGGACTATAGCCTGTCGCTTTCCAGTGATTTTCACCTTTTTTTCAAATCGTGAAAAATGCCACCCTGTAGCATGTGCTCCGAGACCATGGACTATAGCCTGTCGCTTTTCAGTGATTTTCACCTTTTTTTCAAATCCTCCGAAACCGTGAAAAATGCCACCCTGTAGCATGTGCTCCGAGACCATGGACTATAGCCTGTCGCTTTCCAGTGATTTCACCTTTTTTTCGAATCCTCCGAAACCGTGAAAAATGCCACCCTGTAGCATGTGCTCCGAGACCATGGACTATAGCCTGTCGCTTTTAAGTGATTTTCACCTTTTTTTCAAATCGTGAAAAATGCCACCCTGTAGCATGTGCTCCGAGACCATGGACTATAGCCTGTCGCTTTTCAGTGATTTTCCCCTTTTTTCAAATCCTCCGAAACCGTGAAAAATGCCACCCTGTAGCATGTGCTCCGAGACCATGGACTATAGCCTGTCGCTTTTCAGTGATTTTCACCTTTTTTTCAAATCCTCCGAAACCGTGAAAAATGCAACCCTGTAGCATGTGCTCCGAGACCATGGACTATAGCCTGTCGCTTTTCAGTGATTTTCACCTTTTTTTCAAATCCTCCGAAACCGTGAAAAATGCCACCCTGTAGCATGTGCTCCGAGACCATGGACTATAGCCTGTCGCTTTTCAGTGATTTTCCCCTTTTTTCAAATCGTGAAAAATGCCACCCTGTAGCATGTGCTCCGAGACCATGGACTATAGCCTGTCGCTTTTCAGTGATTTTCCCCTTTTTTCAAATCCTCCGAAACCGTGAAAAATGCCACCCTGTAGCATGTGCTCCGAGACCATGGACTATAGCCTGTCGCTTTTCAGTGATTTTCACCTTTTTTTCAAATCCTCCGAAACCGTGAAAAATTCCACCCTTTAGCATGTGCTCCGAGACCATGGACTATAGCCTGTCGCTTTTCAGTGATTTTCCCCTTTTTTTCAAATCCTCCGAAACCGTGAAAAATGCCACCCTGTAGCATGTGCTCCGAGACCATGGACTATAGCCTGTCGCTTTTCAGTGATTTTCACCTTTTTTCAAATCCTCCGAAACCGTGAAAAATGCCACCCTGTAGCATGTGCTCCGAGACCATGGACTATAGCCTGTCGCTTTTCAGTGATTTTCACCTTTTTTTCAAATCCTCCGAAACCGTGAAAAATGCCACCCTGTAGCATGTGCTCCGAGACCATGGACTATAGCCTGTCGCTTTTCAGTGATTTTCACCTTTTTTTCAAATCCTCTGAAACCGTGAAAAATGCCACCCTGTAGCATGTGCTCCGAGACCATGGACTATAGCCTGTCGCTTTTCAGTGAATTTCACCTTTTTTTCAAATCCTCCAAAACCGTGAAAAATGCCAGCCTGTAGCATGTGCTCCGAGACCATGGACTATAGCCTGTCGCTTTTCAGTGATTTTCACCTTTTTTTCAAATCCTCCGAAACCGTGAAAAATGCCACCCTGTAGCATGTGCTCCGAGACCATGGAATATAGCCTGTCGCTTTTCAGTGATTTTCCCCTTTTTTCAAATCCTCCGAAACCGTGAAAAATGCCACCCTGTAGCATGTGCTCCGAGACCATGGACTATAGCCTGTCGCTTTTCAGTGATTTTCACCTTTTTTTCAAATCGTGAAAAATGCCACCCTGTAGCATGTGCTCCGAGACCATGGACTATAGCCTGTCGCTTTTCAGTGATTTTCCCCTTTTTTCAAATCCTCCGAAACCGTGAAAAATGCCACCCTGTAGCATGTGCTCCGAGACCATGGACTATAGCCTGTCGCTTTTCAGTGATTTTCACCTTTTTTTCAAATCCTCCGAAACCGTGAAAAATGCCACCCTGTAGCATGTGCTCCGAGACCATGGACTATAGCCTGTCGCTTTTCAGTGATTTTCACCTTTTTTTCAAATCCTCCGAAACCGTGAAAAATGGCACCCTGTAGCATGTGCTCCGAGACCATGGACTATAGCCTGTCGCTTTTCAGTGATTTTCACCTTTTTTTCAAATCCTCCGAAACCGTGAAAAATGCCACCCTGTAGCATGTGCTCCGAGACCATGGACTATAGCCTGTCGCTTTCCAGTGATTTCACCTTTTTTTCGAATCCTCCGAAACCGTGAAAAATGCCACCCTGTAGCATGTGCTCCGAGACCATGGACTATAGCCTGTCGCTTTTCAGTGATTTTCACCTTTTTTTCAAATCCTCCGAAACCGTGAAAAATGCCACCCTGTAGCATGTGCTCCGAGACCATGGACTATAGCCTGTCGCTTTCCAGTGATTTTCACCTTTTTTTCAAATCGTGAAAAATGCCACCCTGTAGCATGTGCTCCGAGACCATGGACTATAGCCTGTCGCTTTTCAGTGATTTTCCCCTTTTTTCAAATCCTCCGAAACCGTGAAAAATGCCACCCTGTAGCATGTGCTCCGAGACCATGGACTATAGCCTGTCGCTTTCCAGTGATTTTCACCTTTTTTTCAAATCGTGAAAAATGCCACCCTGTAGCATGTGCTCCGAGACCATGGACTATAGCCTGTCGCTTTTCAGTGATTTTCACCTTTTTTTCAAATCCTCCGAAACCGTGAAAAATGCCACCCTGTAGCATGTGCTCCGAGACCATGGACTATAGCCTGTCGCTTTCCAGTGATTTCACCTTTTTTTCGAATCCTCCGAAACCGTGAAAAATGCCACCCTGTAGCATGTGCTCCGAGACCATGGACTATAGCCTGTCGCTTTTAAGTGATTTTCACCTTTTTTTCAAATCGTGAAAAATGCCACCCTGTAGCATGTGCTCCGAGACCATGGACTATAGCCTGTCGCTTTTCAGTGATTTTCCCCTTTTTTCAAATCCTCCGAAACCGTGAAAAATGCCACCCTGTAGCATGTGCTCCGAGACCATGGACTATAGCCTGTCGCTTTTCAGTGATTTTCACCTTTTTTTCAAATCCTCCGAAACCGTGAAAAATGCAACCCTGTAGCATGTGCTCCGAGACCATGGACTATAGCCTGTCGCTTTTCAGTGATTTTCACCTTTTTTTCAAATCCTCCGAAACCGTGAAAAATGCCACCCTGTAGCATGTGCTCCGAGACCATGGACTATAGCCTGTCGCTTTTCAGTGATTTTCCCCTTTTTTCAAATCGTGAAAAATGCCACCCTGTAGCATGTGCTCCGAGACCATGGACTATAGCCTGTCGCTTTTCAGTGATTTTCCCCTTTTTTCAAATCCTCCGAAACCGTGAAAAATGCCACCCTGTAGCATGTGCTCCGAGACCATGGACTATAGCCTGTCGCTTTTCAGTGATTTTCACCTTTTTTTCAAATCCTCCGAAACCGTGAAAAATTCCACCCTTTAGCATGTGCTCCGAGACCATGGACTATAGCCTGTCGCTTTTCAGTGATTTTCCCCTTTTTTTCAAATCCTCCGAAACCGTGAAAAATGCCACCCTGTAGCATGTGCTCCGAGACCATGGACTATAGCCTGTCGCTTTTCAGTGATTTTCACCTTTTTTCAAATCCTCCGAAACCGTGAAAAATGCCACCCTGTAGCATGTGCTCCGAGACCATGGACTATAGCCTGTCGCTTTTCAGTGATTTTCACCTTTTTTTCAAATCCTCCGAAACCGTGAAAAATGCCACCCTGTAGCATGTGCTCCGAGACCATGGACTATAGCCTGTCGCTTTTCAGTGATTTTCACCTTTTTTTCAAATCCTCTGAAACCGTGAAAAATGCCACCCTGTAGCATGTGCTCCGAGACCATGGACTATAGCCTGTCGCTTTTCAGTGATTTTCCCCTTTTTTCAAATCCTCCGAAACCGTGAAAAATGCCACCCTGTAGCATGTGCTCCGAGACCATGGACTATAGCCTGTCGCTTTTCAGTGATTTTCACCTTTTTTTCAAATCCTCCGAAACCGTGAAAAATGGCACCCTTTAGCATGTGCTCCGAGACCATGGACTATAGCCTGTCGCTTTTCAGTGATTTTCCCCTTTTTTTCAAATCCTCCGAAACCGTGAAAAATGCCACCCTGTAGCATGTGCTCCGAGACCATGGACTATAGCCTGTCGCTTTTCAGTGATTTTCCCCTTTTTTCAAATCCTCCGAAACCGTGAAAAATGCCACCCTGTAGCATGTGCTCCGAGACCATGGACTATAGCCTGTCGCTTTTCAGTGATTTTCACCTTTTTTTCAAATCCTCCGAAACCGTGAAAAATGCCACCCTGTAGCATGTGCTCCGAGACCATGGACTATAGCCTGTCGCTTTTCAGTGATTTTCACCTTTTTTTCAAATCCTCTGAAACCGTGAAAAATGCCACCCTGTAGCATGTGCTCCGAGACCATGGACTATAGCCTGTCGCTTTTCAGTGAATTTCACCTTTTTTTCAAATCCTCCAAAACCGTGAAAAATGCCAGCCTGTAGCATGTGCTCCGAGACCATGGACTATAGCCTGTCGCTTTTCAGTGAATTTCACCTTTTTTTCAAATCCTCCGAAACCGTGAAAAATGCCACCCTGTAGCATGTGCTCCGAGACCATGGACTATAGCCTGTCGCTTTTCAGTGATTTTCCCCTTTTTTCAAATCCTCCGAAACCGTGAAAAATGCCACCCTGTAGCATGTGCTCCGAGACCATGGACTATAGCCTGTCGCTTTTCAGTGATTTTCACCTTTTTTTCAAATCGTGAAAAATGCCACCCTGTAGCATGTGCTCCGAGACCATGGACTATAGCCTGTCGCTTTTCAGTGATTTTCCCCTTTTTTCAAATCCTCCGAAACCGTGAAAAATGCCACCCTGTAGCATGTGCTCCGAGACCATGGACTATAGCCTGTCGCTTTCCAGTGATTTTCACCTTTTTTTCAAATCGTGAAAAATGCCACCCTGTAGCATGTGCTCCGAGACCATGGACTATAGCCTGTCGCTTTTCAGTGATTTTCACCTTTTTTTCAAATCCTCCGAAACCGTGAAAAATGCCACCCTGTAGCATGTGCTCCGAGACCATGGACTATAGCCTGTCGCTTTCCAGTGATTTCACCTTTTTTTCGAATCCTCCGAAACCGTGAAAAATGCCACCCTGTAGCATGTGCTCCGAGACCATGGACTATAGCCTGTCGCTTTTAAGTGATTTTCACCTTTTTTTCAAATCGTGAAAAATGCCACCCTGTAGCATGTGCTCCGAGACCATGGACTATAGCCTGTCGCTTTTCAGTGATTTTCCCCTTTTTTCAAATCCTCCGAAACCGTGAAAAATGCCACCCTGTAGCATGTGCTCCGAGACCATGGACTATAGCCTGTCGCTTTTCAGTGATTTTCACCTTTTTTTCAAATCCTCCGAAACCGTGAAAAATGCAACCCTGTAGCATGTGCTCCGAGACCATGGACTATAGCCTGTCGCTTTTCAGTGATTTTCACCTTTTTTTCAAATCCTCCGAAACCGTGAAAAATGCCACCCTGTAGCATGTGCTCCGAGACCATGGACTATAGCCTGTCGCTTTTCAGTGATTTTCCCCTTTTTTCAAATCGTGAAAAATGCCACCCTGTAGCATGTGCTCCGAGACCATGGACTATAGCCTGTCGCTTTTCAGTGATTTTCCCCTTTTTTCAAATCCTCCGAAACCGTGAAAAATGCCACCCTGTAGCATGTGCTCCGAGACCATGGACTATAGCCTGTCGCTTTTCAGTGATTTTCACCTTTTTTTCAAATCCTCCGAAACCGTGAAAAATTCCACCCTTTAGCATGTGCTCCGAGACCATGGACTATAGCCTGTCGCTTTTCAGTGATTTTCCCCTTTTTTTCAAATCCTCCGAAACCGTGAAAAATGCCACCCTGTAGCATGTGCTCCGAGACCATGGACTATAGCCTGTCGCTTTTCAGTGATTTTCACCTTTTTTCAAATCCTCCGAAACCGTGAAAAATGCCACCCTGTAGCATGTGCTCCGAGACCATGGACTATAGCCTGTCGCTTTTCAGTGATTTTCACCTTTTTTTCAAATCCTCCGAAACCGTGAAAAATGCCACCCTGTAGCATGTGCTCCGAGACCATGGACTATAGCCTGTCGCTTTTCAGTGATTTTCACCTTTTTTTCAAATCCTCCGAAACCGTGAAAAATGGCACCCTGTAGCATGTGCTCCGAGACCATGGACTATAGCCTGTCGCTTTTCAGTGATTTTCACCTTTTTTTCAAATCCTCCGAAACCGTGAAAAATGCCACCCTGTAGCATGTGCTCCGAGACCATGGACTATAGCCTGTCGCTTTCCAGTGATTTCACCTTTTTTTCGAATCCTCCGAAACCGTGAAAAATGCCACCCTGTAGCATGTGCTCCGAGACCATGGACTATAGCCTGTCGCTTTTCAGTGATTTTCACCTTTTTTTCAAATCCTCCGAAACCGTGAAAAATGCCACCCTGTAGCATGTGCTCCGAGACCATGGACTATAGCCTGTCGCTTTCCAGTGATTTTCACCTTTTTTTCAAATCGTGAAAAATGCCACCCTGTAGCATGTGCTCCGAGACCATGGAATATAGCCTGTCGCTTTTCAGTGATTTTCCCCTTTTTTCAAATCCTCCGAAACCGTGAAAAATGCCACCCTGTAGCATGTGCTCCGAGACCATGGACTATAGCCTGTCGCTTTTCAGTGATTTTCACCTTTTTTTCAAATCGTGAAAAATGCCACCCTGTAGCATGTGCTCCGAGACCATGGACTATAGCCTGTCGCTTTTCAGTGATTTTCCCCTTTTTTCAAATCCTCCGAAACCGTGAAAAATGCCACCCTGTAGCATGTGCTCCGAGACCATGGACTATAGCCTGTCGCTTTTCAGTGATTTTCACCTTTTTTTCAAATCCTCCGAAACCGTGAAAAATGCCACCCTGTAGCATGTGCTCCGAGACCATGGACTATAGCCTGTCGCTTTTCAGTGATTTTCACCTTTTTTTCAAATCCTCCGAAACCGTGAAAAATGGCACCCTGTAGCATGTGCTCCGAGACCATGGACTATAGCCTGTCGCTTTTCAGTGATTTTCACCTTTTTTTCAAATCCTCCGAAACCGTGAAAAATGCCACCCTGTAGCATGTGCTCCGAGACCATGGACTATAGCCTGTCGCTTTCCAGTGATTTCACCTTTTTTTCGAATCCTCCGAAACCGTGAAAAATGCCACCCTGTAGCATGTGCTCCGAGACCATGGACTATAGCCTGTCGCTTTTCAGTGATTTTCACCTTTTTTTCAAATCCTCCGAAACCGTGAAAAATGCCACCCTGTAGCATGTGCTCCGAGACCATGGACTATAGCCTGTCGCTTTCCAGTGATTTTCACCTTTTTTTCAAATCGTGAAAAATGCCACCCTGTAGCATGTGCTCCGAGACCATGGACTATAGCCTGTCGCTTTTCAGTGATTTTCCCCTTTTTTCAAATCCTCCGAAACCGTGAAAAATGCCACCCTGTAGCATGTGCTCCGAGACCATGGACTATAGCCTGTCGCTTTTCAGTGATTTTCACCTTTTTTTCAAATCCTCCGAAACCGTGAAAAATGGCACCCTTTAGCATGTGCTCCGAGACCATGGACTATAGCCTGTCGCTTTTCAGTGATTTTCCCCTTTTTTTCAAATCCTCCGAAACCGTGAAAAATGCCACCCTGTAGCATGTGCTCCGAGACCATGGACTATAGCCTGTCGCTTTTCAGTGATTTTCCCCTTTTTTCAAATCCTCCGAAACCGTGAAAAATGCCACCCTGTAGCATGTGCTCCGAGACCATGGACTATAGCCTGTCGCTTTTCAGTGATTTTCACCTTTTTTTCAAATCCTCCGAAACCGTGAAAAATGCCACCCTGTAGCATGTGCTCCGAGACCATGGACTATAGCCTGTCGCTTTTCAGTGATTTTCACCTTTTTTTCAAATCCTCTGAAACCGTGAAAAATGCCACCCTGTAGCATGTGCTCCGAGACCATGGACTATAGCCTGTCGCTTTTCAGTGAATTTCACCTTTTTTTCAAATCCTCCAAAACCGTGAAAAATGCCAGCCTGTAGCATGTGCTCCGAGACCATGGACTATAGCCTGTCGCTTTTCAGTGAATTTCACCTTTTTTTCAAATCCTCCGAAACCGTGAAAAATGCCACCCTGTAGCATGTGCTCCGAGACCATGGACTATAGCCTGTCGCTTTTCAGTGATTTTCCCCTTTTTTCAAATCCTCCGAAACCGTGAAAAATGCCACCCTGTAGCATGTGCTCCGAGACCATGGACTATAGCCTGTCGCTTTTCAGTGATTTTCACCTTTTTTTCAAATCGTGAAAAATGCCACCCTGTAGCATGTGCTCCGAGACCATGGACTATAGCCTGTCGCTTTTCAGTGATTTTCCCCTTTTTTCAAATCCTCCGAAACCGTGAAAAATGCCACCCTGTAGCATGTGCTCCGAGACCATGGACTATAGCCTGTCGCTTTCCAGTGATTTTCACCTTTTTTTCAAATCGTGAAAAATGCCACCCTGTAGCATGTGCTCCGAGACCATGGACTATAGCCTGTCGCTTTTCAGTGATTTTCACCTTTTTTTCAAATCCTCCGAAACCGTGAAAAATGCCACCCTGTAGCATGTGCTCCGAGACCATGGACTATAGCCTGTCGCTTTCCAGTGATTTCACCTTTTTTTCGAATCCTCCGAAACCGTGAAAAATGCCACCCTGTAGCATGTGCTCCGAGACCATGGACTATAGCCTGTCGCTTTTAAGTGATTTTCACCTTTTTTTCAAATCGTGAAAAATGCCACCCTGTAGCATGTGCTCCGAGACCATGGACTATAGCCTGTCGCTTTTCAGTGATTTTCCCCTTTTTTCAAATCCTCCGAAACCGTGAAAAATGCCACCCTGTAGCATGTGCTCCGAGACCATGGACTATAGCCTGTCGCTTTTCAGTGATTTTCACCTTTTTTTCAAATCCTCCGAAACCGTGAAAAATGCAACCCTGTAGCATGTGCTCCGAGACCATGGACTATAGCCTGTCGCTTTTCAGTGATTTTCACCTTTTTTTCAAATCCTCCGAAACCGTGAAAAATGCCACCCTGTAGCATGTGCTCCGAGACCATGGACTATAGCCTGTCGCTTTTCAGTGATTTTCCCCTTTTTTCAAATCGTGAAAAATGCCACCCTGTAGCATGTGCTCCGAGACCATGGACTATAGCCTGTCGCTTTTCAGTGATTTTCCCCTTTTTTCAAATCCTCCGAAACCGTGAAAAATGCCACCCTGTAGCATGTGCTCCGAGACCATGGACTATAGCCTGTCGCTTTTCAGTGATTTTCACCTTTTTTTCAAATCCTCCGAAACCGTGAAAAATTCCACCCTTTAGCATGTGCTCCGAGACCATGGACTATAGCCTGTCGCTTTTCAGTGATTTTCCCCTTTTTTTCAAATCCTCCGAAACCGTGAAAAATGCCACCCTGTAGCATGTGCTCCGAGACCATGGACTATAGCCTGTCGCTTTTCAGTGATTTTCACCTTTTTTCAAATCCTCCGAAACCGTGAAAAATGCCACCCTGTAGCATGTGCTCCGAGACCATGGACTATAGCCTGTCGCTTTTCAGTGATTTTCACCTTTTTTTCAAATCCTCCGAAACCGTGAAAAATGCCACCCTGTAGCATGTGCTCCGAGACCATGGACTATAGCCTGTCGCTTTTCAGTGATTTTCACCTTTTTTTCAAATCCTCTGAAACCGTGAAAAATGCCACCCTGTAGCATGTGCTCCGAGACCATGGACTATAGCCTGTCGCTTTTCAGTGATTTTCCCCTTTTTTCAAATCCTCCGAAACCGTGAAAAATGCCACCCTGTAGCATGTGCTCCGAGACCATGGACTATAGCCTGTCGCTTTTCAGTGATTTTCACCTTTTTTTCAAATCCTCCGAAACCGTGAAAAATGGCACCCTTTAGCATGTGCTCCGAGACCATGGACTATAGCCTGTCGCTTTTCAGTGATTTTCCCCTTTTTTTCAAATCCTCCGAAACCGTGAAAAATGCCACCCTGTAGCATGTGCTCCGAGACCATGGACTATAGCCTGTCGCTTTTCAGTGATTTTCCCCTTTTTTCAAATCCTCCGAAACCGTGAAAAATGCCACCCTGTAGCATGTGCTCCGAGACCATGGACTATAGCCTGTCGCTTTTCAGTGATTTTCACCTTTTTTTCAAATCCTCCGAAACCGTGAAAAATGCCACCCTGTAGCATGTGCTCCGAGACCATGGACTATAGCCTGTCGCTTTTCAGTGATTTTCACCTTTTTTTCAAATCCTCTGAAACCGTGAAAAATGCCACCCTGTAGCATGTGCTCCGAGACCATGGAAGTAGTCTAATAAGGTGTGTGTTCATTACACCATGTGGCCACTACCACTAGGGGGGCGCCAGTGAGTCATTTATGTTAATTTATGTTAATTTATTCATACATTCCATACATTCCTGGATACATTCCATACATTCCATACATTCCATACATTCCATACATTCCATAATCATATTGTATATATCATAAAAATCACATTATATTATTATTATTATTATTATAATCGTTTTATTTATGTATGTGATGTATGCCATGCTTTTTGTTCTTGCTTAAGTGTTAAGCTTAAGTGTTTTACATTAAGTGCTTAAATCTGTCCCTATCTCTCCCTATCTCTCTATGTCCCCTGCCTGCGTGTTTTCAGGAAGGGGGGGTTGTCCCTCAGACAGACAGACAGACATGCCGGCTCCAGGTGTGAATAGAACAATAGAAAGTTTAGATGAACCACTGTGTGTGGGTGGGGGCGGGGGATCCCTTATCTTTTAGAAGTGCCAGGTGCAGTTGTAAACCCCTCCCCCCTCAAAACATCTGTTTGTTGTGTTAATGTGTTAATTAGATATAGTTAAAACCGGGGGGTGGGGGTCCCCTTCTCTTTTGAAAGTGACAGTTGACAGGTGACAGGTACCAGGTGACAGGTGACAGATGACAGGTGACAGGTGACCGATGACAGCAGCTGACCGCTGACAGGAAAACACACAGCTTGTGTGTTGGTTTAGCCCTAACATTGCAATTTCCAGGCGCATATATACGTTGGAATATTGGGTGTACAGTAGGTGTACACTATTGAGTATAGGTATGGAAAAATAAAAAGTATGAATAAATTATGCAAATTTAAAAAATAAAATGAATTTAAGCAAAACTTATAATGAAAAAATAAAAAAATGAAAAAATAAAAATAGAAAATAAAAAACTTAAAGCTTAAAGTTAAAAAAGTTACAAAACAAAGTTAAAAGTTAAAAAACTTAAACAAATAAAGAAAAGGAGACAAATGAAAAAATCAAGAACTTTTAGTGTAAATGTGGTTTCTCAATTGTACTGCCTATGTACGTGTGAGCTTGGGTGTTGTAGATGCCGCAAATATGTTCGAAAAGGTTTGTACATTGGTTAGTTAGAGGGGGTGGTCTACTGTGTGGGTGGGGTGTGTATGGGGGTTGGTCTACTATGTGTAGGTGTAGTCTAGTGTAAATGTGGCGTATAGCTGGTACTGCAGGTTTAAACATCAGATTGGTCTGCTGTCTAGCTTTTCTTTTTTGTCTAACAGATTTGTCCATTTTATGGTGTAATTCCATTTTTGACCCATAGACTATGGATCTAATATTGTAGGTGTAATTCCTCATACAGCCACTACAGACCTGTAGGGGGGTTTCAGCCTCCTAGTGCAATTCATCTATTTATTTCTCGTCCCATTGGTTCAGAGGACACCCCCATCCATGGGCCCTACAAGGGGGGTGTAATACCAGTTTTGGCCCATAGACTATGGATTTGAGCATCTCATCGGTGTAATACCGGTTAACACCACTACACCCCGATGACTGTATGCCTATATGGCTGCATTGTGCATGTGCGGAACCACAAAGGGTGTAATATCAGGTTTGCCCCATAGGCTGTGAATTTAAGTAATGTAGGTGTAATTCAGATCTACCCCATAGGCTCAATACATACATGAAGGGGGTTATACTTAGCTTGAATATTGACCGGTGTAAATCTAGCCTGTGTAGCCTATCTGTGAACAATTACACAACATACAGAATAGTATGAGAGCCATAGGTGTTTACGATTATTTGTACGCAGTAACTGTCAGTTTTTACAGTATTACATGGATCCAATATTCTCTGCTATTATTTGGTATCCTTCAGATATGATGAGGCTCTTACATGTAACATATCTGTCCTCTCTAATTATATCACAATATGGGTATGTTATGCTCATAGGGAACAGTGGTTCGAGCAGTAATTATTGTCTGAAGACATTGTATGATCAGGTTATTAACCAAACATTACAGGTAGTACATCATAACCCCATATGGTCTAGTGGTTTAGGATGCATGGAGTATAGCCATGAGACCAAAGTTCGACTCTTGGTGTGGAAAATATAAGTATACGTTTTCAATTATAGTGAAAGTTAATGATATCCACCTAGTGGGGAATTTCTATAGAGGTTGATCAACCAGTCATGCAAACGATTTCAGCACCATAGACAGCATTATGCCCCTATTGTTAGGACTATTAGTACACCTTATGTAGACACAGAACTCTATAGTGCATACGTATTGGTTCATCATACAGATATTCCACTGATGGATTGATGGTAGGTTACTAGTTAGCGTATGATTCATGTTGATAATCTTGTGAAAAATGTGATATTTATGGGGGTGCATATGGTAAAATGCCTAAATTGTAAATTGTGAACTACATAACAATACTATTTACAGCATCACATACACAAAAATGATACAAAAACAAACAACAATCATACAACAGCAGAAAAACAAGACAAAAATGACACAAAGCAAACAGCAAAAACATAACACAGCAACAATACGAAACAAAATCAAAAGGCTACACACCAGACAAGACAATATGTAAAAACATATGTGATAAAAACACAAAACAAAATCAAAAACTGTACAAAACACAATATGTAACAAACATATGTGATAAAAACACGAAACAAAATCAAAAACTGGACACAACACAAACAAAAAATACTAAAACAGAAATAAATAAACTACACAGCAGACAAAACAAAAACTTGACAAAGCACAACACCACAAAAACTGGACAAAACACAACACAAACAAAAATACTACAACAAAAATAAATAAATAAACTACACAGCAGACAACACAACAAAAATAATAATAACTTGACATGAAGTATATGACTAAACGTGTAGCTAGATGGAATAGGGGGGTATACACAGACATGACCCGCTACCCATACATGTCCAGATCAGGCGGTTATAGCACCACCAGCAGGTGGTTTTTGCTAAACCCATTTTATTTTGGAACAAAATGGTTCAAATCATCAGATACCCTCCATGCCTAAGAAGAAAGGGACTATAATGTAGCACATTATAGTGCTATCATGAGGCCCACAACCTGCCAGGGCCTGTTTTTTATCTAGTATCTAGTCTAGTTTCATCTATATAGTTGTATCTAGTACACAAGATCTTGCTCAATATTACAAATTATTTACAATTTTTATTTTTATTTGTAATGTTTTTTTTTGTTGGAGAAAACGTATAATTCCTACACAGGCATGGGTTATCGATGTATACAAAAACATCTACTTGGATCAATTATCCTGGAATTATTTTTACTTCTAAGATTATATTCCTGAAAAAGTTGCTAAACTCTGTTGTTAAATGCTAAACGCCTATTGTTTTTAGATCTACAGTGATCTGTATAGATATGTAGTCAGAACAAATCACTAGTTGTCAGTGATAGACAGTAAATCCTTCATCATCAATCACCAGACACTTTTGACTCATTCACTCAGTTGTTCTCTCTTCCACTATATTATGACTAGTACATTATTCAACCAATACCAATAACTATTAACTAATAACTATTTTGCAACTAAATTTGGAAAAATTGTTAATTTCAGTTATTTTATCATTTTTTCAGACATACTCTCTATCCATTTTTGTAACTGTGCAAACCTCTGTAGTGGTAAAAGACCCCCACACTTCACCATTTTCCCCCTGGTGGGTAGATAATTACACAGCCAACAGATCCCTAACAGCATCCTAACAGCATCCTCCATCTGATTTCACGAGCCAAAGGCCTATAGGGTCTATCAGAGATACAGGACCCTGTGGGCACAGGGGTCTGGTATAGTCCTACCATGAGCCCACAACCTGACAGGGCCTATTTTTATGGCAGGGTCTAGTTCCATCTATATAGTTGTATCTAGTACACAAGCTTTTTACATACACAAATGAACCTCAGTGACATATCCAACACTCATTTACCATTACATGCTGGTTAAACTAAATCACTAGTCACTAAATTGATCCATAGGGGGTATTGTACGGAAAAAAAGCACACACCTATGGCATGAAATCTAATGTGGAACACCGTATCTTAACATCTTAGTCAAAATAATAGGCTAAATCATCATAATAGTTCTCAATCCTGGCTGAGGGTAGTAGGTAAATTAGGGCACTAGATAATTTGCTCACCCAAAGTTGCTGTGAAACTTCACAATATACAATAAATATATATATTTATGTCAGGGTCCTAGTAAAATATAGTGTAAGGGGTGCATTGGGGTAAATAAATAGGCATTTTCAGTTTATAAAGACCTAAAGAGCCCTGAAGATACTGTATTAATTGTTAAAGCTCTGCATAATATAGACCCAAATACCCCTTATTGCACACTAAGGGTTGGTGGTTTTAATGATAGACATCATATTTCTGACTTTTGACACCCTGATATATGAATTGGGTACTCTGTCACAACTGGGTCAATAAAAAATATACCAATTATGTACAGATTTTTGGTGTCTCTGCATCTTTACACAAAAATATTATAGCGTTAGGCGTGATGAAGACGATCATTGTATGAATGCTATCAGGGGTTTTCTAGGGGAAGTTTTGAAAAGAGTCAACAAGTTGGCACATTAAACTTGAAAATACTACATTCAAGTTGTTTATGTTTGGGCAAGGGTCACAATTTCAGACAAAATTACTCCCCTCATCACAGGGGAACACAGTCATGTGGACACAGTCACTGTACGTTTTACATACATAAACTATGTTGTTCATGGTGTAAATAAAAATATTATACAATGAGTCACTAATATGACTTAATATAATACCCCTTTTGACTAGACCCAACCACTCTTTGTATCACCAAATTATTCTATTGTTGTCTATTCTACACACAAAGTATGAAGTGAAATGCTAAACCCCTCAAAAGAGACTGACCCCTAAACCAAGCCAAGATACCAGAGCTGTTTCATAAAACAGATACTGATGTTAAACACATACAATGTTGCAGAAATGATTTGCACTAACAAAATGACAACAAAATATACACATTTTTATGATTGCATATTTTATTACGACTGCATATTTAGGAATATTCACAGTAGTCACTGTAGATGGTACACAATATCAGACCAATATTTGTCTCAATACAGTACATACAACATACAATGTGTACTATGTAATAATACGAGGGCGGAAAACTGTATGCAATATATGCAACTATACAATTGTTTCATTATATGCATAACTTATACGTGTAATCAGTCGACAAGGATATTAGAGATAGATACGACTGATTACATAAAATTTGTAGCTGTTGGTGAGATCGCAGTCTCACCAGGGCCCCCCTGAAAAACCGAAAACTATGATGGATAAAGAGAAATACTTCCCGATCCGTATAGCATTTCATGCAGGAGATTTATGGTTGTTACAAGACGTGTTGAAATTAATCAATTTCTTTTTCGCCAGAGCAAAAGCGTGTAGAAAGGCATTACTGTTGGAGGCACGCCTTACAAGGGTCAGTCATGTATTGTCATTGACCTATCCCTTTGCAAAGAAGCCGCGGCGCGTAGATCTGGATAAAACCCCGCAACATAAATGTACCCAAACCAGCTGGTGCAACATTATTCTCAATGCCTGATGACAGCCTGGAAAATGACGCACCAACATATGCAGCTACTACGCCACCCCTCCTACACTATAGGTAAAAAAGGCGAACTCCGCACCCTCTACCTTATACTCTGTGTATAATTGTGATATGATCATTGATCATTCACCATGGAGGACTCTACTTTTTCACTGGGAGAATCCAGCTCAAGTGGAGGAGACAAAGCTTGGTGGATGGACCCTCGGGGGGCAGTGTATGAGGCCCCATCATGGTGGACTCCCAACAGTATTGGGGATACGGACGAAGACGATGAATATGATGATACGGACAAAGACACTGAATATGATGAGAGGGCATTTTGGGGCTATGATAAGGGGGACGCTGAATTTTTTGAGAGGGTAGACCTATTATCCACAAATTCACCCATTCCCCATGACACTCCAACCACATCAACAGTGCTTTCGACACCATCCCCAGTGAATTTGCCCCCTGACTATGGATGAGAATGACGGGGTGATCAGCACCGTACATATAGATATTATGAAAATACGAATTGTGCAACTACTCGAAAAGGCTATAACTGAACAGATGAGAGAAAGTTGCAACGGTTGTCAGATAAACCATTCTAGCCAAACCGAACACCCGTGTTTGGGTGATACACCTAGATATTACTTCTACAATCATTTTAAAGATTTAACGAACAAGCTGATGAATTTCTACCAGGACTCGTGCAGATGTTGGAAACTCACGGAGTTGTAGCACCAGTGTCCAGAATCCATAAAATCTGTGAATCGTACCTAAATGAGTTGAAGGATTTACCCTATATACACACAAAAATCTAAGATATAGCTAATGCGGCACGTATAAGTTATGCATATAATGAAACAATTGTATAGTTGCATATATTGCATACAGTTTTCCGCCCTCGTATTATTACATAGTACACATTGTATGTTGTATGTACTGTATTGAGACAAATATTGGTCTGATATTGTGTACCATCTACAGTGACTACTGTGAATATTCCTAAATATGCAGTCGTAATAAAATATGCAATCATAAAAATGTGTATATTTTGTTGTCATTTTGTTAGTGCAAATCATTTCTGCAACATTGTATGTGTTTAACATCAGTATCTGTTTTATGAAACAGCTCTGGTATCTTGGCTTGGTTTAGGGGTCAGTCTCTTTTGAGGGGTTTAGCATTTCACTTCATACTTTGTGTGTAGAATAGACAACAATAGAATAATTTGGTGATACAAAGAGTGGTTGGGTCTAGTCAAAAGGGGTATTATATTAAGTCATATTAGTGACTCATTGTATAATATTTTTATTTACACCATGAACAACATAGTTTATGTATGTAAAACGTACAGTGACTGTGTCCACATGACTGTGTTCCCCTGTGATGAGGGGAGTAATTTTGTCTGAAATTGTGACCCTTGCCCAAACATAAACAACTTGAATGTAGTATTTTCAAGTTTAATGTGCCAACTTGTTGACTCTTTTCAAAACTTCCCCTAGAAAACCCCTGATAGCATTCATACAATGATCGTCTTCATCACGCCTAACGCTATAATATTTTTGTGTAAAGATGCAGAGACACCAAAAATCTGTACATAATTGGTATATTTTTTATTGACCCAGTTGTGACAGAGTACCCAATTCATATATCAGGGTGTCAAAAGTCAGAAATATGATGTCTATCATTAAAACCACCAACCCTTAGTGTGCAATAAGGGGTATTTGGGTCTATATTATGCAGAGCTTTAACAATTAATACAGTATCTTCAGGGCTCTTTAGGTCTTTATAAACTGAAAATGCCTATTTATTTACCCCAATGCACCCCTTACACTATATTTTACTAGGACCCTGACATAAATATATATATTTATTGTATATTGTGAAGTTTCACAGCAACTTTGGGTGAGCAAATTATCTAGTGCCCTAATTTACCTACTACCCTCAGCCAGGATTGAGAACTATTATGATGATTTAGCCTATTATTTTGACTAAGATGTTAAGATACGGTGTTCCACATTAGATTTCATGCCATAGGTGTGTGCTTTTTTTCCGTACAATACCCCCTATGGATCAATTTAGTGACTAGTGATTTAGTTTAACCAGCATGTAATGGTAAATGAGTGTTGGATATGTCACTGAGGTTCATTTGTGTATGTAAAAAGCTTGTGTACTAGATACAACTATATAGATGGAACTAGACCCTGCCATAAAAATAGGCCCTGTCAGGTTGTGGGCTCATGGTAGGACTATACCAGACCCCTGTGCCCACAGGGTCCTGTATCTCTGATAGACCCTATAGGCCTTTGGCTCGTGAAATCAGATGGAGGATGCTGTTAGGATGCTGTTAGGGATCTGTTGGCTGTGTAATTATCTACCCACCAGGGGGAAAATGGTGAAGTGTGGGGGTCTTTTACCACTACAGAGGTTTGCACAGTTACAAAAATGGATAGAGAGTATGTCTGAAAAAATGATAAAATAACTGAAATTAACAATTTTTCCAAATTTAGTTGCAAAATAGTTATTAGTTAATAGTTATTGGTATTGGTTGAATAATGTACTAGTCATAATATAGTGGAAGAGAGAACAACTGAGTGAATGAGTCAAAAGTGTCTGGTGATTGATGATGAAGGATTTACTGTCTATCACTGACAACTAGTGATTTGTTCTGACTACATATCTATACAGATCACTGTAGATCTAAAAACAATAGGCGTTTAGCATTTAACAACAGAGTTTAGCAACTTTTTCAGGAATATAATCTTAGAAGTAAAAATAATTCCAGGATAATTGATCCAAGTAGATGTTTTTGTATACATCGATAACCCATGCCTGTGTAGGAATTATACGTTTTCTCCAACAAAAAAAAACATTACAAATAAAAATAAAAATTGTAAATAATTTGTAATATTGAGCAAGATCTTGTGTACTAGATACAACTATATAGATGAAACTAGACTAGATACTAGATAAAAAACAGGCCCTGGCAGGTTGTGGGCCTCATGATAGCACTATAATGTGCTACATTATAGTCCCTTTCTTCTTAGGCATGGAGGGTATCTGATGATTTGAACCATTTTGTTCCAAAATAAAATGGGTTTAGCAAAAACCACCTGCTGGTGGTGCTATAACCGCCTGATCTGGACATGTATGGGTAGCGGGTCATGTCTGTGTATACCCCCCTATTCCATCTAGCTACACGTTTAGTCATATACTTCATGTCAAGTTATTATTATTTTTGTTGTGTTGTCTGCTGTGTAGTTTATTTATTTATTTTTGTTGTAGTATTTTTGTTTGTGTTGTGTTTTGTCCAGTTTTTGTGGTGTTGTGCTTTGTCAAGTTTTTGTTTTGTCTGCTGTGTAGTTTATTTATTTCTGTTTTAGTATTTTTTGTTTGTGTTGTGTCCAGTTTTTGATTTTGTTTCGTGTTTTTATCACATATGTTTGTTACATATTGTGTTTTGTACAGTTTTTGATTTTGTTTTGTGTTTTTATCACATATGTTTTTACATATTGTCTTGTCTGGTGTGTAGCCTTTTGATTTTGTTTCGTATTGTTGCTGTGTTATGTTTTTGCTGTTTGCTTTGTGTCATTTTTGTCTTGTTTTTCTGCTGTTGTATGATTGTTGTTTGTTTTTGTATCATTTTTGTGTATGTGATGCTGTAAATAGTATTGTTATGTAGTTCACAATTTACAATTTAGGCATTTTACCATATGCACCCCCATAAAAATCACATTTTTCACAAGATTATCAACATGAATCATACGCTAACTAGTAACCTACCATCAATCCATCAGTGGAATATCTGTATGATGAACCAATACGTATGCACTATAGAGTTCTGTGTCTACATAAGGTGTACTAATAGTCCTAACAATAGGGGCATAATGCTGTCTATGGTGCTGAAATCGTTTGCATGACTGGTTGATCAACCTCTATAGAAATTCCCCACTAGGTGGATATCATTAACTTTCACTATAATTGAAAACGTATACTTATATTTTCCACACCAAGAGTCGAACTTTGGTCTCATGGCTATACTCCATGCATCCTAAACCACTAGACCATATGGGGTTATGATGTACTACCTGTAATGTTTGGTTAATAACCTGATCATACAATGTCTTCAGACAATAATTACTGCTCGAACCACTGTTCCCTATGAGCATAACATACCCATATTGTGATATAATTAGAGAGGACAGATATGTTACATGTAAGAGCCTCATCATATCTGAAGGATACCAAATAATAGCAGAGAATATTGGATCCATGTAATACTGTAAAAACTGACAGTTACTGCGTACAAATAATCGTAAACACCTATGGCTCTCATACTATTCTGTATGTTGTGTAATTGTTCACAGATAGGCTACACAGGCTAGATTTACACCGGTCAATATTCAAGCTAAGTATAACCCCCTTCATGTATGTATTGAGCCTATGGGGTAGATCTGAATTACACCTACATTACTTAAATTCACAGCCTATGGGGCAAACCTGATATTACACCCTTTGTGGTTCCGCACATGCACAATGCAGCCATATAGGCATACAGTCATCGGGGTGTAGTGGTGTTAACCGGTATTACACCGATGAGATGCTCAAATCCATAGTCTATGGGCCAAAACTGGTATTACACCCCCCTTGTAGGGCCCATGGATGGGGGTGTCCTCTGAACCAATGGGACGAGAAATAAATAGATGAATTGCACTAGGAGGCTGAAACCCCCCTACAGGTCTGTAGTGGCTGTATGAGGAATTACACCTACAATATTAGATCCATAGTCTATGGGTCAAAAATGGAATTACACCATAAAATGGACAAATCTGTTAGACAAAAAAGAAAAGCTAGACAGCAGACCAATCTGATGTTTAAACCTGCAGTACCAGCTATACGCCACATTTACACTAGACTACACCTACACATAGTAGACCAACCCCCATACACACCCCACCCACACAGTAGACCACCCCCTCTAACTAACCAATGTACAAACCTTTTCGAACATATTTGCGGCATCTACAACACCCAAGCTCACACGTACATAGGCAGTACAATTGAGAAACCACATTTACACTAAAAGTTCTTGATTTTTTCATTTGTCTCCTTTTCTTTATTTGTTTAAGTTTTTTAACTTTTAACTTTGTTTTGTAACTTTTTTAACTTTAAGCTTTAAGTTTTTTATTTTCTATTTTTATTTTTTCATTTTTTTATTTTTTCATTATAAGTTTTGCTTAAATTCATTTTATTTTTTAAATTTGCATAATTTATTCATACTTTTTATTTTTCCATACCTATACTCAATAGTGTACACCTACTGTACACCCAATATTCCAACGTATATATGCGCCTGGAAATTGCAATGTTAGGGCTAAACCAACACACAAGCTGTGTGTTTTCCTGTCAGCGGTCAGCTGCTGTCATCGGTCACCTGTCACCTGTCATCTGTCACCTGTCACCTGGTACCTGTCACCTGTCAACTGTCACTTTCAAAAGAGAAGGGGACCCCCACCCCCCGGTTTTAACTATATCTAATTAACACATTAACACAACAAACAGATGTTTTGAGGGGGGAGGGGTTTACAACTGCACCTGGCACTTCTAAAAGATAAGGGATCCCCCGCCCCCACCCACACACAGTGGTTCATCTAAACTTTCTATTGTTCTATTCACACCTGGAGCCGGCATGTCTGTCTGTCTGTCTGAGGGACAACCCCCCCTTCCTGAAAACACGCAGGCAGGGGACATAGAGAGATAGGGAGAGATAGGGACAGATTTAAGCACTTAATGTAAAACACTTAAGCTTAACACTTAAGCAAGAACAAAAAGCATGGCATACATCACATACATAAATAAAACGATTATAATAATAATAATAATAATATAATGTGATTTTTATGATATATACAATATGATTATGGAATGTATGGAATGTATGGAATGTATGGAATGTATGGAATGTATCCAGGAATGTATGGAATGTATGAATAAATTAACATAAATTAACATAAATGACTCACTGGCGCCCCCCTAGTGGTAGTGGCCACATGGTGTAATGAACACACACCTTATTAGACTACTCATGGACTATAGCCTGTCGCTTTTCAGTGAATTTCACCTTTTTTTCAAATCCTCCAAAACCGTGAAAAATGCCAGCCTGTAGCATGTGCTCCGAGACCATGGACTATAGCCTGTCGCTTTTCAGTGAATTTCACCTTTTTTTCAAATCCTCCGAAACCGTGAAAAATGCCACCCTGTAGCATGTGCTCCGAGACCATGGACTATAGCCTGTCGCTTTTCAGTGATTTTCCCCTTTTTTCAAATCCTCCGAAACCGTGAAAAATGCCACCCTGTAGCATGTGCTCCGAGACCATGGACTATAGCCTGTCGCTTTTCAGTGATTTTCACCTTTTTTTCAAATCGTGAAAAATGCCACCCTGTAGCATGTGCTCCGAGACCATGGACTATAGCCTGTCGCTTTTCAGTGATTTTCCCCTTTTTTCAAATCCTCCGAAACCGTGAAAAATGCCACCCTGTAGCATGTGCTCCGAGACCATGGACTATAGCCTGTCGCTTTCCAGTGATTTTCACCTTTTTTTCAAATCGTGAAAAATGCCACCCTGTAGCATGTGCTCCGAGACCATGGACTATAGCCTGTCGCTTTTCAGTGATTTTCACCTTTTTTTCAAATCCTCCGAAACCGTGAAAAATGCCACCCTGTAGCATGTGCTCCGAGACCATGGACTATAGCCTGTCGCTTTCCAGTGATTTCACCTTTTTTTCGAATCCTCCGAAACCGTGAAAAATGCCACCCTGTAGCATGTGCTCCGAGACCATGGACTATAGCCTGTCGCTTTTAAGTGATTTTCACCTTTTTTTCAAATCGTGAAAAATGCCACCCTGTAGCATGTGCTCCGAGACCATGGACTATAGCCTGTCGCTTTTCAGTGATTTTCCCCTTTTTTCAAATCCTCCGAAACCGTGAAAAATGCCACCCTGTAGCATGTGCTCCGAGACCATGGACTATAGCCTGTCGCTTTTCAGTGATTTTCACCTTTTTTTCAAATCCTCCGAAACCGTGAAAAATGCAACCCTGTAGCATGTGCTCCGAGACCATGGACTATAGCCTGTCGCTTTTCAGTGATTTTCACCTTTTTTTCAAATCCTCCGAAACCGTGAAAAATGCCACCCTGTAGCATGTGCTCCGAGACCATGGACTATAGCCTGTCGCTTTTCAGTGATTTTCCCCTTTTTTCAAATCGTGAAAAATGCCACCCTGTAGCATGTGCTCCGAGACCATGGACTATAGCCTGTCGCTTTTCAGTGATTTTCCCCTTTTTTCAAATCCTCCGAAACCGTGAAAAATGCCACCCTGTAGCATGTGCTCCGAGACCATGGACTATAGCCTGTCGCTTTTCAGTGATTTTCACCTTTTTTTCAAATCCTCCGAAACCGTGAAAAATTCCACCCTTTAGCATGTGCTCCGAGACCATGGACTATAGCCTGTCGCTTTTCAGTGATTTTCCCCTTTTTTTCAAATCCTCCGAAACCGTGAAAAATGCCACCCTGTAGCATGTGCTCCGAGACCATGGACTATAGCCTGTCGCTTTTCAGTGATTTTCACCTTTTTTCAAATCCTCCGAAACCGTGAAAAATGCCACCCTGTAGCATGTGCTCCGAGACCATGGACTATAGCCTGTCGCTTTTCAGTGATTTTCACCTTTTTTTCAAATCCTCCGAAACCGTGAAAAATGCCACCCTGTAGCATGTGCTCCGAGACCATGGACTATAGCCTGTCGCTTTTCAGTGATTTTCACCTTTTTTTTAAATCCTCCGAAACCGTGAAAAATGGCACCCTGTAGCATGTGCTCCGAGACCATGGACTATAGCCTGTCGCTTTTCAGTGATTTTCACCTTTTTTTCAAATCCTCCGAAACCGTGAAAAATGCCACCCTGTAGCATGTGCTCCGAGACCATGGACTATAGCCTGTCGCTTTCCAGTGATTTCACCTTTTTTTCGAATCCTCCGAAACCGTGAAAAATGCCACCCTGTAGCATGTGCTCCGAGACCATGGACTATAGCCTGTCGCTTTTCAGTGATTTTCACCTTTTTTTCAAATCCTCCGAAACCGTGAAAAATGCCACCCTGTAGCATGTGCTCCGAGACCATGGACTATAGCCTGTCGCTTTCCAGTGATTTTCACCTTTTTTTCAAATCGTGAAAAATGCCACCCTGTAGCATGTGCTCCGAGACCATGGAATATAGCCTGTCGCTTTTCAGTGATTTTCCCCTTTTTTCAAATCCTCCGAAACCGTGAAAAATGCCACCCTGTAGCATGTGCTCCGAGACCATGGACTATAGCCTGTCGCTTTTCAGTGATTTTCACCTTTTTTTCAAATCGTGAAAAATGCCACCCTGTAGCATGTGCTCCGAGACCATGGACTATAGCCTGTCGCTTTTCAGTGATTTTCCCCTTTTTTCAAATCCTCCGAAACCGTGAAAAATGCCACCCTGTAGCATGTGCTCCGAGACCATGGACTATAGCCTGTCGCTTTTCAGTGATTTTCACCTTTTTTTCAAATCCTCCGAAACCGTGAAAAATGCCACCCTGTAGCATGTGCTCCGAGACCATGGACTATAGCCTGTCGCTTTTCAGTGATTTTCACCTTTTTTTCAAATCCTCCGAAACCGTGAAAAATGGCACCCTGTAGCATGTGCTCCGAGACCATGGACTATAGCCTGTCGCTTTTCAGTGATTTTCACCTTTTTTTCAAATCCTCCGAAACCGTGAAAAATGCCACCCTGTAGCATGTGCTCCGAGACCATGGACTATAGCCTGTCGCTTTCCAGTGATTTCACCTTTTTTTCGAATCCTCCGAAACCGTGAAAAATGCCACCCTGTAGCATGTGCTCCGAGACCATGGACTATAGCCTGTCGCTTTTCAGTGATTTTCACCTTTTTTTCAAATCCTCCGAAACCGTGAAAAATGCCACCCTGTAGCATGTGCTCCGAGACCATGGACTATAGCCTGTCGCTTTCCAGTGATTTTCACCTTTTTTTCAAATCGTGAAAAATGCCACCCTGTAGCATGTGCTCCGAGACCATGGACTATAGCCTGTCGCTTTTCAGTGATTTTCCCCTTTTTTCAAATCCTCCGAAACCGTGAAAAATGCCACCCTGTAGCATGTGCTCCGAGACCATGGACTATAGCCTGTCGCTTTTCAGTGATTTTCACCTTTTTTTCAAATCCTCCGAAACCGTGAAAAATGGCACCCTTTAGCATGTGCTCCGAGACCATGGACTATAGCCTGTCGCTTTTCAGTGATTTTCCCCTTTTTTTCAAATCCTCCGAAACCGTGAAAAATGCCACCCTGTAGCATGTGCTCCGAGACCATGGACTATAGCCTGTCGCTTTTCAGTGATTTTCCCCTTTTTTCAAATCCTCCGAAACCGTGAAAAATGCCACCCTGTAGCATGTGCTCCGAGACCATGGACTATAGCCTGTCGCTTTTCAGTGATTTTCACCTTTTTTTCAAATCCTCCGAAACCGTGAAAAATGCCACCCTGTAGCATGTGCTCCGAGACCATGGACTATAGCCTGTCGCTTTTCAGTGATTTTCACCTTTTTTTCAAATCCTCTGAAACCGTGAAAAATGCCACCCTGTAGCATGTGCTCCGAGACCATGGACTATAGCCTGTCGCTTTTCAGTGAATTTCACCTTTTTTTCAAATCCTCCAAAACCGTGAAAAATGCCAGCCTGTAGCATGTGCTCCGAGACCATGGACTATAGCCTGTCGCTTTTCAGTGAATTTCACCTTTTTTTCAAATCCTCCGAAACCGTGAAAAATGCCACCCTGTAGCATGTGCTCCGAGACCATGGACTATAGCCTGTCGCTTTTCAGTGATTTTCCCCTTTTTTCAAATCCTCCGAAACCGTGAAAAATGCCACCCTGTAGCATGTGCTCCGAGACCATGGACTATAGCCTGTCGCTTTTCAGTGATTTTCACCTTTTTTTCAAATCGTGAAAAATGCCACCCTGTAGCATGTGCTCCGAGACCATGGACTATAGCCTGTCGCTTTTCAGTGATTTTCCCCTTTTTTCAAATCCTCCGAAACCGTGAAAAATGCCACCCTGTAGCATGTGCTCCGAGACCATGGACTATAGCCTGTCGCTTTTCAGTGATTTTCACCTTTTTTTCAAATCGTGAAAAATGCCACCCTGTAGCATGTGCTCCGAGACCATGGACTATAGCCTGTCGCTTTCCAGTGATTTTCACCTTTTTTTCAAATCGTGAAAAATGCCACCCTGTAGCATGTGCTCCGAGACCATGGACTATAGCCTGTCGCTTTTCAGTGATTTTCACCTTTTTTTCAAATCCTCCGAAACCGTGAAAAATGCCACCCTGTAGCATGTGCTCCGAGACCATGGACTATAGCCTGTCGCTTTCCAGTGATTTCACCTTTTTTTCGAATCCTCCGAAACCGTGAAAAATGCCACCCTGTAGCATGTGCTCCGAGACCATGGACTATAGCCTGTCGCTTTTAAGTGATTTTCACCTTTTTTTCAAATCGTGAAAAATGCCACCCTGTAGCATGTGCTCCGAGACCATGGACTATAGCCTGTCGCTTTTCAGTGATTTTCCCCTTTTTTCAAATCCTCCGAAACCGTGAAAAATGCCACCCTGTAGCATGTGCTCCGAGACCATGGACTATAGCCTGTCGCTTTTCAGTGATTTTCACCTTTTTTTCAAATCCTCCGAAACCGTGAAAAATGCAACCCTGTAGCATGTGCTCCGAGACCATGGACTATAGCCTGTCGCTTTTCAGTGATTTTCACCTTTTTTTCAAATCCTCCGAAACCGTGAAAAATGCCACCCTGTAGCATGTGCTCCGAGACCATGGACTATAGCCTGTCGCTTTTCAGTGATTTTCCCCTTTTTTCAAATCGTGAAAAATGCCACCCTGTAGCATGTGCTCCGAGACCATGGACTATAGCCTGTCGCTTTTCAGTGATTTTCCCCTTTTTTCAAATCCTCCGAAACCGTGAAAAATGCCACCCTGTAGCATGTGCTCCGAGACCATGGACTATAGCCTGTCGCTTTTCAGTGATTTTCACCTTTTTTTCAAATCCTCCGAAACCGTGAAAAATTCCACCCTTTAGCATGTGCTCCGAGACCATGGACTATAGCCTGTCGCTTTTCAGTGATTTTCCCCTTTTTTTCAAATCCTCCGAAACCGTGAAAAATGCCACCCTGTAGCATGTGCTCCGAGACCATGGACTATAGCCTGTCGCTTTTCAGTGATTTTCACCTTTTTTCAAATCCTCCGAAACCGTGAAAAATGCCACCCTGTAGCATGTGCTCCGAGACCATGGAAAATCACTTTTCAGTGATTTTCACCTTTTTTTCAAATCCTCCGAAACCGTGAAAAATGCCACCCTGTAGCATGTGCTCCGAGACCATGGACTATAGCCTGTCGCTTTTCAGTGATTTTCACCTTTTTTTCAAATCCTCTGAAACCGTGAAAAATGCCACCCTGTAGCATGTGCTCCGAGACCATGGACTATAGCCTGTCGCTTTTCAGTGAATTTCACCTTTTTTTCAAATCCTCCAAAACCGTGAAAAATGCCAGCCTGTAGCATGTGCTCCGAGACCATGGACTATAGCCTGTCGCTTTTCAGTGATTTTCACCTTTTTTTCAAATCCTCCGAAACCGTGAAAAATGCCACCCTGTAGCATGTGCTCCGAGACCATGGAATATAGCCTGTCGCTTTTCAGTGATTTTCCCCTTTTTTCAAATCCTCCGAAACCGTGAAAAATGCCACCCTGTAGCATGTGCTCCGAGACCATGGACTATAGCCTGTCGCTTTTCAGTGATTTTCACCTTTTTTTCAAATCGTGAAAAATGCCACCCTGTAGCATGTGCTCCGAGACCATGGACTATAGCCTGTCGCTTTTCAGTGATTTTCCCCTTTTTTCAAATCCTCCGAAACCGTGAAAAATGCCACCCTGTAGCATGTGCTCCGAGACCATGGACTATAGCCTGTCGCTTTTCAGTGATTTTCACCTTTTTTTCAAATCCTCCGAAACCGTGAAAAATGCCACCCTGTAGCATGTGCTCCGAGACCATGGACTATAGCCTGTCGCTTTTCAGTGATTTTCACCTTTTTTTCAAATCCTCCGAAACCGTGAAAAATGGCACCCTGTAGCATGTGCTCCGAGACCATGGACTATAGCCTGTCGCTTTTCAGTGATTTTCACCTTTTTTTCAAATCCTCCGAAACCGTGAAAAATGCCACCCTGTAGCATGTGCTCCGAGACCATGGACTATAGCCTGTCGCTTTCCAGTGATTTCACCTTTTTTTCGAATCCTCCGAAACCGTGAAAAATGCCACCCTGTAGCATGTGCTCCGAGACCATGGACTATAGCCTGTCGCTTTTCAGTGATTTTCACCTTTTTTTCAAATCCTCCGAAACCGTGAAAAATGCCACCCTGTAGCATGTGCTCCGAGACCATGGACTATAGCCTGTCGCTTTCCAGTGATTTTCACCTTTTTTTCAAATCGTGAAAAATGCCACCCTGTAGCATGTGCTCCGAGACCATGGACTATAGCCTGTCGCTTTTCAGTGATTTTCCCCTTTTTTCAAATCCTCCGAAACCGTGAAAAATGCCACCCTGTAGCATGTGCTCCGAGACCATGGACTATAGCCTGTCGCTTTCCAGTGATTTTCACCTTTTTTTCAAATCGTGAAAAATGCCACCCTGTAGCATGTGCTCCGAGACCATGGACTATAGCCTGTCGCTTTTCAGTGATTTTCACCTTTTTTTCAAATCCTCCGAAACCGTGAAAAATGCCACCCTGTAGCATGTGCTCCGAGACCATGGACTATAGCCTGTCGCTTTCCAGTGATTTCACCTTTTTTTCGAATCCTCCGAAACCGTGAAAAATGCCACCCTGTAGCATGTGCTCCGAGACCATGGACTATAGCCTGTCGCTTTTAAGTGATTTTCACCTTTTTTTCAAATCGTGAAAAATGCCACCCTGTAGCATGTGCTCCGAGACCATGGACTATAGCCTGTCGCTTTTCAGTGATTTTCCCCTTTTTTCAAATCCTCCGAAACCGTGAAAAATGCCACCCTGTAGCATGTGCTCCGAGACCATGGACTATAGCCTGTCGCTTTTCAGTGATTTTCACCTTTTTTTCAAATCCTCCGAAACCGTGAAAAATGCAACCCTGTAGCATGTGCTCCGAGACCATGGACTATAGCCTGTCGCTTTTCAGTGATTTTCACCTTTTTTTCAAATCCTCCGAAACCGTGAAAAATGCCACCCTGTAGCATGTGCTCCGAGACCATGGACTATAGCCTGTCGCTTTTCAGTGATTTTCCCCTTTTTTCAAATCGTGAAAAATGCCACCCTGTAGCATGTGCTCCGAGACCATGGACTATAGCCTGTCGCTTTTCAGTGATTTTCCCCTTTTTTCAAATCCTCCGAAACCGTGAAAAATGCCACCCTGTAGCATGTGCTCCGAGACCATGGACTATAGCCTGTCGCTTTTCAGTGATTTTCACCTTTTTTTCAAATCCTCCGAAACCGTGAAAAATTCCACCCTTTAGCATGTGCTCCGAGACCATGGACTATAGCCTGTCGCTTTTCAGTGATTTTCCCCTTTTTTTCAAATCCTCCGAAACCGTGAAAAATGCCACCCTGTAGCATGTGCTCCGAGACCATGGACTATAGCCTGTCGCTTTTCAGTGATTTTCACCTTTTTTCAAATCCTCCGAAACCGTGAAAAATGCCACCCTGTAGCATGTGCTCCGAGACCATGGACTATAGCCTGTCGCTTTTCAGTGATTTTCACCTTTTTTTCAAATCCTCCGAAACCGTGAAAAATGCCACCCTGTAGCATGTGCTCCGAGACCATGGACTATAGCCTGTCGCTTTTCAGTGATTTTCACCTTTTTTTCAAATCCTCTGAAACCGTGAAAAATGCCACCCTGTAGCATGTGCTCCGAGACCATGGACTATAGCCTGTCGCTTTTCAGTGAATTTCACCTTTTTTTCAAATCCTCCAAAACCGTGAAAAATGCCAGCCTGTAGCATGTGCTCCGAGACCATGGACTATAGCCTGTCGCTTTTCAGTGATTTTCACCTTTTTTTCAAATCCTCCGAAACCGTGAAAAATGCCACCCTGTAGCATGTGCTCCGAGACCATGGAATATAGCCTGTCGCTTTTCAGTGATTTTCCCCTTTTTTCAAATCCTCCGAAACCGTGAAAAATGCCACCCTGTAGCATGTGCTCCGAGACCATGGACTATAGCCTGTCGCTTTTCAGTGATTTTCACCTTTTTTTCAAATCGTGAAAAATGCCACCCTGTAGCATGTGCTCCGAGACCATGGACTATAGCCTGTCGCTTTTCAGTGATTTTCCCCTTTTTTCAAATCCTCCGAAACCGTGAAAAATGCCACCCTGTAGCATGTGCTCCGAGACCATGGACTATAGCCTGTCGCTTTTCAGTGATTTTCACCTTTTTTTCAAATCCTCCGAAACCGTGAAAAATGCCACCCTGTAGCATGTGCTCCGAGACCATGGACTATAGCCTGTCGCTTTTCAGTGATTTTCACCTTTTTTTCAAATCCTCCGAAACCGTGAAAAATGGCACCCTGTAGCATGTGCTCCGAGACCATGGACTATAGCCTGTCGCTTTTCAGTGATTTTCACCTTTTTTTCAAATCCTCCGAAACCGTGAAAAATGCCACCCTGTAGCATGTGCTCCGAGACCATGGACTATAGCCTGTCGCTTTCCAGTGATTTCACCTTTTTTTCGAATCCTCCGAAACCGTGAAAAATGCCACCCTGTAGCATGTGCTCCGAGACCATGGACTATAGCCTGTTGCTTTTAAGTGATTTTCACCTTTTTTTCAAATCGTGAAAAATGCCACCCTGTAGCATGTGCTCCGAGACCATGGACTATAGCCTGTCGCTTTTCAGTGATTTTCCCCTTTTTTCAAATCCTCCGAAACCGTGAAAAATGCCACCCTGTAGCATGTGCTCCGAGACCATGGACTATAGCCTGTCGCTTTTCAGTGATTTTCACCTTTTTTTCAAATCCTCCGAAACCGTGAAAAATGCCACCCTGTAGCATGTGCTCCGAGACCATGGACTATAGCCTGTCGCTTTTCAGTGATTTTCACCTTTTTTTCAAATCCTCCGAAACCGTGAAAAATGGCACCCTGTAGCATGTGCTCCGAGACCATGGACTATAGCCTGTCGCTTTTCAGTGATTTTCACCTTTTTTTCAAATCCTCCGAAACCGTGAAAAATGCCACCCTGTAGCATGTGCTCCGAGACCATGGAATATAGCCTGTCGCTTTTCAGTGATTTTCCCCTTTTTTCAAATCCTCCGAAACCGTGAAAAATGCCACCCTGTAGCATGTGCTCCGAGACCATGGACTATAGCCTGTCGCTTTTCAGTGATTTTCACCTTTTTTTCAAATCGTGAAAAATGCCACCCTGTAGCATGTGCTCCGAGACCATGGACTATAGCCTGTCGCTTTTCAGTGATTTTCCCCTTTTTTCAAATCCTCCGAAACCGTGAAAAATGCCACCCTGTAGCATGTGCTCCGAGACCATGGACTATAGCCTGTCGCTTTTCAGTGATTTTCACCTTTTTTTCAAATCCTCCGAAACCGTGAAAAATGCCACCCTGTAGCATGTGCTCCGAGACCATGGACTATAGCCTGTCGCTTTTCAGTGATTTTCACCTTTTTTTCAAATCCTCCGAAACCGTGAAAAATGGCACCCTGTAGCATGTGCTCCGAGACCATGGACTATAGCCTGTCGCTTTTCAGTGATTTTCACCTTTTTTTCAAATCCTCCGAAACCGTGAAAAATGCCACCCTGTAGCATGTGCTCCGAGACCATGGACTATAGCCTGTCGCTTTCCAGTGATTTCACCTTTTTTTCGAATCCTCCGAAACCGTGAAAAATGCCACCCTGTAGCATGTGCTCCGAGACCATGGACTATAGCCTGTTGCTTTTAAGTGATTTTCACCTTTTTTTCAAATCGTGAAAAATGCCACCCTGTAGCATGTGCTCCGAGACCATGGACTATAGCCTGTCGCTTTTCAGTGATTTTCCCCTTTTTTCAAATCCTCCGAAACCGTGAAAAATGCCACCCTGTAGCATGTGCTCCGAGACCATGGACTATAGCCTGTCGCTTTTCAGTGATTTTCACCTTTTTTTCAAATCCTCCGAAACCGTGAAAAATGCCACCCTGTAGCATGTGCTCCGAGACCATGGACTATAGCCTGTCGCTTTTCAGTGATTTTCACCTTTTTTTCAAATCCTCCGAAACCGTGAAAAATGCCACCCTGTAGCATGTGCTCCGAGACCATGGACTATAGCCTGTCGCTTTCCAGTGATTTCACCTTTTTTTCGAATCCTCCGAAACCGTGAAAAATGCCACCCTGTAGCATGTGCTCCGAGACCATGGACTATAGCCTGTTGCTTTTAAGTGATTTTCACCTTTTTTTCAAATCGTGAAAAATGCCACCCTGTAGCATGTGCTCCGAGACCATGGACTATAGCCTGTCGCTTTTCAGTGATTTTCCCCTTTTTTCAAATCCTCCGAAACCGTGAAAAATGCCACCCTGTAGCATGTGCTCCGAGACCATGGACTATAGCCTGTCGCTTTTCAGTGATTTTCACCTTTTTTTCAAATCCTCAGAAACCGTGAAAAATGCCACCCTGTAGCATGTGCTCCGAGACCATGGACTATAGCCTGTCGCTTTCCAGTGATTTCACCTTTTTTTCGAATCCTCCGAAACCGTGAAAAATGCCACCCTGTAGCATGTGCTCCGAGACCATGGACTATAGCCTGTCGCTTTTCAGTGATTTTCACCTTTTTTTCAAATCGTGAAAAATTCCACCCTTTAGCATGTGCTCCGAGACCATGGACTATAGCCTGTCGCTTTTCAGTGATTTTCCCCTTTTTTTCAAATCCTCCGAAACCGTGAAAAATGCCACCCTGTAGCATGTGCTCCGAGACCATGGACTATAGCCTGTCGCTTTTCAGTGATTTTCACCTTTTTTCAAATCCTCCGAAACCGTGAAAAATGCCACCCTGTAGCATGTGCTCCGAGACCATGGACTATAGCCTGTCGCTTTTCAGTGATTTTCACCTTTTTTTCAAATCCTCCGAAACCGTGAAAAATGCCACCCTGTAGCATGTGCTCCGAGACCATGGACTATAGCCTGTCGCTTTTCAGTGATTTTCACCTTTTTTTCAAATCCTCTGAAACCGTGAAAAATGCCACCCTGTAGCATGTGCTCCGAGACCATGGACTATAGCCTGTCGCTTTTCAGTGAATTTCACCTTTTTTTCAAATCCTCCAAAACCGTGAAAAATGCCAGCCTGTAGCATGTGCTCCGAGACCATGGACTATAGCCTGTCGCTTTTCAGTGATTTTCACCTTTTTTTCAAATCCTCCGAAACCGTGAAAAATGCCACCCTGTAGCATGTGCTCCGAGACCATGGAATATAGCCTGTCGCTTTTCAGTGATTTTCCCCTTTTTTCAAATCCTCCGAAACCGTGAAAAATGCCACCCTGTAGCATGTGCTCCGAGACCATGGACTATAGCCTGTCGCTTTTCAGTGATTTTCACCTTTTTTTCAAATCGTGAAAAATGCCACCCTGTAGCATGTGCTCCGAGACCATGGACTATAGCCTGTCGCTTTTCAGTGATTTTCCCCTTTTTTCAAATCCTCCGAAACCGTGAAAAATGCCACCCTGTAGCATGTGCTCCGAGACCATGGACTATAGCCTGTCGCTTTTCAGTGATTTTCACCTTTTTTTCAAATCCTCCGAAACCGTGAAAAATGCCACCCTGTAGCATGTGCTCCGAGACCATGGACTATAGCCTGTCGCTTTTCAGTGATTTTCACCTTTTTTTCAAATCCTCCGAAACCGTGAAAAATGGCACCCTGTAGCATGTGCTCCGAGACCATGGACTATAGCCTGTTGCTTTTCAGTGATTTTCACCTTTTTTTCAAATCCTCCGAAACCGTGAAAAATGCCACCCTGTAGCATGTGCTCCGAGACCATGGACTATAGCCTGTCGCTTTTCAGTGATTTTCACCTTTTTTTCAAATCGTGAAAAATGCCACCCTGTAGCATGTGCTCCGAGACCATGGACTATAGCCTGTCGCTTTTCAGTGATTTTCCCCTTTTTCAAATCCTCCGAAACCGTGAAAAATGCCACCCTGTAGCATGTGCTCCGAGACCATGGACTATAGCCTGTCGCTTTTCAGTGATTTTCACCTTTTTTTCAAATCCTCCGAAACCGTGAAAAATGGCACCCTTTAGCATGTGCTCCGAGACCATGGACTATAGCCTGTCGCTTTTCAGTGATTTTCCCCTTTTTTTCAAATCCTCCGAAACCGTGAAAAATGCCACCCTGTAGCATGTGCTCCGAGACCATGGACTATAGCCTGTCGCTTTTCAGTGATTTTCACCTTTTTTCAAATCCTCCGAAACCGTGAAAAATGCCACCCTGTAGCATGTGCTCCGAGACCATGGACTATAGCCTGTCGCTTTTCAGTGATTTTCACCTTTTTTTCAAATCCTCCAAAACCGTGAAAAATGCCAGCCTGTAGCATGTGCTCCGAGACCATGGACTATAGCCTGTCGCTTTTCAGTGATTTTCACCTTTTTTTCAAATCCTCCGAAACCGTGAAAAATGCCACCCTGTAGCATGTGCTCCGAGACCATGGACTATAGCCTGTCGCTTTTCAGTGATTTTCACCTTTTTTTCAAATCCTCCGAAACCGTGAAAAATGCCACCCTGTAGCATGTGCTCCGAGACCATGGACTATAGCCTGTCGCTTTTCAGTGATTTTCACCTTTTTTTCAAATCCTCCGAAACCGTGAAAAATGCCACCCTGTAGCATGTGCTCCGAGACTATGGACTATAGCCTGTCGCTTTTCAGTGATTTTCACCTTTTTTTCAAATCCTCCGAAACCGTGAAAAATGCCACCCTGTAGCATGTGCTCCGAGACCATGGACTATAGCCTGTCGCTTTTCAGTGAATTTCACCTTTTTTTCAAATCCTCCAAAACCGTGAAAAATGCCAGCCTGTAGCATGTGCTCCGAGACCATGGACTATAGCCTGTCGCTTTTCAGTGATTTTCACCTTTTTTTCAAATCCTCCGAAACCGTGAAAAATGCCACCCTGTAGCATGTGCTCCGAGACCATGGACTATAGCCTGTCGCTTTTAAGTGATTTTCACCTTTTTTTCGAATCGTGAAAAATGCCACCCTGTAGCATGTGCTCCGAGACCATGGACTATAGCCTGTCGCTTTTCAGTGATTTTCCCCTTTTTTCAAATCCTCCGAAACCGTGAAAAATGCCACCCTGTAGCATGTGCTCCGAGACCATGGACTATAGCCTGTCGCTTTTCAGTGATTTTCACCTTTTTTTCAAATCCTCCGAAACCGTGAAAAATGCAACCCTGTAGCATGTGCTCCGAGACCATGGACTATAGCCTGTCGCTTTTCAGTGATTTTCACCTTTTTTTCAAATCCTCCGAAACCGTGAAAAATGCCACCCTGTAGCATGTGCTCCGAGACCATGGACTATAGCCTGTCGCTTTCCAGTGATTTTCACCTTTTTTTCAAATCGTGAAAAATGCCACCCTGTAGCATGTGCTCCGAGACCATGGACTATAGCCTGTCGCTTTTCAGTGATTTTCCCCTTTTTTCAAATCCTCCGAAACCGTGAAAAATGCCACCCTGTAGCATGTGCTCCGAGACCATGGACTATAGCCTGTCGCTTTTCAGTGATTTTCCCCTTTTTTTCAAATCCTCCGAAACCGTGAAAAATGCCACCCTGTAGCATGTGCTCCGAGACCATGGACTATAGCCTGTCGCTTTTCAGTGATTTTCCCCTTTTTTCAAATCCTCCGAAACCGTGAAAAATGCCACCCTGTAGCATGTGCTCCGAGACCATGGACTATAGCCTGTCGCTTTTCAGTGATTTTCACCTTTTTTTCAAATCCTCCGAAACCATGAAAAATGCCACCCTGTAGCATGTGCTCCGAGACCATGGACTATAGCCTGTCGCTTTTCAGTGATTTTCACCTTTTTTTCAAATCCTCCGAAACCGTGAAAAATGCCACCCTGTAGCATGTGCTCCGAGACCATGGACTATAGCCTGTTGCTTTTCAGTGAATTTCACCTTTTTTTCAAATCCTCCAAAACCGTGAAAAATGCCAGCCTGTAGCATGTGCTCCGAGACCATGGACTATAGCCTGTCGCTTTTCAGTGATTTTCACCTTTTTTTCAAATCCTCCGAAACCGTGAAAAATGCCACCCTGTAGCATGTGCTCCGAGACCATGGACTATAGCCTGTCGCTTTTCAGTGATTTTCACCTTTTTTTCAAATCCTCCGAAACCGTGAAAAATGGCACCCTTTAGCATGTGCTCCGAGACCATGGACTATAGCCTGTCGCTTTTCAGTGATTTTCACCTTTTTTTTAAATCCTCCGAAACCGTGAAAAATGCCACCCTGTAGCATGTGCTCCGAGACCATGGACTATAGCCTGTCGCTTTTCAGTGATTTTCACCTTTTTTTCAAATCCTCCGAAACCGTGAAAAATGGCACCCTGTAGCATGTGCTCCGAGACCATGGACTATAGCCTGTCGCTTTTCAGTGATTTTCACCTTTTTTCAAATCCTCCGAAACCGTGAAAAATGCCACCCTGTAGCATGTGCTCCGAGACCATGGACTATATAGCCTGTCGCTTTTCAGTGATTTTCACCTTTTTTTCAAATCCTCCGAAACCGTGAAAAATGCCACCCTGTAGCATGTGCTCCGAGACCATGGACTATAGCCTGTCGCTTTTCAGTGATTTTCACCTTTTTTCAAATCGTGAAAAATGCCACCCTGTAGCATGTGCTCCGAGACCATGGACTATAGCCTGTCGCTTTTCAGTGATTTTCACCTTTTTTTTAAATCCTCCGAAACCGTGAAAAATGCCACCCTGTAGCATGTGCTCCGAGACCATGGACTATAGCCTGTCGCTTTTCAGTGATTTTCACCTTTTTTTCAAATCCTCCGAAACCGTGAAAAATGGCACCCTTTAGCATGTGCTCCGAGACCATGGACTATAGCCTTTCGCTTTTCAGTGATTTTCACCTTTTTTTCAAATCGTGAAAAATGCCACCCTGTAGCATGTGCTCCGAGACCATGGACTATAGCCTGTCGCTTTTCAGTGATTTACCCCTTTTTTCAAATCCTCCGAAACCGTGAAAAATGCCACCCTGTAGCATGTGCTCCGAGACCATGGACTATAGCCTGTCGCTTTTCAGTGATTTTCACCTTTTTTTCAAATCGTGAAAAATGCCACCCTGTAGCATGTGCTCCGAGACCATGGACTATAGCCTGTCGCTTTTCAGTGATTTTCCCCTTTTTTCAAATCCTCCGAAACCGTGAAAAATGCCACCCTGTAGCATGTGCTCCGAGACCATGGACTATAGCCTGTCGCTTTTCAGTGATTTTCACCTTTTTTTCAAATCCTCCGAAACCGTGAAAAATGCCACCCTGTAGCATGTGCTCCGAGACCATGGACTATAGCCTGTCGCTTTTCAGTGATTTCACCTTTTTTTCGAATCCTCCGAAACCGTGAAAAATGCCACCCTGTAGCATGTGCTCCGAGACCATGGACTATAGCCTGTCGCTTTTAAGTGATTTTCACCTTTTTTTCAAATCGTGAAAAATGCCACCCTGTAGCATGTGCTCCGAGACCATGGACTATAGCCTGTCGCTTTTCAGTGATTTTCCCCTTTTTTCAAATCCTCCGAAACCGTGAAAAATGCCACCCTGTAGCATGTGCTCCGAGACCATGGACTATAGCCTGTCGCTTTTCAGTGATTTTCACCTTTTTTTCAAATCCTCCGAAACCGTGAAAAATGCAACCCTGTAGCATGTGCTCCGAGACCATGGACTATAGCCTGTCGCTTTTCAGTGATTTTCACCTTTTTTTCAAATCCTCCGAAACCGTGAAAAATGCCACCCTGTAGCATGTGCTCCGAGACCATGGACTATAGCCTGTCGCTTTTCAGTGATTTTCACCTTTTTTTCAAATCGTGAAAAATGCCACCCTGTAGCATGTGCTCCGAGACCATGGACTATAGCCTGTCGCTTTTCAGTGATTTTCCCCTTTTTCAAATCCTCCGAAACCGTGAAAAATGCCACCCTGTAGCATGTGCTCCGAGACCATGGACTATAGCCTGTCGCTTTTCAGTGATTTTCACCTTTTTTTCAAATCCTCCGAAACCGTGAAAAATGGCACCCTTTAGCATGTGCTCCGAGACCATGGACTATAGCCTGTCGCTTTTCAGTGATTTTCCCCTTTTTTTCAAATCCTCCGAAACCGTGAAAAATGCCACCCTGTAGCATGTGCTCCGAGACCATGGACTATAGCCTGTCGCTTTTCAGTGATTTTCACCTTTTTTCAAATCCTCCAAAACCGTGAAAAATGCCACCCTGTAGCATGTGCTCCGAGACCATGGACTATAGCCTGTCGCTTTTCAGTGATTTTCACCTTTTTTTCAAATCCTCCGAAACCGTGAAAAATGCCACCCTGTAGCATGTGCTCCGAGACTATGGACTATAGCCTGTCGCTTTTCAGTGATTTTCACCTTTTTTTCAAATCCTCCGAAACCGTGAAAAATGCCACCCTGTAGCATGTGCTCCGAGACCATGGACTATAGCCTGTCGCTTTTCAGTGAATTTCACCTTTTTTTCAAATCCTCCAAAACCGTGAAAAATGCCAGCCTGTAGCATGTGCTCCGAGACCATGGACTATAGCCTGTCGCTTTTCAGTGATTTTCACCTTTTTTTCAAATCCTCCGAAACCGTGAAAAATGCCACCCTGTAGCATGTGCTCCGAGACCATGGACTATAGCCTGTCGCTTTTCAGTGATTTTCCCCTTTTTTCAAATCCTCCGAAACCGTGAAAAATGCCACCCTGTAGCATGTGCTCCGAGACCATGGACTATAGCCTGTCGCTTTTCAGTGATTTTCACCTTTTTTTCAAATCGTGAAAAATGCCACCCTGTAGCATGTGCTCCGAGACCATGGACTATAGCCTGTCGCTTTTCAGTGATTTTCACCTTTTTTTCAAATCCTCCGAAACCGTGAAAAATGCCACCCTGTAGCATGTGCTCCGAGACCATGGACTATAGCCTGTCGCTTTTCAGTGATTTCACCTTTTTTTCGAATCCTCCGAAACCGTGAAAAATGCCACCCTGTAGCATGTGCTCCGAGACCATGGACTATAGCCTGTCGCTTTTAAGTGATTTTCACCTTTTTTTCAAATCGTGAAAAATGCCACCCTGTAGCATGTGCTCCGAGACCATGGACTATAGCCTGTCGCTTTTCAGTGATTTTCACCTTTTTTTCAAATCCTCCGAAACCGTGAAAAATGCCACCCTGTAGCATGTGCTCCGAGACCATGGACTATAGCCTGTCGCTTTTCAGTGATTTCACCTTTTTTTCGAATCCTCCGAAACCGTGAAAAATGCCACCCTGTAGCATGTGCTTCGAGACCATGGACTATAGCCTGTCGCTTTTAAGTGATTTTCACCTTTTTTTCAAATCGTGAAAAATGCCACCCTGTAGCATGTGCTCCGAGACCATGGACTATAGCCTGTCGCTTTTCAGTGATTTTCCCCTTTTTTCAAATCCTCCGAAACCGTGAAAAATGCCACCCTGTAGCATGTGCTCCGAGACCATGGACTATAGCCTGTCGCTTTTCAGTGATTTTCACCTTTTTTTCAAATCCTCCGAAACCGTGAAAAATGCAACCCTGTAGCATGTGCTCCGAGACCATGGACTATAGCCTGTCGCTTTTCAGTGATTTTCACCTTTTTTTCAAATCCTCCGAAACCGTGAAAAATGCCACCCTGTAGCATGTGCTCCGAGACCATGGACTATAGCCTGTCGCTTTTCAGTGATTTTCACCTTTTTTTCAAATCGTGAAAAATGCCACCCTGTAGCATGTGCTCCGAGACCATGGACTATAGCCTGTCGCTTTTCAGTGATTTTCCCCTTTTTCAAATCCTCCGAAACCGTGAAAAATGCCACCCTGTAGCATGTGCTCCGAGACCATGGACTATAGCCTGTCGCTTTTCAGTGATTTTCACCTTTTTTTCAAATCCTCCGAAACCGTGAAAAATGGCACCCTTTAGCATGTGCTCCGAGACCATGGACTATAGCCTGTCGCTTTTCAGTGATTTTCCCCTTTTTTTCAAATCCTCCGAAACCGTGAAAAATGCCACCCTGTAGCATGTGCTCCGAGACCATGGACTATAGCCTGTCGCTTTTCAGTGATTTTCACCTTTTTTCAAATCCTCCGAAACCGTGAAAAATGCCACCCTGTAGCATGTGCTCCGAGACCATGGACTATAGCCTGTCGCTTTTCAGTGATTTTCACCTTTTTTTCAAATCCTCCGAAACCGTGAAAAATGCCACCCTGTAGCATGTGCTCCGAGACTATGGACTATAGCCTGTCGCTTTTCAGTGATTTTCACCTTTTTTTCAAATCCTCCGAAACCGTGAAAAATGCCACCCTGTAGCATGTGCTCCGAGACCATGGACTATAGCCTGTCGCTTTTCAGTGAATTTCACCTTTTTTTCAAATCCTCCAAAACCGTGAAAAATGCCAGCCTGTAGCATGTGCTCCGAGACCATGGACTATAGCCTGTCGCTTTTCAGTGATTTTCACCTTTGCTCCGAGACCATGGACTATAGCCTGTCGCTTTTCAGTGATTTTCACCTTTTTTCAAATCCTCCGAAACCGTGAAAAATGCCACCCTGTAGCATGTGCTCCGAGACCATGGACTATAGCCTGTCGCTTTTCAGTGATTTTCACCTTTTTTTCAAATCCTCCGAAACCGTGAAAAATGCAACCCTGTAGCATGTGCTCCGAGACCATGGACTATAGCCTGTCGCTTTTCAGTGATTTTCACCTTTTTTTCAAATCCTCCAAAACCGTGAAAAATGCCAGCCTGTAGCATGTGCTCCGAGACCATGGACTATAGCCTGTCGCTTTTCAGTGATTTTCACCTTTTTTTCAAATCCTCCGAAACCGTGAAAAATGCCACCCTGTAGCATGTGCTCCGAGACCATGGACTATAGCCTGTCGCTTTTCAGTGATTTTCCCCTTTTTTCAAATCCTCCGAAACCGTGAAAAATGCCACCCTGTAGCATGTGCTCCGAGACCATGGACTATAGCCTGTCGCTTTTCAGTGATTTTCACCTTTTTTTCAAATCGTGAAAAATGCCACCCTGTAGCATGTGCTCCGAGACCATGGACTATAGCCTGTCGCTTTTCAGTGATTTTCACCTTTTTTTCAAATCCTCCGAAACCGTGAAAAATGCCACCCTGTAGCATGTGCTCCGAGACCATGGACTATAGCCTGTCGCTTTTCAGTGATTTCACCTTTTTTTCGAATCCTCCGAAACCGTGAAAAATGCCACCCTGTAGCATGTGCTCCGAGACCATGGACTATAGCCTGTCGCTTTTAAGTGATTTTCACCTTTTTTTCAAATCGTGAAAAATGCCACCCTGTAGCATGTGCTCCGAGACCATGGACTATAGCCTGTCGCTTTTCAGTGATTTTCACCTTTTTTTCAAATCCTCCGAAACCGTGAAAAATGCCACCCTGTAGCATGTGCTCCGAGACCATGGACTATAGCCTGTCGCTTTTCAGTGATTTCACCTTTTTTTCGAATCCTCCGAAACCGTGAAAAATGCCACCCTGTAGCATGTGCTTCGAGACCATGGACTATAGCCTGTCGCTTTTAAGTGATTTTCACCTTTTTTTCAAATCGTGAAAAATGCCACCCTGTAGCATGTGCTCCGAGACCATGGACTATAGCCTGTCGCTTTTCAGTGATTTTCCCCTTTTTTCAAATCCTCCGAAACCGTGAAAAATGCCACCCTGTAGCATGTGCTCCGAGACCATGGACTATAGCCTGTCGCTTTTCAGTGATTTTCACCTTTTTTTCAAATCCTCCGAAACCGTGAAAAATGCAACCCTGTAGCATGTGCTCCGAGACCATGGACTATAGCCTGTCGCTTTTCAGTGATTTTCACCTTTTTTTCAAATCCTCCGAAACCGTGAAAAATGCCACCCTGTAGCATGTGCTCCGAGACCATGGACTATAGCCTGTCGCTTTTCAGTGATTTTCACCTTTTTTTCAAATCGTGAAAAATGCCACCCTGTAGCATGTGCTCCGAGACCATGGACTATAGCCTGTCGCTTTTCAGTGATTTTCCCCTTTTTCAAATCCTCCGAAACCGTGAAAAATGCCACCCTGTAGCATGTGCTCCGAGACCATGGACTATAGCCTGTCGCTTTTCAGTGATTTTCACCTTTTTTTCAAATCCTCCGAAACCGTGAAAAATGGCACCCTTTAGCATGTGCTCCGAGACCATGGACTATAGCCTGTCGCTTTTCAGTGATTTTCCCCTTTTTTTCAAATCCTCCGAAACCGTGAAAAATGCCACCCTGTAGCATGTGCTCCGAGACCATGGACTATAGCCTGTCGCTTTTCAGTGATTTTCACCTTTTTTCAAATCCTCCGAAACCGTGAAAAATGCCACCCTGTAGCATGTGCTCCGAGACCATGGACTATAGCCTGTCGCTTTTCAGTGATTTTCACCTTTTTTTCAAATCCTCCGAAACCGTGAAAAATGCCACCCTGTAGCATGTGCTCCGAGACTATGGACTATAGCCTGTCGCTTTTCAGTGATTTTCACCTTTTTTTCAAATCCTCCGAAACCGTGAAAAATGCCACCCTGTAGCATGTGCTCCGAGACCATGGACTATAGCCTGTCGCTTTTCAGTGAATTTCACCTTTTTTTCAAATCCTCCAAAACCGTGAAAAATGCCAGCCTGTAGCATGTGCTCCGAGACCATGGACTATAGCCTGTCGCTTTTCAGTGATTTTCACCTTTGCTCCGAGACCATGGACTATAGCCTGTCGCTTTTCAGTGATTTTCACCTTTTTTCAAATCCTCCGAAACCGTGAAAAATGCCACCCTGTAGCATGTGCTCCGAGACCATGGACTATAGCCTGTCGCTTTTCAGTGATTTTCACCTTTTTTTCAAATCCTCCGAAACCGTGAAAAATGCAACCCTGTAGCATGTGCTCCGAGACCATGGACTATAGCCTGTCGCTTTTCAGTGATTTTCACCTTTTTTTCAAATCCTCCGAAACCGTGAAAAATGCCACCCTGTAGCATGTGCTCCGAGACCATGGACTATAGCCTGTCGCTTTCCAGTGATTTTCACCTTTTTTTCAAATCGTGAAAAATGCCACCCTGTAGCATGTGCTCCGAGACCATGGACTATAGCCTGTCGCTTTTCAGTGATTTTCCCCTTTTTTCAAATCCTCCGAAACCGTGAAAAATGCCACCCTGTAGCATGTGCTCCGAGACCATGGACTATAGCCTGTCGCTTTTCAGTGATTTTCCCCTTTTTTCAAATCCTCCGAAACCGTGAAAAATGCCACCCTGTAGCATGTGCTCCGAGACCATGGACTATAGCCTGTCGCTTTTCAGTGATTTTCACCTTTTTTTCAAATCCTCCGAAACCGTGAAAAATGCCACCCTGTAGCATGTGCTCCGAGACCATGGACTATAGCCTGTCGCTTTTCAGTGATTTTCACCTTTTTTTCAAATCCTCCGAAACCGTGAAAAATGCCACCCTGTAGCATGTGCTCCGAGACCATGGACTATAGCCTGTTGCTTTTCAGTGAATTTCACCTTTTTTTCAAATCCTCCAAAACCGTGAAAAATGCCAGCCTGTAGCATGTGCTCCGAGACCATGGACTATAGCCTGTCGCTTTTCAGTGATTTTCACCTTTTTTTCAAATCCTCCGAAACCGTGAAAAATGCCACCCTGTAGCATGTGCTCCGAGACCATGGACTATAGCCTGTCGCTTTTCAGTGATTTTCACCTTTTTTTCAAATCCTCCGAAACCGTGAAAAATGGCACCCTTTAGCATGTGCTCCGAGACCATGGACTATAGCCTGTCGCTTTTCAGTGATTTTCACCTTTTTTTCAAATCCTCCGAAACCGTGAAAAATGCCACCTTGTAGCATGTGCTCCGAGACCATGGACTATAGCCTGTCGCTTTTCAGTGATTTTCACCTTTTTTTCAAATCCTCCGAAACCGTGAAAAATGGCACCCTGTAGCATGTGCTCCGAGACCATGGACTATAGCCTGTCGCTTTTCAGTGATTTTCCCCTTTTTTCAAATCCTCCGAAACAGTGAAAAATGCCACCCTGTAGCATGTGCTCCGAGACCATGGACTATAGCCTGTCGCTTTTCAGTGATTTTCCCCTTTTTTTCAAATCCTCCGAAACCGTGAAAAATGCCACCCTGTAGCATGTGCTCCGAGACCATGGACTATAGCCTGTCGCTTTTCAGTGATTTTCCCCTTTTTTCAAATCCTCCGAAACCGTGAAAAATGCCACCCTGTAGCATGTGCTCCGAGACCATGGACTATAGCCTGTCGCTTTTCAGTGATTTTCACCTTTTTTTCAAATCCTCCGAAACCGTGAAAAATGCCACCCTGTAGCATGTGCTCCGAGACCATGGACTATAGCCTGTCGCTTTTCAGTGATTTTCACCTTTTTTTCAAATCCTCCGAAACCGTGAAAAATGCCACCCTGTAGCATGTGCTCCGAGACCATGGACTATAGCCTGTTGCTTTTCAGTGAATTTCACCTTTTTTTCAAATCCTCCAAAACCGTGAAAAATGCCAGCCTGTAGCATGTGCTCCGAGACCATGGACTATAGCCTGTCGCTTTTCAGTGATTTTCACCTTTTTTTTAAATCCTCCGAAACCGTGAAAAATGCCACCCTGTAGCATGTGCTCCGAGACCATGGACTATAGCCTGTCGCTTTTCAGTGATTTTCACCTTTTTTTCAAATCCTCCGAAACCGTGAAAAATGGCACCCTTTAGCATGTGCTCCGAGACCATGGACTATAGCCTGTCGCTTTTCAGTGATTTTCACCTTTTTTTCAAATCCTCCGAAACCGTGAAAAATGCCACCCTGTAGCATGTGCTCCGAGACCATGGACTATAGCCTGTCGCTTTTCAGTGATTTTCACCTTTTTTTCAAATCCTCCGAAACCGTGAAAAATGGCACCCTGTAGCATGTGCTCCGAGACCATGGACTATAGCCTGTCGCTTTTCAGTGATTTTCACCTTTTTTCAAATCCTCCGAAACCGTGAAAAATGCCACCCTGTAGCATGTGCTCCGAGACCATGGACTATATAGCCTGTCGCTTTTCAGTGATTTTCACCTTTTTTTCAAATCCTCCGAAACCGTGAAAAATGCCACCCTGTAGCATGTGCTCCGAGACCATGGACTATAGCCTGTCGCTTTTCAGTGATTTTCACCTTTTTTCAAATCGTGAAAAATGCCACCCTGTAGCATGTGCTCCGAGACCATGGACTATAGCCTGTCGCTTTTCAGTGATTTTCACCTTTTTTTCAAATCCTCCGAAACCGTGAAAAATGCCACCCTGTAGCATGTGCTCCGAGACCATGGACTATAGCCTGTCGCTTTTCAGTGATTTTCACCTTTTTTTCAAATCCTCCGAAACCGTGAAAAATGGCACCCTTTAGCATGTGCTCCGAGACCATGGACTATAGCCTTTCGCTTTTCAGTGATTTTCACCTTTTTTTCAAATCGTGAAAAATGCCACCCTGTAGCATGTGCTCCGAGACCATGGACTATAGCCTGTCGCTTTTCAGTGATTTTCCCCTTTTTTCAAATCCTCCGAAACCGTGAAAAATGCCACCCTGTAGCATGTGCTCCGAGACCATGGACTATAGCCTGTCGCTTTTCAGTGATTTTCACCTTTTTTTCAAATCGTGAAAAATGCCACCCTGTAGCATGTGCTCCGAGACCATGGACTATAGCCTGTCGCTTTTCAGTGAATTTCACCTTTTTTTCAAATCCTCCAAAACCGTGAAAAATGCCAGCCTGTAGCATGTGCTCCGAGACCATGGACTATAGCCTGTCGCTTTTCAGTGATTTTCACCTTTTTTTCAAATCCTCCGAAACCGTGAAAAATGCCACCCTGTAGCATGTGCTCCGAGACCATGGACTATAGCCTGTCGCTTTTCAGTGATTTTCACCTTTTTTTCAAATCCTCCGAAACCGTGAAAAATGCCACCCTGTAGCATGTGCTCCGAGACCATGGACTATAGCCTGTCGCTTTTCAGTGATTTTCACCTTTTTTTCAAATCCTCCGAAACCGTGAAAAATGCCACCCTGTAGCATGTGCTCCGAGACCATGGACTATAGCCTGTCGCTTTTAAGTGATTTTCACCTTTTTTTCGAATCGTGAAAAATGCCACCCTGTAGCATGTGCTCCGAGACCATGGACTATAGCCTGTCGCTTTTCAGTGATTTTCCCCTTTTTTCAAATCCTCCGAAACCGTGAAAAATGCCACCCTGTAGCATGTGCTCCGAGACCATGGACTATAGCCTGTCGCTTTTCAGTGATTTTCACCTTTTTTTCAAATCCTCCGAAACCGTGAAAAATGCAACCCTGTAGCATGTGCTCCGAGACCATGGACTATAGCCTGTCGCTTTTCAGTGATTTTCACCTTTTTTTCAAATCCTCCGAAACCGTGAAAAATGCCACCCTGTAGCATGTGCTCCGAGACCATGGACTATAGCCTGTCGCTTTCCAGTGATTTTCACCTTTTTTTCAAATCGTGAAAAATGCCACCCTGTAGCATGTGCTCCGAGACCATGGACTATAGCCTGTCGCTTTTCAGTGATTTTCCCCTTTTTTCAAATCCTCCGAAACCGTGAAAAATGCCACCCTGTAGCATGTGCTCCGAGACCATGGACTATAGCCTGTCGCTTTTCAGTGATTTTCCCCTTTTTTTCAAATCCTCCGAAACCGTGAAAAATGCCACCCTGTAGCATGTGCTCCGAGACCATGGACTATAGCCTGTCGCTTTTCAGTGATTTTCCCCTTTTTTCAAATCCTCCGAAACCGTGAAAAATGCCACCCTGTAGCATGTGCTCCGAGACCATGGACTATAGCCTGTCGCTTTTCAGTGATTTTCACCTTTTTTTCAAATCCTCCGAAACCGTGAAAAATGCCACCCTGTAGCATGTGCTCCGAGACCATGGACTATAGCCTGTCGCTTTTCAGTGATTTTCACCTTTTTTTCAAATCCTCCGAAACCGTGAAAAATGCCACCCTGTAGCATGTGCTCCGAGACCATGGACTATAGCCTGTTGCTTTTCAGTGAATTTCACCTTTTTTTCAAATCCTCCAAAACCGTGAAAAATGCCAGCCTGTAGCATGTGCTCCGAGACCATGGACTATAGCCTGTCGCTTTTCAGTGATTTTCACCTTTTTTTCAAATCCTCCGAAACCGTGAAAAATGCCACCCTGTAGCATGTGCTCCGAGACCATGGACTATAGCCTGTCGCTTTTCAGTGATTTTCACCTTTTTTCAAATCCTCCGAAACCGTGAAAAATGGCACCCTTTAGCATGTGCTCCGAGACCATGGACTATAGCCTGTCGCTTTTCAGTGATTTTCACCTTTTTTTCAAATCCTCCGAAACCGTGAAAAATGCCACCTTGTAGCATGTGCTCCGAGACCATGGACTATAGCCTGTCGCTTTTCAGTGATTTTCACCTTTTTTTCAAATCCTCCGAAACCGTGAAAAATGGCACCCTGTAGCATGTGCTCCGAGACCATGGACTATAGCCTGTCGCTTTTCAGTGATTTTCCCCTTTTTTCAAATCCTCCGAAACCGTGAAAAATGCCACCCTGTAGCATGTGCTCCGAGACCATGGACTATAGCCTGTCGCTTTTCAGTGATTTTCCACTTTTTTTCCAAATCCTCCGAAACCGTGAAAAATGCCACCCTGTAGCATGTGCTCCGAGACCATGGACTATAGCCTGTCGCTTTTCAGTGATTTTCCCCTTTTTTCAAATCCTCCGAAACCGTGAAAAATGCCACCCTGTAGCATGTGCTCCGAGACCATGGACTATAGCCTGTCGCTTTTCAGTGATTTTCACCTTTTTTTCAAATCCTCCGAAACCGTGAAAAATGCCACCCTGTAGCATGTGCTCCGAGACCATGGACTATAGCCTGTCGCTTTTCAGTGATTTTCACCTTTTTTTCAAATCCTCCGAAACCGTGAAAAATGCCACCCTGTAGCATGTGCTCCGAGACCATGGACTATAGCCTGTTGCTTTTCAGTGAATTTCACCTTTTTTTCAAATCCTCCAAAACCGTGAAAAATGCCAGCCTGTAGCATGTGCTCCGAGACCATGGACTATAGCCTGTCGCTTTTCAGTGATTTTCACCTTTTTTTCAAATCCTCCGAAACCGTGAAAAATGCCACCCTGTAGCATGTGCTCCGAGACCATGGACTATAGCCTGTCGCTTTTCAGTGATTTTCACCTTTTTTTCAAATCCTCCGAAACCGTGAAAAATGGCACCCTTTAGCATGTGCTCCGAGACCATGGACTATAGCCTGTCGCTTTTCAGTGATTTTCACCTTTTTTTCAAATCCTCCGAAACCGTGAAAAATGCCACCCTGTAGCATGTGCTCCGAGACCATGGACTATAGCCTGTCGCTTTTCAGTGATTTTCACCTTTTTTTCAAATCCTCCGAAACCGTGAAAAATGGCACCCTGTAGCATGTGCTCCGAGACCATGGACTATAGCCTGTCGCTTTTCAGTGATTTTCACCTTTTTTCAAATCCTCCGAAACCGTGAAAAATGCCACCCTGTAGCATGTGCTCCGAGACCATGGACTATATAGCCTGTCGCTTTTCAGTGATTTTCACCTTTTTTTCAAATCCTCCGAAACCGTGAAAAATGCCACCCTGTAGCATGTGCTCCGAGACCATGGACTATAGCCTGTCGCTTTTCAGTGATTTTCACCTTTTTTCAAATCGTGAAAAATGCCACCCTGTAGCATGTGCTCCGAGACCATGGACTATAGCCTGTCGCTTTTCAGTGATTTTCACCTTTTTTTCAAATCCTCCGAAACCGTGAAAAATGCCACCCTGTAGCATGTGCTCCGAGACCATGGACTATAGCCTGTCGCTTTTCAGTGATTTTCACCTTTTTTTCAAATCCTCCGAAACCGTGAAAAATGGCACCCTTTAGCATGTGCTCCGAGACCATGGACTATAGCCTTTCGCTTTTCAGTGATTTTCACCTTTTTTTCAAATCGTGAAAAATGCCACCCTGTAGCATGTGCTCCGAGACCATGGACTATAGCCTGTCGCTTTTCAGTGATTTTCCCCTTTTTTCAAATCCTCCGAAACCGTGAAAAATGCCACCCTGTAGCATGTGCTCCGAGACCATGGACTATAGCCTGTCGCTTTTCAGTGATTTTCACCTTTTTTTCAAATCGTGAAAAATGCCACCCTGTAGCATGTGCTCCGAGACCATGGACTATAGCCTGTCGCTTTTCAGTGATTTTCCCCTTTTTTCAAATCCTCCGAAACCGTGAAAAATGCCACCCTGTAGCATGTGCTCCGAGACCATGGACTATAGCCTGTCGCTTTTCAGTGATTTTCACCTTTTTTTCAAATCCTCCGAAACCGTGAAAAATGCCACCCTGTAGCATGTGCTCCGAGACCATGGACTATAGCCTGTCGCTTTTCAGTGATTTCACCTTTTTTTCGAATCCTCCGAAACCGTGAAAAATGCCACCCTGTAGCATGTGCTCCGAGACCATGGACTATAGCCTGTCGCTTTTAAGTGATTTTCACCTTTTTTTCAAATCGTGAAAAATGCCACCCTGTAGCATGTGCTCCGAGACCATGGACTATAGCCTGTCGCTTTTCAGTGATTTTCCCCTTTTTTCAAATCCTCCGAAACCGTGAAAAATGCCACCCTGTAGCATGTGCTCCGAGACCATGGACTATAGCCTGTCGCTTTTCAGTGATTTTCACCTTTTTTTCAAATCCTCCGAAACCGTGAAAAATGCAACCCTGTAGCATGTGCTCCGAGACCATGGACTATAGCCTGTCGCTTTTCAGTGATTTTCACCTTTTTTTCAAATCCTCCGAAACCGTGAAAAATGCCACCCTGTAGCATGTGCTCCGAGACCATGGACTATAGCCTGTCGCTTTTCAGTGATTTTCACCTTTTTTTCAAATCGTGAAAAATGCCACCCTGTAGCATGTGCTCCGAGACCATGGACTATAGCCTGTCGCTTTTCAGTGATTTTCCCCTTTTTCAAATCCTCCGAAACCGTGAAAAATGCCACCCTGTAGCATGTGCTCCGAGACCATGGACTATAGCCTGTCGCTTTCCAGTGATTTTCACCTTTTTTTCAAATCGTGAAAAATGCCACCCTGTAGCATGTGCTCCGAGACCATGGACTATAGCCTGTCGCTTTTCAGTGATTTTCCCCTTTTTTCAAATCCTCCGAAACCGTGAAAAATGCCACCCTGTAGCATGTGCTCCGAGACCATGGACTATAGCCTGTCGCTTTTCAGTGATTTTCCCCTTTTTTTCAAATCCTCCGAAACCGTGAAAAATGCCACCCTGTAGCATGTGCTCCGAGACCATGGACTATAGCCTGTCGCTTTTCAGTGATTTTCCCCTTTTTTCAAATCCTCCGAAACCGTGAAAAATGCCACCCTGTAGCATGTGCTCCGAGACCATGGACTATAGCCTGTCGCTTTTCAGTGATTTTCACCTTTTTTTCAAATCCTCCGAAACCGTGAAAAATGCCACCCTGTAGCATGTGCTCCGAGACCATGGACTATAGCCTGTCGCTTTTCAATGATTTTCACCTTTTTTTTTAAATCCTCCGAAACCGTGAAAAATGCCACCCTGTAGCATGTGCTCCGAGACCATGGACTATAGCCTGTCGCTTTTCAGTGATTTTCACCTTTTTTTCAAATCCTCCGAAACCGTGAAAAATGGCACCCTTTAGCATGTGCTCCGAGACCATGGACTATAGCCTTTCGCTTTTCAGTGATTTTCACCTTTTTTTCAAATCGTGAAAAATGCCACCCTGTAGCATGTGCTCCGAGACCATGGACTATAGCCTGTCGCTTTTCAGTGATTTACCCCTTTTTTCAAATCCTCCGAAACCGTGAAAAATGCCACCCTGTAGCATGTGCTCCGAGACCATGGACTATAGCCTGTCGCTTTTCAGTGATTTTCACCTTTTTTTCAAATCGTGAAAAATGCCACCCTGTAGCATGTGCTCCGAGACCATGGACTATAGCCTGTCGCTTTTCAGTGATTTTCCCCTTTTTTCAAATCCTCCGAAACCGTGAAAAATGCCACCCTGTAGCATGTGCTCCGAGACCATGGACTATAGCCTGTCGCTTTTCAGTGATTTCACCTTTTTTTCGAATCCTCCGAAACCGTGAAAAATGCCACCCTGTAGCATGTGCTCCGAGACCATGGACTATAGCCTGTCGCTTTTAAGTGATTTTCACCTTTTTTTCAAATCGTGAAAAATGCCACCCTGTAGCATGTGCTCCGAGACCATGGACTATAGCCTGTCGCTTTTCAGTGATTTACCCCTTTTTTCAAATCCTCCGAAACCGTGAAAAATGCCACCCTGTAGCATGTGCTCCGAGACCATGGACTATAGCCTGTCGCTTTTCAGTGATTTTCACCTTTTTTTCAAATCCTCCGAAACCGTGAAAAATGCAACCCTGTAGCATGTGCTCCGAGACCATGGACTATAGCCTGTCGCTTTTCAGTGATTTTCACCTTTTTTTCAAATCCTCCGAAACCGTGAAAAATGCCACCCTGTAGCATGTGCTCCGAGACCATGGACTATAGCCTGTCGCTTTTCAGTGATTTTCACCTTTTTTTCAAATCGTGAAAAATGCCACCCTGTAGCATGTGCTCCGAGACCATGGACTATAGCCTGTCGCTTTTCAGTGATTTTCCCCTTTTTCAAATCCTCCGAAACCGTGAAAAATGCCACCCTGTAGCATGTGCTCCGAGACCATGGACTATAGCCTGTCGCTTTTCAGTGATTTTCACCTTTTTTTCAAATCCTCCGAAACCGTGAAAAATGGCACCCTTTAGCATGTGCTCCGAGACCATGGACTATAGCCTGTCGCTTTTCAGTGATTTTCCCCTTTTTTTCAAATCCTCCGAAACCGTGAAAAATGCCACCCTGTAGCATGTGCTCCGAGACCATGGACTATAGCCTGTCGCTTTTCAGTGATTTTCACCTTTTTTCAAATCCTCCGAAACCGTGAAAAATGCCACCCTGTAGCATGTGCTCCGAGACCATGGACTATAGCCTGTCGCTTTTCAGTGATTTTCACCTTTTTTTCAAATCCTCCGAAACCGTGAAAAATGCCACCCTGTAGCATGTGCTCCGAGACTATGGACTATAGCCTGTCGCTTTTCAGTGATTTTCACCTTTTTTTCAAATCCTCCGAAACCGTGAAAAATGCCACCCTGTAGCATGTGCTCCGAGACCATGGACTATAGCCTGTCGCTTTTCAGTGAATTTCACCTTTTTTTCAAATCCTCCAAAACCGTGAAAAATGCCAGCCTGTAGCATGTGCTCCGAGACCATGGACTATAGCCTGTCGCTTTTCAGTGATTTTCACCTTTTTTTCAAATCCTCCGAAACCGTGAAAAATGCCACCCTGTAGCATGTGCTCCGAGACCATGGACTATAGCCTGTCGCTTTTCAGTGATTTTCCCCTTTTTTCAAATCCTCCGAAACCGTGAAAAATGCCACCCTGTAGCATGTGCTCCGAGACCATGGACTATAGCCTGTCGCTTTTCAGTGATTTTCACCTTTTTTTCAAATCGTGAAAAATGCCACCCTGTAGCATGTGCTCCGAGACCATGGACTATAGCCTGTCGCTTTTCAGTGATTTTCACCTTTTTTTCAAATCCTCCGAAACCGTGAAAAATGCCACCCTGTAGCATGTGCTCCGAGACCATGGACTATAGCCTGTCGCTTTTCAGTGATTTCACCTTTTTTTCGAATCCTCCGAAACCGTGAAAAATGCCACCCTGTAGCATGTGCTCCGAGACCATGGACTATAGCCTGTCGCTTTTAAGTGATTTTCACCTTTTTTTCAAATCGTGAAAAATGCCACCCTGTAGCATGTGCTCCGAGACCATGGACTATAGCCTGTCGCTTTTCAGTGATTTTCACCTTTTTTTCAAATCCTCCGAAACCGTGAAAAATGCCACCCTGTAGCATGTGCTCCGAGACCATGGACTATAGCCTGTCGCTTTTCAGTGATTTCACCTTTTTTCAAATCCTCCGAAACCGTGAAAAATGCCACCCTGTAGCATGTGCTCCGAGACCATGGACTATAGCCTGTCGCTTTTCAGTGAATTTCACCTTTTTTTCAAATCCTCCAAAACCGTGAAAAATGCCAGCCTGTAGCATGTGCTCCGAGACCATGGACTATAGCCTGTCGCTTTTCAGTGATTTTCACCTTTTTTTCAAATCCTCCGAAACCGTGAAAAATGCCACCCTGTAGCATGTGCTCCGAGACCATGGACTATAGCCTGTCGCTTTTCAGTGATTTTCCCCTTTTTTCAAATCCTCCGAAACCGTGAAAAATGCCACCCTGTAGCATGTGCTCCGAGACCATGGACTATAGCCTGTCGCTTTTCAGTGATTTTCACCTTTTTTTCAAATCGTGAAAAATGCCACCCTGTAGCATGTGCTCCGAGACCATGGACTATAGCCTGTCGCTTTTCAGTGATTTTCACCTTTTTTTCAAATCCTCCGAAACCGTGAAAAATGCCACCCTGTAGCATGTGCTCCGAGACCATGGACTATAGCCTGTCGCTTTTCAGTGATTTTCACCTTTTTTTCAAATCGTGAAAAATGCCACCCTGTAGCATGTGCTCCGAGACCATGGACTATAGCCTGTCGCTTTTCAGTGATTTTCACCTTTTTTTCAAATCCTCCGAAACCGTGAAAAATGCCACCCTGTAGCATGTGCTCCGAGACCATGGACTATAGCCTGTCGCTTTTCAGTGATTTCACCTTTTTTCAAATCCTCCGAAACCGTGAAAAATGCCACCCTGTAGCATGTGCTCCGAGACCATGGACTATAGCCTGTCGCTTTTCAGTGAATTTCACCTTTTTTTCAAATCCTCCAAAACCGTGAAAAATGCCAGCCTGTAGCATGTGCTCCGAGACCATGGACTATAGCCTGTCGCTTTTCAGTGATTTTCACCTTTTTTTCAAATCCTCCGAAACCGTGAAAAATGCCACCCTGTAGCATGTGCTCCGAGACCATGGACTATAGCCTGTCGCTTTTCAGTGATTTTCCCCTTTTTTCAAATCCTCCGAAACCGTGAAAAATGCCACCCTGTAGCATGTGCTCCGAGACCATGGACTATAGCCTGTCGCTTTTCAGTGATTTTCACCTTTTTTTCAAATCGTGAAAAATGCCACCCTGTAGCATGTGCTCCGAGACCATGGACTATAGCCTGTCGCTTTTCAGTGATTTTCACCTTTTTTTCAAATCCTCCGAAACCGTGAAAAATGCCACCCTGTAGCATGTGCTCCGAGACTATGGACTATAGCCTGTCGCTTTTCAGTGATTTTCACCTTTTTTTCAAATCCTCCGAAACCGTGAAAAATGCCACCCTGTAGCATGTGCTCCGAGACCATGGACTATAGCCTGTCGCTTTTCAGTGAATTTCACCTTTTTTTCAAATCCTCCAAAACCGTGAAAAATGCCACCCTGTAGCATGTGCTCCGAGACCATGGACTATAGCCTGTCGCTTTTCAGTGATTTTCCCCTTTTTTCAAATCCTCCGAAACCGTGAAAAATGCCACCCTGTAGCATGTGCTCCGAGACCATGGACTATAGCCTGTCGCTTTTCAGTGATTTTCACCTTTTTTTCAAATCGTGAAAAATGCCACCCTGTAGCATGTGCTCCGAGACCATGGACTATAGCCTGTCGCTTTTCAGTGATTTTCACCTTTTTTTCAAATCCTCCGAAACCGTGAAAAATGCCACCCTGTAGCATGTGCTCCGAGACTATGGACTATAGCCTGTCGCTTTTCAGTGATTTTCACCTTTTTTTCAAATCCTCCGAAACCGTGAAAAATGCCACCCTGTAGCATGTGCTCCGAGACCATGGACTATAGCCTGTCGCTTTTCAGTGAATTTCACCTTTTTTTCAAATCCTCCAAAACCGTGAAAAATGCCAGCCTGTAGCATGTGCTCCGAGACCATGGACTATAGCCTGTCGCTTTTCAGTGATTTTCACCTTTTTTTCAAATCCTCCGAAACCGTGAAAAATGCCACCCTGTAGCATGTGCTCCGAGACCATGGACTATAGCCTGTCGCTTTTCAGTGATTTTCCCCTTTTTTCAAATCCTCCGAAACCGTGAAAAATGCCACCCTGTAGCATGTGCTCCGAGACCATGGACTATAGCCTGTCGCTTTTCAGTGATTTTCACCTTTTTTTCAAATCGTGAAAAATGCCACCCTGTAGCATGTGCTCCGAGACCATGGACTATAGCCTGTCGCTTTTCAGTGATTTTCCCCTTTTTTCAAATCCTCCGAAACCGTGAAAAATGCCACCCTGTAGCATGTGCTCCGAGACCATGGACTATAGCCTGTCGCTTTTCAGTGATTTTCACCTTTTTTTCAAATCCTCCGAAACCGTGAAAAATGCCACCCTGTAGCATGTGCTCCGAGACCATGGACTATAGCCTGTCGCTTTTCAGTGATTTTCACCTTTTTTTCAAATCCTCCGAAACCGTGAAAAATGGCACCCTGTAGCATGTGCTCCGAGACCATGGACTATAGCCTGTCGCTTTTCAGTGATTTTCACCTTTTTTTCAAATCCTCCGAAACCGTGAAAAATGCCACCCTGTAGCATGTGCTCCGAGACCATGGACTATAGCCTGTCGCTTTTCAGTGATTTCACCTTTTTTTCGAATCCTCCGAAACCGTGAAAAATGCCACCCTGTAGCATGTGCTCCGAGACCATGGACTATAGCCTGTCGCTTTTCAGTGATTTTCACCTTTTTTTCAAATCGTGAAAAATGCCACCCTGTAGCATGTGCTCCGAGACCATGGACTATAGCCTGTCGCTTTTCAGTGATTTTCCCCTTTTTCAAATCCTCCGAAACCGTGAAAAATGCCACCCTGTAGCATGTGCTCCGAGACCATGGACTATAGCCTGTCGCTTTTCAGTGATTTTCACCTTTTTTTCAAATCCTCCGAAACCGTGAAAAATGGCACCCTTTAGCATGTGCTCCGAGACCATGGACTATAGCCTGTCGCTTTTCAGTGATTTTCCCCTTTTTTTCAAATCCTCCGAAACCGTGAAAAATGCCACCCTGTAGCATGTGCTCCGAGACCATGGACTATAGCCTGTCGCTTTTCAGTGATTTTCACCTTTTTTCAAATCCTCCGAAACCGTGAAAAATGCCACCCTGTAGCATGTGCTCCGAGACCATGGACTATAGCCTGTCGCTTTTCAGTGATTTTCACCTTTTTTTCAAATCCTCCGAAACCGTGAAAAATGCCACCCTGTAGCATGTGCTCCGAGACTATGGACTATAGCCTGTCGCTTTTCAGTGATTTTCACCTTTTTTTCAAATCCTCCGAAACCGTGAAAAATGCCACCCTGTAGCATGTGCTCCGAGACCATGGACTATAGCCTGTCGCTTTTCAGTGAATTTCACCTTTTTTTCAAATCCTCCAAAACCGTGAAAAATGCCAGCCTGTAGCATGTGCTCCGAGACCATGGACTATAGCCTGTCGCTTTTCAGTGATTTTCACCTTTTTTTCAAATCCTCCGAAACCGTGAAAAATGCCACCCTGTAGCATGTGCTCCGAGACCATGGACTATAGCCTGTCGCTTTTCAGTGATTTTCACCTTTTTTTCAAATCCTCCGAAACCGTGAAAAATGCCACCCTGTAGCATGTGCTCCGAGACCATGGACTATAGCCTGTCGCTTTTCAGTGATTTTCACCTTTTTTTCAAATCGTGAAAAATGCCACCCTGTAGCATGTGCTCCGAGACCATGGACTATAGCCTGTCGCTTTTCAGTGATTTTCCCCTTTTTCAAATCCTCCGAAACCGTGAAAAATGCCACCCTGTAGCATGTGCTCCGAGACCATGGACTATAGCCTGTCGCTTTTCAGTGATTTTCACCTTTTTTTCAAATCCTCCGAAACCGTGAAAAATGGCACCCTTTAGCATGTGCTCCGAGACCATGGACTATAGCCTGTCGCTTTTCAGTGATTTTCCCCTTTTTTTCAAATCCTCCGAAACCGTGAAAAATGCCACCCTGTAGCATGTGCTCCGAGACCATGGACTATAGCCTGTCGCTTTTCAGTGATTTTCACCTTTTTTCAAATCCTCCGAAACCGTGAAAAATGCCACCCTGTAGCATGTGCTCCGAGACCATGGACTATAGCCTGTCGCTTTTCAGTGATTTTCACCTTTTTTTCAAATCCTCCGAAACCGTGAAAAATGCCACCCTGTAGCATGTGCTCCGAGACCATGGACTATAGCCTGTCGCTTTTCAGTGATTTTCACCTTTTTTTCAAATCCTCCGAAACCGTGAAAAATGCCACCCTGTAGCATGTGCTCCGAGACCATGGACTATAGCCTGTCGCTTTTCAGTGAATTTCACCTTTTTTTCAAATCCTCCAAAACCGTGAAAAATGCCAGCCTGTAGCATGTGCTCCGAGACCATGGACTATAGCCTGTCGCTTTTCAGTGATTTTCACCTTTTTTTCAAATCCTCCGAAACCGTGAAAAATGCCACCCTGTAGCATGTGCTCCGAGACCATGGACTATAGCCTGTCGCTTTTCAGTGATTTCACCTTTTTTTCGAATCCTCCGAAACCGTGAAAAATGCCACCCTGTAGCATGTGCTCCGAGACCATGGACTATAGCCTGTCGCTTTTCAGTGATTTTCACCTTTTTTTCAAATCGTGAAAAATGCCACCCTGTAGCATGTGCTCCGAGACCATGGACTATAGCCTGTCGCTTTTCAGTGATTTTCCCCTTTTTCAAATCCTCCGAAACCGTGAAAAATGCCACCCTGTAGCATGTGCTCCGAGACCATGGACTATAGCCTGTCGCTTTTCAGTGATTTTCACCTTTTTTTCAAATCCTCCGAAACCGTGAAAAATGGCACCCTTTAGCATGTGCTCCGAGACCATGGACTATAGCCTGTCGCTTTTCAGTGATTTTCCCCTTTTTTTCAAATCCTCCGAAACCGTGAAAAATGCCACCCTGTAGCATGTGCTCCGAGACCATGGACTATAGCCTGTCGCTTTTCAGTGATTTTCACCTTTTTTCAAATCCTCCGAAACCGTGAAAAATGCCACCCTGTAGCATGTGCTCCGAGACCATGGACTATAGCCTGTCGCTTTTCAGTGATTTTCACCTTTTTTTCAAATCCTCCGAAACCGTGAAAAATGCCACCCTGTAGCATGTGCTCCGAGACTATGGACTATAGCCTGTCGCTTTTCAGTGATTTTCACCTTTTTTTCAAATCCTCCGAAACCGTGAAAAATGCCACCCTGTAGCATGTGCTCCGAGACCATAGACTATAGCCTGTCGCTTTTCAGTGAATTTCACCTTTTTTTCAAATCCTCCAAAACCGTGAAAAATGCCAGCCTGTAGCATGTGCTCCGAGACCATGGACTATAGCCTGTCGCTTTTCAGTGATTTTCACCTTTTTTTCAAATCCTCCGAAACCGTGAAAAATGCCACCCTGTAGCATGTGCTCCGAGACCATGGACTATAGCCTGTCGCTTTTCAGTGATTTTCACCTTTTTTTCAAATCCTCCGAAACCGTGAAAAATGCCACCCTGTAGCATGTGCTCCGAGACCATGGACTATAGCCTGTCGCTTTTCAGTGATTTTCACCTTTTTTTCAAATCCTCCGAAACCGTGAAAAATGCCACCCTGTAGCATGTGCTCCGAGACCATGGACTATAGCCTGTCGCTTTTCAGTGATTTTCACCTTTTTTTCAAATCCTCCGAAACCGTGAAAAATGCCACCCTGTAGCATGTGCTCCGAGACCATGGACTATAGCCTGTCGCTTTTCAGTGATTTTCACCTTTTTTTCAAATCGTGAAAAATGCCACCCTGTAGCATGTGCTCCGAGACCATGGACTATAGCCTGTCGCTTTTCAGTGATTTTTCCCCTTTTTTCAAATCCTCCGAAACCGTGAAAAATGCCACCCTGTAGCATGTGCTCCGAGACCATGGACTATAGCCTGTCGCTTTTCAGTGATTTTCACCTTTTTTTCAAATCCTCCGAAACCGTGAAAAATGGCACCCTTTAGCATGTGCTCCGAGACCATGGACTATAGCCTGTCGCTTTTCAGTGATTTTCCCCTTTTTTTCAAATCCTCCGAAACCGTGAAAAATGCCACCCTGTAGCATGTGCTCCGAGACCATGGACTATAGCCTGTCGCTTTTCAGTGATTTTCACCTTTTTTCAAATCCTCCGAAACCGTGAAAAATGCCACCCTGTAGCATGTGCTCCGAGACCATGGACTATAGCCTGTCGCTTTTCAGTGATTTTCACCTTTTTTTCAAATCCTCCGAAACCGTGAAAAATGCCACCCTGTAGCATGTGCTCCGAGACTATGGACTATAGCCTGTCGCTTTTCAGTGATTTTCACCTTTTTTTCAAATCCTCCGAAACCGTGAAAAATGCCACCCTGTAGCATGTGCTCCGAGACCATGGACTATAGCCTGTCGCTTTTCAGTGAATTTCACCTTTTTTTCAAATCCTCCAAAACCGTGAAAAATGCCAGCCTGTAGCATGTGCTCCGAGACCATGGACTATAGCCTGTCGCTTTTCAGTGATTTTCACCTTTTTTTCAAATCCTCCGAAACCGTGAAAAATGCCACCCTGTAGCATGTGCTCCGAGACCATGGACTATAGCCTGTCGCTTTTCAGTGATTTTCCCCTTTTTTCAAATCCTCCGAAACCGTGAAAAATGCCACCCTGTAGCATGTGCTCCGAGACCATGGACTATAGCCTGTCGCTTTTCAGTGATTTTCACCTTTTTTTCAAATCGTGAAAAATGCCACCCTGTAGCATGTGCTCCGAGACCATGGACTATAGCCTGTCGCTTTTCAGTGATTTTCCCCTTTTTTCAAATCCTCCGAAACCGTGAAAAATGCCACCCTGTAGCATGTGCTCCGAGACCATGGACTATATATAGCCTGTCGCTTTTCAGTGATTTTCACCTTTTTTTCAAATCCTCCGAAACCGTGAAAAATGCCACCCTGTAGCATGTGCTCCGAGACCATGGACTATAGCCTGTCGCTTTTCAGTGATTTTCACCTTTTTTTCAAATCCTCCGAAACCGTGAAAAATGGCACCCTGTAGCATGTGCTCCGAGACCATGGACTATAGCCTGTCGCTTTTCAGTGATTTTCACCTTTTTTTCAAATCCTCCGAAACCGTGAAAAATGCCACCCTGTAGCATGTGCTCCGAGACCATGGACTATAGCCTGTCGCTTTTCAGTGATTTTCACCTTTTTTTCAAATCCTCCGAAACCGTGAAAAATGCCACCCTGTAGCATGTGCTCCGAGACCATGGACTATAGCCTGTCGCTTTTCAGTGATTTCACCTTTTTTTCGAATCCTCCGAAACCGTGAAAAATGCCACCCTGTAGCATGTGCTCCGAGACCATGGACTATAGCCTGTCGCTTTTCAGTGATTTTCACCTTTTTTTCAAATCGTGAAAAATGCCACCCTGTAGCATGTGCTCCGAGACCATGGACTATAGCCTGTCGCTTTTCAGTGATTTTCCCCTTTTTCAAATCCTCCGAAACCGTGAAAAATGCCACCCTGTAGCATGTGCTCCGAGACCATGGACTATAGCCTGTCGCTTTTCAGTGATTTTCACCTTTTTTTCAAATCCTCCGAAACCGTGAAAAATGGCACCCTTTAGCATGTGCTCCGAGACCATGGACTATAGCCTGTCGCTTTTCAGTGATTTTCCCCTTTTTTTCAAATCCTCCGAAACCGTGAAAAATGCCACCCTGTAGCATGTGCTCCGAGACCATGGACTATAGCCTGTCGCTTTTCAGTGATTTTCACCTTTTTTCAAATCCTCCGAAACCGTGAAAAATGCCACCCTGTAGGATGTGCTCCGAGACCATGGACTATAGCCTGTCGCTTTTCAGTGATTTTCACCTTTTTTTCAAATCCTCCGAAACCGTGAAAAATGCCACCCTGTAGCATGTGCTCCGAGACTATGGACTATAGCCTGTCGCTTTTCAGTGATTTTCACCTTTTTTTCAAATCCTCCGAAACCGTGAAAAATGCCACCCTGTAGCATGTGCTCCGAGACCATGGACTATAGCCTGTCGCTTTTCAGTGAATTTCACCTTTTTTTCAAATCCTCCAAAACCGTGAAAAATGCCAGCCTGTAGCATGTGCTCCGAGACCATGGACTATAGCCTGTCGCTTTTCAGTGATTTTCACCTTTTTTTCAAATCCTCCGAAACCGTGAAAAATGCCACCCTGTAGCATGTGCTCCGAGACCATGGACTATAGCCTGTCGCTTTTCAGTGATTTTCACCTTTTTTTCAAATCCTCCGAAACCGTGAAAAATGCCACCCTGTAGCATGTGCTCCGAGACCATGGACTATAGCCTGTCGCTTTTCAGTGATTTTCACCTTTTTTTCAAATCCTCCGAAACCGTGAAAAATGCCACCCTGTAGCATGTGCTCCGAGACCATGGACTATAGCCTGTCGCTTTTAAGTGATTTTCACCTTTTTTTCGAATCGTGAAAAATGCCACCCTGTAGCATGTGCTCCGAGACCATGGACTATAGCCTGTCGCTTTTCAGTGATTTTCCCCTTTTTTCAAATCCTCCGAAACCGTGAAAAATGCCACCCTGTAGCATGTGCTCCGAGACCATGGACTATAGCCTGTCGCTTTTCAGTGATTTTCACCTTTTTTTCAAATCCTCCGAAACCGTGAAAAATGCAACCCTGTAGCATGTGCTCCGAGACCATGGACTATAGCCTGTCGCTTTCCAGTGATTTTCACCTTTTTTTCAAATCGTGAAAAATGCCACCCTGTAGCATGTGCTCCGAGACCATGGACTATAGCCTGTCGCTTTTCAGTGATTTTCCCCTTTTTTCAAATCCTCCGAAACCGTGAAAAATGCCACCCTGTAGCATGTGCTCCGAGACCATGGACTATAGCCTGTCGCTTTTCAGTGATTTTCCCCTTTTTTTCAAATCCTCCGAAACCGTGAAAAATGCCACCCTGTAGCATGTGCTCCGAGACCATGGACTATAGCCTGTCGCTTTTCAGTGATTTTCCCCTTTTTTCAAATCCTCCGAAACCGTGAAAAATGCCACCCTGTAGCATGTGCTCCGAGACCATGGACTATAGCCTGTCGCTTTTCAGTGATTTTCACCTTTTTTTCAAATCCTCCGAAATCGTGAAAAATGCCACCCTGTAGCATGTGCTCCGAGACCATGGACTATAGCCTGTCGCTTTTCAGTGATTTTCACCTTTTTTTCAAATCCTCCGAAACCGTGAAAAATGCCACCCTGTAGCATGTGCTCCGAGACCATGGACTATAGCCTGTTGCTTTTCAGTGAATTTCACCTTTTTTTCAAATCCTCCAAAACCGTGAAAAATGCCAGCCTGTAGCATGTGCTCCGAGACCATGGACTATAGCCTGTCGCTTTTCAGTGATTTTCACCTTTTTTTCAAATCCTCCGAAACCGTGAAAAATGCCACCCTGTAGCATGTGCTCCGAGACCATGGACTATAGCCTGTCGCTTTTCAGTGATTTTCACCTTTTTTTCAAATCCTCCGAAACCGTGAAAAATGGCACCCTTTAGCATGTGCTCCGAGACCATGGACTATAGCCTGTCGCTTTTCAGTGATTTTCACCTTTTTTTCAAATCCTCCGAAACCGTGAAAAATGCCACCTTGTAGCATGTGCTCCGAGACCATGGACTATAGCCTGTCGCTTTTCAGTGATTTTCACCTTTTTTTCAAATCCTCCGAAACCGTGAAAAATGGCACCCTGTAGCATGTGCTCCGAGACCATGGACTATAGCCTGTCGCTTTTCAGTGATTTTCCCCTTTTTTCAAATCCTCCGAAACCGTGAAAAATGCCACCCTGTAGCATGTGCTCCGAGACCATGGACTATAGCCTGTCGCTTTTCAGTGATTTTCCCCTTTTTTTCAAATCCTCCGAAACCGTGAAAAATGTCACCCTGTAGCATGTGCTCCGAGACCATGGACTATAGCCTGTCGCTTTTCAGTGATTTTCCCCTTTTTTCAAATCCTCCGAAACCGTGAAAAATGCCACCCTGTAGCATGTGCTCCGAGACCATGGACTATAGCCTGTCGCTTTTCAGTGATTTTCACCTTTTTTTCAAATCCTCCGAAACCGTGAAAAATGCCACCCTGTAGCATGTGCTCCGAGACCATGGACTATAGCCTGTCGCTTTTCAGTGATTTTCACCTTTTTTTCAAATCCTCCGAAACCGTGAAAAATGCCACCCTGTAGCATGTGCTCCGAGACCATGGACTATAGCCTGTTGCTTTTCAGTGAATTTCACCTTTTTTTCAAATCCTCCAAAACCGTGAAAAATGCCAGCCTGTAGCATGTGCTCCGAGACCATGGACTATAGCCTGTCGCTTTTCAGTGATTTTCACCCCTTTTTTCAAATCCTCCGAAACCGTGAAAAATGCCACCCTGTAGCATGTGCTCCGAGACCATGGACTATAGCCTGTCGCTTTTCAGTGATTTTCACCTTTTTTTCAAATCCTCCGAAACCGTGAAAAATGCAACCCTGTAAGCATGTGCTCCGAGACCATGGACTATAGCCTGTCGCTTTTCAGTGATTTTCACCTTTTTTTCAAATCCTCCGAAACCGTGAAAAATGCCACCCTGTAGCATGTGCTCCGAGACCATGGACTATAGCCTGTCGCTTTTCAGTGATTTTCACCTTTTTTTCAAATCGTGAAAAATGCCACCCTGTAGCATGTGCTCCGAGACCATGGACTATAGCCTGTCGCTTTTCAGTGATTTTCCCCTTTTTCAAATCCTCCGAAACCGTGAAAAATGCCACCCTGTAGCATGTGCTCCGAGACCATGGACTATAGCCTGTCGCTTTTCAGTGATTTTCACCTTTTTTTCAAATCCTCCGAAACCGTGAAAAATGGCACCCTTTAGCATGTGCTCCGAGACCATGGACTATAGCCTGTCGCTTTTCAGTGATTTTCCCCTTTTTTTCAAATCCTCCGAAACCGTGAAAAATGCCACCCTGTAGCATGTGCTCCGAGACCATGGACTATAGCCTGTCGCTTTTCAGTGATTTTCACCTTTTTTCAAATCCTCCGAAACCGTGAAAAATGCCACCCTGTAGCATGTGCTCCGAGACCATGGACTATAGCCTGTCGCTTTTCAGTGATTTTCACCTTTTTTTCAAATCCTCCGAAACCGTGAAAAATGCCACCCTGTAGCATGTGCTCCGAGACTATGGACTATAGCCTGTCGCTTTTCAGTGATTTTCACCTTTTTTTCAAATCCTCCGAAACCGTGAAAAATGCCACCCTGTAGCATGTGCTCCGAGACCATGGACTATAGCCTGTCGCTTTTCAGTGAATTTCACCTTTTTTTCAAATCCTCCAAAACCGTGAAAAATGCCAGCCTGTAGCATGTGCTCCGAGACCATGGACTATAGCCTGTCGCTTTTCAGTGATTTTCACCTTTTTTTCAAATCCTCCGAAACCGTGAAAAATGCCACCCTGTAGCATGTGCTCCGAGACCATGGACTATAGCCTGTCGCTTTTCAGTGATTTTCCCCTTTTTTCAAATCCTCCGAAACCGTGAAAAATGCCACCCTGTAGCATGTGCTCCGAGACCATGGACTATAGCCTGTCGCTTTTCAGTGATTTTCACCTTTTTTTCAAATCGTGAAAAATGCCACCCTGTAGCATGTGCTCCGAGACCATGGACTATAGCCTGTCGCTTTTCAGTGATTTTCACCTTTTTTTCAAATCCTCCGAAACCGTGAAAAATGCCACCCTGTAGCATGTGCTCCGAGACCATGGACTATAGCCTGTCGCTTTTCAGTGATTTCACCTTTTTTTCGAATCCTCCGAAACCGTGAAAAATGCCACCCTGTAGCATGTGCTCCGAGACCATGGACTATAGCCTGTCGCTTTTAAGTGATTTTCACCTTTTTTTCAAATCGTGAAAAATGCCACCCTGTAGCATGTGCTCCGAGACCATGGACTATAGCCTGTCGCTTTTCAGTGATTTTCACCTTTTTTTCAAATCCTCCGAAACCGTGAAAAATGCCACCCTGTAGCATGTGCTCCGAGACCATGGACTATAGCCTGTCGCTTTTCAGTGATTTCACCTTTTTTCAAATCCTCCGAAACCGTGAAAAATGCCACCCTGTAGCATGTGCTCCGAGACCATGGACTATAGCCTGTCGCTTTTCAGTGAATTTCACCTTTTTTTCAAATCCTCCAAAACCGTGAAAAATGCCAGCCTGTAGCATGTGCTCCGAGACCATGGACTATAGCCTGTCGCTTTTCAGTGATTTTCACCTTTTTTTCAAATCCTCCGAAACCGTGAAAAATGCCACCCTGTAGCATGTGCTCCGAGACCATGGACTATAGCCTGTCGCTTTTCAGTGATTTTCCCCTTTTTTCAAATCCTCCGAAACCGTGAAAAATGCCACCCTGTAGCATGTGCTCCGAGACCATGGACTATAGCCTGTCGCTTTTCAGTGATTTTCACCTTTTTTTCAAATCGTGAAAAATGCCACCCTGTAGCATGTGCTCCGAGACCATGGACTATAGCCTGTCGCTTTTCAGTGATTTTCACCTTTTTTTCAAATCCTCCGAAACCGTGAAAAATGCCACCCTGTAGCATGTGCTCCGAGACCATGGACTATAGCCTGTCGCTTTTCAGTGATTTTCACCTTTTTTTCAAATCGTGAAAAATGCCACCCTGTAGCATGTGCTCCGAGACCATGGACTATAGCCTGTCGCTTTTCAGTGATTTTCACCTTTTTTTCAAATCCTCCGAAACCGTGAAAAATGCCACCCTGTAGCATGTGCTCCGAGACCATGGACTATAGCCTGTCGCTTTTCAGTGATTTCACCTTTTTTCAAATCCTCCGAAACCGTGAAAAATGCCACCCTGTAGCATGTGCTCCGAGACCATGGACTATAGCCTGTCGCTTTTCAGTGAATTTCACCTTTTTTTCAAATCCTCCAAAACCGTGAAAAATGCCAGCCTGTAGCATGTGCTCCGAGACCATGGACTATAGCCTGTCGCTTTTCAGTGATTTTCACCTTTTTTTCAAATCCTCCGAAACCGTGAAAAATGCCACCCTGTAGCATGTGCTCCGAGACCATGGACTATAGCCTGTCGCTTTTCAGTGATTTTCCCCTTTTTTCAAATCCTCCGAAACCGTGAAAAATGCCACCCTGTAGCATGTGCTCCGAGACCATGGACTATAGCCTGTCGCTTTTCAGTGATTTTCACCTTTTTTTCAAATCGTGAAAAATGCCACCCTGTAGCATGTGCTCCGAGACCATGGACTATAGCCTGTCGCTTTTCAGTGATTTTCACCTTTTTTTCAAATCCTCCGAAACCGTGAAAAATGCCACCCTGTAGCATGTGCTCCGAGACTATGGACTATAGCCTGTCGCTTTTCAGTGATTTTCACCTTTTTTTCAAATCCTCCGAAACCGTGAAAAATGCCACCCTGTAGCATGTGCTCCGAGACCATGGACTATAGCCTGTCGCTTTTCAGTGAATTTCACCTTTTTTTCAAATCCTCCAAAACCGTGAAAAATGCCAGCCTGTAGCATGTGCTCCGAGACCATGGACTATAGCCTGTCGCTTTTCAGTGATTTTCACCTTTTTTTCAAATCCTCCGAAACCGTGAAAAATGCCACCCTGTAGCATGTGCTCCGAGACCATGGACTATAGCCTGTCGCTTTTCAGTGATTTTCCCCTTTTTTCAAATCCTCCGAAACCGTGAAAAATGCCACCCTGTAGCATGTGCTCCGAGACCATGGACTATAGCCTGTCGCTTTTCAGTGATTTTCACCTTTTTTTCAAATCGTGAAAAATGCCACCCTGTAGCATGTGCTCCGAGACCATGGACTATAGCCTGTCGCTTTTCAGTGATTTTCCCCTTTTTTCAAATCCTCCGAAACCGTGAAAAATGCCACCCTGTAGCATGTGCTCCGAGACCATGGACTATAGCCTGTCGCTTTTCAGTGATTTTCACCTTTTTTTCAAATCCTCCGAAACCGTGAAAAATGCCACCCTGTAGCATGTGCTCCGAGACCATGGACTATAGCCTGTCGCTTTTCAGTGATTTTCACCTTTTTTTCAAATCCTCCGAAACCGTGAAAAATGGCACCCTGTAGCATGTGCTCCGAGACCATGGACTATAGCCTGTCGCTTTTCAGTGATTTTCACCTTTTTTTCAAATCCTCCGAAACCGTGAAAAATGCCACCCTGTAGCATGTGCTCCGAGACCATGGACTATAGCCTGTCGCTTTTCAGTGATTTTCACCTTTTTTTTCAAATCCTCCGAAACCGTGAAAAATGCCACCCTGTAGCATGTGCTCCGAGACCATGGACTATAGCCTGTCGCTTTTCAGTGATTTCACCTTTTTTTCGAATCCTCCGAAACCGTGAAAAATGCCACCCTGTAGCATGTGCTCCGAGACCATGGACTATAGCCTGTCGCTTTTCAGTGATTTTCACCTTTTTTTCAAATCGTGAAAAATGCCACCCTGTAGCATGTGCTCCGAGACCATGGACTATAGCCTGTCGCTTTTCAGTGATTTTCCCCTCTTTTTCAATCCTCCGAAACCGTGAAAAATGCCACCCTGTAGCATGTGCTCCGAGACCATGGACTATAGCCTGTCGCTTTTCAGTGATTTTCACCTTTTTTTCAAATCCTCCGAAACCGTGAAAAATGGCACCCTTTAGCATGTGCTCCGAGACCATGGACTATAGCCTGTCGCTTTTCAGTGATTTTCCCCCTTTTTTTCAAATCCTCCGAAACCGTGAAAAATGCCACCCTGTAGCATGTGCTCCGAGACCATGGACTATAGCCTGTCGCTTTTCAGTTTTCACCTTTTTTCAAATCCTCCGAAACCGTGAAAAATGCCACCCTGTAGCATGTGCTCCGAGACCATGGACTATAGCCTGTCGCTTTTCAGTGATTTTCACCTTTTTTTCAAATCCTCCGAAACCGTGAAAAATGCCACCCTGTAGCATGTGCTCCGAGACTATGGACTATAGCCTGTCGCTTTTCAGTGATTTTCACCTTTTTTTCAAATCCTCCGAAACCGTGAAAAATGCCACCCTGTAGCATGTGCTCCGAGACCATGGACTATAGCCTGTCGCTTTTCAGTGAATTTCACCTTTTTTTCAAATCCTCCAAAACCGTGAAAAATGCCAGCCTGTAGCATGTGCTCCGAGACCATGGACTATAGCCTGTCGCTTTTCAGTGATTTTCACCTTTTTTTCAAATCCTCCGAAACCGTGAAAAATGCCACCCTGTAGCATGTGCTCCGAGACCATGGACTATAGCCTGTCGCTTTTCAGTGATTTTCACCTTTTTTTCAAATCCTCCGAAACCGTGAAAAATGCCACCCTGTAGCATGTGCTCCGAGACCATGGACTATAGCCTGTCGCTTTTCAGTGATTTTCACCTTTTTTTCAAATCCTCCGAAACCGTGAAAAATGCCACCCTGTAGCATGTGCTCCGAGACCATGGACTATAGCCTGTCGCTTTTCAGTGATTTTCACCTTTTTTTCAAATCGTGAAAAATGCCACCCTGTAGCATGTGCTCCGAGACCATGGACTATAGCCTGTCGCTTTTCAGTGATTTTCCCCTTTTTCAAATCCTCCGAAACCGTGAAAAATGCCACCCTGTAGCATGTGCTCCGAGACCATGGACTATAGCCTGTCGCTTTTCAGTGATTTTCACCTTTTTTTCAAATCCTCCGAAACCGTGAAAAATGGCACCCTTTAGCATGTGCTCCGAGACCATGGACTATAGCCTGTCGCTTTTCAGTGATTTTCCCCTTTTTTTCAAATCCTCCGAAACCGTGAAAAATGCCACCCTGTAGCATGTGCTCCGAGACCATGGACTATAGCCTGTCGCTTTTCAGTGATTTTCACCTTTTTTCAAATCCTCCGAAACCGTGAAAAATGCCACCCTGTAGCATGTGCTCCGAGACCATGGACTATAGCCTGTCGCTTTTCAGTGATTTTCACCTTTTTTTCAAATCCTCCGAAACCGTGAAAAATGCCACCCTGTAGCATGTGCTCCGAGACCATGGACTATAGCCTGTCGCTTTTCAGTGATTTTCACCTTTTTTTCAAATCCTCCGAAACCGTGAAAAATGCCACCCTGTAGCATGTGCTCCGAGACCATGGACTATAGCCTGTCGCTTTTCAGTGAATTTCACCTTTTTTTCAAATCCTCCAAAACCGTGAAAAATGCCAGCCTGTAGCATGTGCTCCGAGACCATGGACTATAGCCTGTCGCTTTTCAGTGATTTTCACCTTTTTTTCAAATCCTCCGAAACCGTGAAAAATGCCACCCTGTAGCATGTGCTCCGAGACCATGGACTATAGCCTGTCGCTTTTCAGTGATTTCACCTTTTTTTCGAATCCTCCGAAACCGTGAAAAATGCCACCCTGTAGCATGTGCTCCGAGACCATGGACTATAGCCTGTCGCTTTTCAGTGATTTTCACCTTTTTTTCAAATCGTGAAAAATGCCACCCTGTAGCATGTGCTCCGAGACCATGGACTATAGCCTGTCGCTTTTCAGTGATTTTCCCCTTTTTCAAATCCTCCGAAACCGTGAAAAATGCCACCCTGTAGCATGTGCTCCGAGACCATGGACTATAGCCTGTCGCTTTTCAGTGATTTTCACCTTTTTTTCAAATCCTCCGAAACCGTGAAAAATGGCACCCTTTAGCATGTGCTCCGAGACCATGGACTATAGCCTGTCGCTTTTCAGTGATTTTCCCCTTTTTTTCAAATCCTCCGAAACCGTGAAAAATGCCACCCTGTAGCATGTGCTCCGAGACCATGGACTATAGCCTGTCGCTTTTCAGTGATTTTCACCTTTTTTCAAATCCTCCGAAACCGTGAAAAATGCCACCCTGTAGCATGTGCTCCGAGACCATGGACTATAGCCTGTCGCTTTTCAGTGATTTTCACCTTTTTTTCAAATCCTCCGAAACCGTGAAAAATGCCACCCTGTAGCATGTGCTCCGAGACTATGGACTATAGCCTGTCGCTTTTCAGTGATTTTCACCTTTTTTTCAAATCCTCCGAAACCGTGAAAAATGCCACCCTGTAGCATGTGCTCCGAGACCATGGACTATAGCCTGTCGCTTTTCAGTGAATTTCACCTTTTTTTCAAATCCTCCAAAACCGTGAAAAATGCCAGCCTGTAGCATGTGCTCCGAGACCATGGACTATAGCCTGTCGCTTTTCAGTGATTTTCACCTTTTTTTCAAATCCTCCGAAACCGTGAAAAATGCCACCCTGTAGCATGTGCTCCGAGACCATGGACTATAGCCTGTCGCTTTTCAGTGATTTTCACCTTTTTTTCAAATCCTCCGAAACCGTGAAAAATGCCACCCTGTAGCATGTGCTCCGAGACCATGGACTATAGCCTGTCGCTTTTCAGTGATTTTCACCTTTTTTTCAAATCCTCCGAAACCGTGAAAAATGCCACCCTGTAGCATGTGCTCCGAGACCATGGACTATAGCCTGTCGCTTTTCAGTGATTTTCACCTTTTTTTCAAATCCTCCGAAACCGTGAAAAATGCCACCCTGTAGCATGTGCTCCGAGACCATGGACTATAGCCTGTCGCTTTTCAGTGATTTTCACCTTTTTTTCAAATCGTGAAAAATGCCACCCTGTAGCATGTGCTCCGAGACCATGGACTATAGCCTGTCGCTTTTCAGTGATTTTCCCCTTTTTCAAATCCTCCGAAACCGTGAAAAATGCCACCCTGTAGCATGTGCTCCGAGACCATGGACTATAGCCTGTCGCTTTTCAGTGATTTTCACCTTTTTTTCAAATCCTCCGAAACCGTGAAAAATGGCACCCTTTAGCATGTGCTCCGAGACCATGGACTATAGCCTGTCGCTTTTCAGTGATTTTCCCCTTTTTTTCAAATCCTCCGAAACCGTGAAAAATGCCACCCTGTAGCATGTGCTCCGAGACCATGGACTATAGCCTGTCGCTTTTCAGTGATTTTCACCTTTTTTCAAATCCTCCGAAACCGTGAAAAATGCCACCCTGTAGCATGTGCTCCGAGACCATGGACTATAGCCTGTCGCTTTTCAGTGATTTTCACCTTTTTTTCAAATCCTCCGAAACCGTGAAAAATGCCACCCTGTAGCATGTGCTCCGAGACTATGGACTATAGCCTGTCGCTTTTCAGTGATTTTCACCTTTTTTTCAAATCCTCCGAAACCGTGAAAAATGCCACCCTGTAGCATGTGCTCCGAGACCATGGACTATAGCCTGTCGCTTTTCAGTGAATTTCACCTTTTTTTCAAATCCTCCAAAACCGTGAAAAATGCCAGCCTGTAGCATGTGCTCCGAGACCATGGACTATAGCCTGTCGCTTTTCAGTGATTTTCACCTTTTTTTCAAATCCTCCGAAACCGTGAAAAATGCCACCCTGTAGCATGTGCTCCGAGACCATGGACTATAGCCTGTCGCTTTTCAGTGATTTTCCCCTTTTTTCAAATCCTCCGAAACCGTGAAAAATGCCACCCTGTAGCATGTGCTCCGAGACCATGGACTATAGCCTGTCGCTTTTCAGTGATTTTCACCTTTTTTTCAAATCGTGAAAAATGCCACCCTGTAGCATGTGCTCCGAGACCATGGACTATAGCCTGTCGCTTTTCAGTGATTTTCCCCTTTTTTCAAATCCTCCGAAACCGTGAAAAATGCCACCCTGTAGCATGTGCTCCGAGACCATGGACTATATATAGCCTGTCGCTTTTCAGTGATTTTCACCTTTTTTTCAAATCCTCCGAAACCGTGAAAAATGCCACCCTGTAGCATGTGCTCCGAGACCATGGACTATAGCCTGTCGCTTTTCAGTGATTTTCACCTTTTTTTCAAATCCTCCGAAACCGTGAAAAATGGCACCCTGTAGCATGTGCTCCGAGACCATGGACTATAGCCTGTCGCTTTTCAGTGATTTTCACCTTTTTTTCAAATCCTCCGAAACCGTGAAAAATGCCACCCTGTAGCATGTGCTCCGAGACCATGGACTATAGCCTGTCGCTTTTCAGTGATTTTCACCTTTTTTTCAAATCCTCCGAAACCGTGAAAAATGCCACCCTGTAGCATGTGCTCCGAGACCATGGACTATAGCCTGTCGCTTTTCAGTGATTTCACCTTTTTTTCGAATCCTCCGAAACCGTGAAAAATGCCACCCTGTAGCATGTGCTCCGAGACCATGGACTATAGCCTGTCGCTTTTCAGTGATTTTCACCTTTTTTTCAAATCGTGAAAAATGCCACCCTGTAGCATGTGCTCCGAGACCATGGACTATAGCCTGTCGCTTTTCAGTGATTTTCCCCTTTTTCAAATCCTCCGAAACCGTGAAAAATGCCACCCTGTAGCATGTGCTCCGAGACCATGGACTATAGCCTGTCGCTTTTCAGTGATTTTCACCTTTTTTTCAAATCCTCCGAAACCGTGAAAAATGGCACCCTTTAGCATGTGCTCCGAGACCATGGACTATAGCCTGTCGCTTTTCAGTGATTTTCCCCTTTTTTTCAAATCCTCCGAAACCGTGAAAAATGCCACCCTGTAGCATGTGCTCCGAGACCATGGACTATAGCCTGTCGCTTTTCAGTGATTTTCACCTTTTTTCAAATCCTCCGAAACCGTGAAAAATGCCACCCTGTAGGATGTGCTCCGAGACCATGGACTATAGCCTGTCGCTTTTCAGTGATTTTCACCTTTTTTTCAAATCCTCCGAAACCGTGAAAAATGCCACCCTGTAGCATGTGCTCCGAGACTATGGACTATAGCCTGTCGCTTTTCAGTGATTTTCACCTTTTTTTCAAATCCTCCGAAACCGTGAAAAATGCCACCCTGTAGCATGTGCTCCGAGACCATGGACTATAGCCTGTCGCTTTTCAGTGAATTTCACCTTTTTTCAAATCCTCCAAAACCGTGAAAAATGCCAGCCTGTAGCATGTGCTCCGAGACCATGGACTATAGCCTGTCGCTTTTCAGTGATTTTCACCTTTTTTTCAAATCCTCCGAAACCGTGAAAAATGCCACCCTGTAGCATGTGCTCCGAGACCATGGACTATAGCCTGTCGCTTTTCAGTGATTTTCACCTTTTTTTCAAATCCTCCGAAACCGTGAAAAATGCCACCCTGTAGCATGTGCTCCGAGACCATGGACTATAGCCTGTCGCTTTTCAGTGATTTTCACCTTTTTTTCAAATCCTCCGAAACCGTGAAAAATGCCACCCTGTAGCATGTGCTCCGAGACCATGGACTATAGCCTGTCGCTTTTAAGTGATTTTCACCTTTTTTTCGAATCGTGAAAAATGCCACCCTGTAGCATGTGCTCCGAGACCATGGACTATAGCCTGTCGCTTTTCAGTGATTTTCCCCTTTTTTCAAATCCTCCGAAACCGTGAAAAATGCCACCCTGTAGCATGTGCTCCGAGACCATGGACTATAGCCTGTCGCTTTTCAGTGATTTTCACCTTTTTTTCAAATCCTCCGAAACCGTGAAAAATGCAACCCTGTAGCATGTGCTCCGAGACCATGGACTATAGCCTGTCGCTTTCCAGTGATTTTCACCTTTTTTTCAAATCGTGAAAAATGCCACCCTGTAGCATGTGCTCCGAGACCATGGACTATAGCCTGTCGCTTTTCAGTGATTTTCCCCTTTTTTCAAATCCTCCGAAACCGTGAAAAATGCCACCCTGTAGCATGTGCTCCGAGACCATGGACTATAGCCTGTCGCTTTTCAGTGATTTTCCCCTTTTTTTCAAATCCTCCGAAACCGTGAAAAATGCCACCCTGTAGCATGTGCTCCGAGACCATGGACTATAGCCTGTCGCTTTTCAGTGATTTTCCCCTTTTTTCAAATCCTCCGAAACCGTGAAAAATGCCACCCTGTAGCATGTGCTCCGAGACCATGGACTATAGCCTGTCGCTTTTCAGTGATTTTCACCTTTTTTTCAAATCCTCCGAAATCGTGAAAAATGCCACCCTGTAGCATGTGCTCCGAGACCATGGACTATAGCCTGTCGCTTTTCAGTGATTTTCACCTTTTTTTCAAATCCTCCGAAACCGTGAAAAATGCCACCCTGTAGCATGTGCTCCGAGACCATGGACTATAGCCTGTTGCTTTTCAGTGAATTTCACCTTTTTTTCAAATCCTCCAAAACCGTGAAAAATGCCAGCCTGTAGCATGTGCTCCGAGACCATGGACTATAGCCTGTCGCTTTTCAGTGATTTTCACCTTTTTTTCAAATCCTCCGAAACCGTGAAAAATGCCACCCTGTAGCATGTGCTCCGAGACCATGGACTATAGCCTGTCGCTTTTCAGTGATTTTCACCTTTTTTTCAAATCCTCCGAAACCGTGAAAAATGGCACCCTTTAGCATGTGCTCCGAGACCATGGACTATAGCCTGTCGCTTTTCAGTGATTTTCACCTTTTTTTCAAATCCTCCGAAACCGTGAAAAATGCCACCTTGTAGCATGTGCTCCGAGACCATGGACTATAGCCTGTCGCTTTTCAGTGATTTTCACCTTTTTTTCAAATCCTCCGAAACCGTGAAAAATGGCACCCTGTAGCATGTGCTCCGAGACCATGGACTATAGCCTGTCGCTTTTCAGTGATTTTCCCCTTTTTTCAAATCCTCCGAAACCGTGAAAAATGCCACCCTGTAGCATGTGCTCCGAGACCATGGACTATAGCCTGTCGCTTTTCAGTGATTTTCCCCTTTTTTTCAAATCCTCCGAAACCGTGAAAAATGTCACCCTGTAGCATGTGCTCCGAGACCATGGACTATAGCCTGTCGCTTTTCAGTGATTTTCCCCTTTTTTCAAATCCTCCGAAACCGTGAAAAATGCCACCCTGTAGCATGTGCTCCGAGACCATGGACTATAGCCTGTCGCTTTTCAGTGATTTTCACCTTTTTTTCAAATCCTCCGAAACCGTGAAAAATGCCACCCTGTAGCATGTGCTCCGAGACCATGGACTATAGCCTGTCGCTTTTCAGTGATTTTCACCTTTTTTTCAAATCCTCCGAAACCGTGAAAAATGCCACCCTGTAGCATGTGCTCCGAGACCATGGACTATAGCCTGTTGCTTTTCAGTGAATTTCACCTTTTTTTCAAATCCTCCAAAACCGTGAAAAATGCCAGCCTGTAGCATGTGCTCCGAGACCATGGACTATAGCCTGTCGCTTTTCAGTGATTTTCACCTTTTTTTCAAATCCTCCGAAACCGTGAAAAATGCCACCCTGTAGCATGTGCTCCGAGACCATGGACTATAGCCTGTCGCTTTTCAGTGATTTTCACCTTTTTTTCAAATCCTCCGAAACCGTGAAAAATGGCACCCTTTAGCATGTGCTCCGAGACCATGGACTATAGCCTGTCGCTTTTCAGTGATTTTCACCTTTTTTTCAAATCCTCCGAAACCGTGAAAAATGCCACCCTGTAGCATGTGCTCCGAGACCATGGACTATAGCCTGTCGCTTTTCAGTGATTTTCACCTTTTTTTCAAATCCTCCGAAACCGTGAAAAATGGCACCCTGTAGCATGTGCTCCGAGACCATGGACTATAGCCTGTCGCTTTTCAGTGATTTTCACCTTTTTTCAAATCCTCCGTAACCGTGAAAAATGCCACCCTGTAGCATGTGCTCCGAGACCATGGACTATATAGCCTGTCGCTTTTCAGTGATTTTCACCTTTTTTTCAAATCCTCCGAAACCGTGAAAAATGCCACCCTGTAGCATGTGCTCCGAGACCATGGACTATAGCCTGTCGCTTTTCAGTGATTTTCACCTTTTTTCAAATCGTGAAAAATGCCACCCTGTAGCATGTGCTCCGAGACCATGGACTATAGCCTGTCGCTTTTCAGTGATTTTCACCTTTTTTTTCAAATCCTCCGAAACCGTGAAAAATGCCACCCTGTAGCATGTGCTCCGAGACCATGGACTATAGCCTGTCGCTTTTCAGTGATTTTCACCTTTTTTTCAAATCCTCCGAAACCGTGAAAAATGGCACCCTTTAGCATGTGCTCCGAGACCATGGACTATAGCCTTTCGCTTTTCAGTGATTTTCACCTTTTTTTCAAATCGTGAAAAATGCCACCCTGTAGCATGTGCTCCGAGACCATGGACTATAGCCTGTCGCTTTTCAGTGATTTTCCCCTTTTTTCAAATCCTCCGAAACCGTGAAAAATGCCACCCTGTAGCATGTGCTCCGAGACCATGGACTATAGCCTGTCGCTTTTCAGTGATTTTCACCTTTTTTTCAAATCGTGAAAAATGCCACCCTGTAGCATGTGCTCCGAGACCATGGACTATAGCCTGTCGCTTTTCAGTGATTTTCCCCTTTTTTCAAATCCTCCGAAACCGTGAAAAATGCCACCCTGTAGCATGTGCTCCGAGACCATGGACTATAGCCTGTCGCTTTTCAGTGATTTTCACCTTTTTTTCAAATCCTCCGAAACCGTGAAAAATGCCACCCTGTAGCATGTGCTCCGAGACCATGGACTATAGCCTGTCGCTTTTCAGTGATTTCACCTTTTTTTCGAATCCTCCGAAACCGTGAAAAATGCCACCCTGTAGCATGTGCTCCGAGACCATGGACTATAGCCTGTCGCTTTTAAGTGATTTTCACCTTTTTTTCAAATCGTGAAAAATGCCACCCTGTAGCATGTGCTCCGAGACCATGGACTATAGCCTGTCGCTTTTCAGTGATTTTCCCCTTTTTTCAAATCCTCCGAAACCGTGAAAAATGCCACCCTGTAGCATGTGCTCCGAGACCATGGACTATAGCCTGTCGCTTTTCAGTGATTTTCACCTTTTTTTCAAATCCTCCGAAACCGTGAAAAATGCAACCCTGTAGCATGTGCTCCGAGACCATGGACTATAGCCTGTCGCTTTTCAGTGATTTTCACCTTTTTTTCAAATCCTCCGAAACCGTGAAAAATGCCACCCTGTAGCATGTGCTCCGAGACCATGGACTATAGCCTGTCGCTTTTCAGTGATTTTCACCTTTTTTTCAAATCGTGAAAAATGCCACCCTGTAGCATGTGCTCCGAGACCATGGACTATAGCCTGTCGCTTTTCAGTGATTTTCCCCTTTTTCAAATCCTCCGAAACCGTGAAAAATGCCACCCTGTAGCATGTGCTCCGAGACCATGGACTATAGCCTGTCGCTTTCCAGTGATTTTCACCTTTTTTTCAAATCGTGAAAAATGCCACCCTGTAGCATGTGCTCCGAGACCATGGACTATAGCCTGTCGCTTTTCAGTGATTTTCCCCTTTTTTCAAATCCTCCGAAACCGTGAAAAATGCCACCCTGTAGCATGTGCTCCGAGACCATGGACTATAGCCTGTCGCTTTTCAGTGATTTTCCCCTTTTTTTTGAAATCCTCCGAAACCGTGAAAAATGCCACCCTGTAGCATGTGCTCCGAGACCATGGACTATAGCCTGTCGCTTTTCAGTGATTTTCCCCTTTTTTCAAATCCTCCGAAACCGTGAAAAATGCCACCCTGTAGCATGTGCTCCGAGACCATGGACTATAGCCTGTCGCTTTTCAGTGATTTTCACCTTTTTTTCAAATCCTCCGAAACCGTGAAAAATGCCACCCTGTAGCATGTGCTCCGAGACCATGGACTATAGCCTGTCGCTTTTCAGTGATTTTCACCTTTTTTTCAAATCCTCCGAAACCGTGAAAAATGCCACCCTGTAGCATGTGCTCCGAGACCATGGACTATAGCCTGTTGCTTTTCAGTGAATTTCACCTTTTTTTCAAATCCTCCAAAACCGTGAAAAATGCCAGCCTGTAGCATGTGCTCCGAGACCATGGACTATAGCCTGTCGCTTTTCAGTGATTTTCACCTTTTTTTCAAATACTCCGAAACCGTGAAAAATGCCACCCTGTAGCATGTGCTCCGAGACCATGGACTATAGCCTGTCGCTTTTCAGTGATTTTCACCTTTTTTTCAAATCCTCCGAAACCGTGAAAAATGGCACCCTTTAGCATGTGCTCCGAGACCATGGACTATAGCCTGTCGCTTTTCAGTGATTTTCACCTTTTTTTCAAATCCTCCGAAACCGTGAAAAATGCCACCCTGTAGCATGTGCTCCGAGACTATGGACTATAGCCTGTCGCTTTTCAGTGATTTTCACCTTTTTTTCAAATCCTCCGAAACCGTGAAAAATGGCACCCTGTAGCATGTGCTCCGAGACCATGGACTATAGCCTGTCGCTTTTCAGTGATTTTCACCTTTTTTCAAATCCTCCGAAACCGTGAAAAATGCCACCCTGTAGCATGTGCTCCGAGACCATGGACTATATAGCCTGTCGCTTTTCAGTGATTTTCACCTTTTTTTCAAATCCTCCGAAACCGTGAAAAATGCCACCCTGTAGCATGTGCTCCGAGACCATGGACTATAGCCTGTCGCTTTTCAGTGATTTTCACCTTTTTTCAAATCGTGAAAAATGCCACCCTGTAGCATGTGCTCCGAGACCATGGACTATAGCCTGTCGCTTTTCAGTGATTTTCACCTTTTTTTCAAATCCTCCGAAACCGTGAAAAATGCCACCCTGTAGCATGTGCTCCGAGACCATGGACTATAGCCTGTCGCTTTTCAGTGATTTTCACCTTTTTTTCAAATCCTCCGAAACCGTGAAAAATGGCACCCTTTAGCATGTGCTCCGAGACCATGGACTATAGCCTTTCGCTTTTCAGTGATTTTCACCTTTTTTTCAAATCGTGAAAAATGCCACCCTGTAGCATGTGCTCCGAGACCATGGACTATAGCCTGTCGCTTTTCAGTGATTTTCCCCTTTTTTCAAATCCTCCGAAACCGTGAAAAATGCCACCCTGTAGCATGTGCTCCGAGACCATGGACTATAGCCTGTCGCTTTTCAGTGATTGTCACCTTTTTTTCAAATCGTGAAAAATGCCACCCTGTAGCATGTGCTCCGAGACCATGGACTATAGCCTGTCGCTTTTCAGTGATTTTCCCCTTTTTTCAAATCCTCCGAAACCGTGAAAAATGCCACCCTGTAGCATGTGCTCCGAGACCATGGACTATAGCCTGTCGCTTTTCAGTGATTTTCACCTTTTTTTCAAATCCTCCGAAACCGTGAAAAATGCCACCCTGTAGCATGTGCTCCGAGACCATGGACTATAGCCTGTCGCTTTTCAGTGATTTCACCTTTTTTTCGAATCCTCCGAAACCGTGAAAAATGCCACCCTGTAGCATGTGCTCCGAGACCATGGACTATAGCCTGTCGCTTTTAAGTGATTTTCACCTTTTTTTCAAATCGTGAAAAATGCCACCCTGTAGCATGTGCTCCGAGACCATGGACTATAGCCTGTCGCTTTTCAGTGATTTTCCCCTTTCTTCAAATCCTCCGAAACCGTGAAAAATGCCACCCTGTAGCATGTGCTCCGAGACCATGGACTATAGCCTGTCGCTTTTCAGTGATTTTCACCTTTTTTTCAAATCCTCCGAAACCGTGAAAAATGCAACCCTGTAGCATGTGCTCCGAGACCATGGACTATAGCCTGTCGCTTTTCAGTGATTTTCACCTTTTTTTCAAATCCTCCGAAACCGTGAAAAATGCCACCCTGTAGCATGTGCTCCGAGACCATGGACTATAGCCTGTCGCTTTTCAGTGATTTTCACCTTTTTTCAAATCCTCCGAAACCGTGAAAAATGCCACCCTGTAGCATGTGCTCCGAGACCATGGACTATAGCCTGTCGCTTTTCAGTGATTGTCACCTTTTTTTCAAATCGTGAAAAATGCCACCCTGTAGCATGTGCTCCGAGACCATGGACTATAGCCTGTCGCTTTTCAGTGATTTTCCCCTTTTTTCAAATCCTCCGAAACCGTGAAAAATGCCACCCTGTAGCATGTGCTCCGAGACCATGGACTATAGCCTGTCGCTTTTCAGTGATTTTCACCTTTTTTTCAAATCCTCCGAAACCGTGAAAAATGCCACCCTGTAGCATGTGCTCCGAGACCATGGACTATAGCCTGTCGCTTTTCAGTGATTTCACCTTTTTTTCGAATCCTCCGAAACCGTGAAAAATGCCACCCTGTAGCATGTGCTCCGAGACCATGGACTATAGCCTGTCGCTTTTAAGTGATTTTCACCTTTTTTTCAAATCGTGAAAAATGCCACCCTGTAGCATGTGCTCCGAGACCATGGACTATAGCCTGTCGCTTTTCAGTGATTTTCCCCTTTTTTCAAATCCTCCGAAACCGTGAAAAATGCCACCCTGTAGCATGTGCTCCGAGACCATGGACTATAGCCTGTCGCTTTTCAGTGATTTTCACCTTTTTTTCAAATCCTCCGAAACCGTGAAAAATGCAACCCTGTAGCATGTGCTCCGAGACCATGGACTATAGCCTGTCGCTTTTCAGTGATTTTCACCTTTTTTTCAAATCCTCCGAAACCGTGAAAAATGCCACCCTGTAGCATGTGCTCCGAGACCATGGACTATAGCCTGTCGCTTTTCAGTGATTTTCACCTTTTTTTCAAATCGTGAAAAATGCCACCCTGTAGCATGTGCTCCGAGACCATGGACTATAGCCTGTCGCTTTTCAGTGATTTTCACCTTTTTTTCAAATCCTCCGAAACCGTGAAAAATGGCACCCTTTAGCATGTGCTCCGAGACCATGGACTATAGCCTGTCGCTTTTCAGTGATTTTCACCTTTTTTTCAAATCCTCCGAAACCGTGAAAAATGGCACCCTTTAGCATGTGCTCCGAGACCATGGACTATAGCCTGTCGCTTTTCAGTGAATTTCACCTTTTTTTCAAATCCTCCAAAACCGTGAAAAATGCCATCCTGTAGCATGTGCTCCGAGACCATGGACTATAGCCTGTCGCTTTTCAGTGATTTTCACCTTTTTTTCAAATCCTCCGAAACCGTGAAAAATGCCACCCTGTAGCATGTGCTCCGAGACCATGGACTATAGCCTGTCGCTTTTCAGTGATTTTCCCCTTTTTTCAAATCCTCCGAAACCGTGAAAAATGCCACCCTGTAGCATGTGCTCCGAGACCATGGACTATAGCCTGTCGCTTTTCAGTGATTTTCACCTTTTTTTCAAATCGTGAAAAATGCCACCCTGTAGCATGTGCTCCGAGACCATGGACTATAGCCTGTCGCTTTTCAGTGATTTTCACCTTTTTTTCAAATCCTCCGAAACCGTGAAAAATGCCACCCTGTAGCATGTGCTCCGAGACCATGGACTATAGCCTGTCGCTTTTCAGTGATTTCACCTTTTTTTCGAATCCTCCGAAACCGTGAAAAATGCCACCCTGTAGCATGTGCTCCGAGACCATGGACTATAGCCTGTCGCTTTTAAGTGATTTTCACCTTTTTTTCAAATCGTGAAAAATGCCACCCTGTAGCATGTGCTCCGAGACCATGGACTATAGCCTGTCGCTTTTCAGTGATTTTCACCTTTTTTTCAAATCCTCCGAAACCGTGAAAAATGCCACCCTGTAGCATGTGCTCCGAGACCATGGACTATAGCCTGTCGCTTTTAAGTTATTTTCACCTTTTTTTCAAATCGTGAAAAATGCCACCCTGTAGCATGTGCTCCGAGACCATGGACTATAGCCTGTCGCTTTTCAGTGATTTTCCCCTTTTTTCAAATCCTCCGAAACCGTGAAAAATGCCACCCTGTAGCATGTGCTCCGAGACCATGGACTATAGCCTGTCGCTTTTCAGTGATTTTCACCTTTTTTTCAAATCCTCCGAAACCGTGAAAAATGCAACCCTGTAGCATGTGCTCCGAGACCATGGACTATAGCCTGTCGCTTTTCAGTGATTTTCACCTTTTTTTCAAATCCTCCGAAACCGTGAAAAATGCCACCCTGTAGCATGTGCTCCGAGACCATGGACTATAGCCTGTCGCTTTTCAGTGATTTTCACCTTTTTTTCAAATCCTCCGAAACCGTGAAAAATGGCACCCTTTAGCATGTGCTCCGAGACCATGGACTATAGCCTTTCGCTTTTCAGTGATTTTCACCTTTTTTTCAAATCGTGAAAAATGCCACCCTGTAGCATGTGCTCCGAGACCATGGACTATAGCCTGTCGCTTTTCAGTGATTTTCCCCTTTTTTCAAATCCTCCGAAACCGTGAAAAATGCCACCCTGTAGCATGTGCTCCGAGACCATGGACTATAGCCTGTCGCTTTTCAGTGATTGTCACCTTTTTTTCAAATCGTGAAAAATGCCACCCTGTAGCATGTGCTCCGAGACCATGGACTATAGCCTGTCGCTTTTCAGTGATTTTCCCCTTTTTTCAAATCCTCCGAAACCGTGAAAAATGCCACCCTGTAGCATGTGCTCCGAGACCATGGACTATAGCCTGTCGCTTTTCAGTGATTTTCACCTTTTTTTCAAATCCTCCGAAACCGTGAAAAATGCCACCCTGTAGCATGTGCTCCGAGACCATGGACTATAGCCTGTCGCTTTTCAGTGATTTCACCTTTTTTTCGAATCCTCCGAAACCGTGAAAAATGCCACCCTGTAGCATGTGCTCCGAGACCATGGACTATAGCCTGTCGCTTTTAAGTGATTTTCACCTTTTTTTCAAATCGTGAAAAATGCCACCCTGTAGCATGTGCTCCGAGACCATGGACTATAGCCTGTCGCTTTTCAGTGATTTTCCCCTTTTTTCAAATCCTCCGAAACCGTGAAAAATGCCACCCTGTAGCATGTGCTCCGAGACCATGGACTATAGCCTGTCGCTTTTCAGTGATTTTCACCTTTTTTTCAAATCCTCCGAAACCGTGAAAAATGCAACCCTGTAGCATGTGCTCCGAGACCATGGACTATAGCCTGTCGCTTTTCAGTGATTTTCACCTTTTTTTCAAATCCTCCGAAACCGTGAAAAATGCCACCCTGTAGCATGTGCTCCGAGACCATGGACTATAGCCTGTCGCTTTTCAGTGATTTTCACCTTTTTTTCAAATCGTGAAAAATGCCACCCTGTAGCATGTGCTCCGAGACCATGGACTATAGCCTGTCGCTTTTCAGTGATTTTCACCTTTTTTTCAAATCCTCCGAAACCGTGAAAAATGGCACCCTTTAGCATGTGCTCCGAGACCATGGACTATAGCCTGTCGCTTTTCAGTGATTTTCACCTTTTTTTCAAATCCTCCGAAACCGTGAAAAATGGCACCCTTTAGCATGTGCTCCGAGACCATGGACTATAGCCTGTCGCTTTTCAGTGAATTTCACCTTTTTTTCAAATCCTCCAAAACCGTGAAAAATGCCATCCTGTAGCATGTGCTCCGAGACCATGGACTATAGCCTGTCGCTTTTCAGTGATTTTCACCTTTTTTTCAAATCCTCCGAAACCGTGAAAAATGCCACCCTGTAGCATGTGCTCCGAGACCATGGACTATAGCCTGTCGCTTTTCAGTGATTTTCCCCTTTTTTCAAATCCTCCGAAACCGTGAAAAATGCCACCCTGTAGCATGTGCTCCGAGACCATGGACTATAGCCTGTCGCTTTTCAGTGATTTTCACCTTTTTTTCAAATCGTGAAAAATGCCACCCTGTAGCATGTGCTCCGAGACCATGGACTATAGCCTGTCGCTTTTCAGTGATTTTCACCTTTTTTTCAAATCCTCCGAAACCGTGAAAAATGCCACCCTGTAGCATGTGCTCCGAGACCATGGACTATAGCCTGTCGCTTTTCAGTGATTTCACCTTTTTTTCGAATCCTCCGAAACCGTGAAAAATGCCACCCTGTAGCATGTGCTCCGAGACCATGGACTATAGCCTGTCGCTTTTAAGTGATTTTCACCTTTTTTTCAAATCGTGAAAAATGCCACCCTGTAGCATGTGCTCCGAGACCATGGACTATAGCCTGTCGCTTTTCAGTGATTTTCACCTTTTTTTCAAATCCTCCGAAACCGTGAAAAATGCCACCCTGTAGCATGTGCTCCGAGACCATGGACTATAGCCTGTCGCTTTTAAGTTATTTTCACCTTTTTTTCAAATCGTGAAAAATGCCACCCTGTAGCATGTGCTCCGAGACCATGGACTATAGCCTGTCGCTTTTCAGTGATTTTCCCCTTTTTTCAAATCCTCCGAAACCGTGAAAAATGCCACCCTGTAGCATGTGCTCCGAGACCATGGACTATAGCCTGTCGCTTTTCAGTGATTTTCACCTTTTTTTCAAATCCTCCGAAACCGTGAAAAATGCAACCCTGTAGCATGTGCTCCGAGACCATGGACTATAGCCTGTCGCTTTTCAGTGATTTTCACCTTTTTTTCAAATCCTCCGAAACCGTGAAAAATGCCACCCTGTAGCATGTGCTCCGAGACCATGGACTATAGCCTGTCGCTTTTCAGTGATTTTCACCTTTTTTTCAAATCGTGAAAAATGCCACCCTGTAGCATGTGCTCCGATACCATGGACTATAGCCTGTCGCTTTTCAGTGATTTTCCCCTTTTTCAAATCCTCCGAAACCGTGAAAAATGCCACCCTGTAGCATGTGCTCCGAGACCATGGACTATAGCCTGTCGCTTTTCAGTGATTTTCACCTTTTTTTCAAATCCTCCGAAACCGTGAAAAATGGCACCCTTTAGCATGTGCTCCGAGACCATGGACTATAGCCTGTCGCTTTTCAGTGATTTTCCCCTTTTTTTCAAATCCTCCGAAACCGTGAAAAATGCCACCCTGTAGCATGTGCTCCGAGACCATGGACTATAGCCTGTCGCTTTTCAGTGATTTTCACCTTTTTTCAAATCCTCCGAAACCGTGAAAAATGCCACCCTGTAGCATGTGCTCCGAGACCATGGACTATAGCCTGTCGCTTTTCAGTGATTTTCACCTTTTTTTCAAATCCTCCGAAACCGTGAAAAATGCCACCCTGTAGCATGTGCTCCGAGACTATGGACTATAGCCTGTCGCTTTTCAGTGATTTTCACCTTTTTTTCAAATCCTCCGAAACCGTGAAAAATGCCACCCTGTAGCATGTGCTCCGAGACCATGGACTATAGCCTGTCGCTTTTCAGTGAATTTCACCTTTTTTTCAAATCCTCCAAAACCGTGAAAAATGCCAGCCTGTAGCATGTGCTCCGAGACCATGGACTATAGCCTGTCGCTTTTCAGTGATTTTCACCTTTTTTTCAAATCCTCCGAAACCGTGAAAAATGCCACCCTGTAGCATGTGCTCCGAGACCATGGACTATAGCCTGTCGCTTTTCAGTGATTTTCCCCTTTTTTCAAATCCTCCGAAACCGTGAAAAATGCCACCCTGTAGCATGTGCTCCGAGACCATGGACTATAGCCTGTCGCTTTTCAGTGATTTTCACCTTTTTTTCAAATCGTGAAAAATGCCACCCTGTAGCATGTGCTCCGAGACCATGGACTATAGCCTGTCGCTTTTCAGTGATTTTCCCCTTTTTTCAAATCCTCCGAAACCGTGAAAAATGCCACCCTGTAGCATGTGCTCCGAGACCATGGACTATAGCCTGTCGCTTTTCAGTGATTTTCACCTTTTTTTCAAATCCTCCGAAACCGTGAAAAATGCCACCCTGTAGCATGTGCTCCGAGACCATGGACTATAGCCTGTCGCTTTTCAGTGATTTTCACCTTTTTTTCAAATCCTCCGAAACCGTGAAAAATGGCACCCTGTAGCATGTGCTCCGAGACCATGGACTATAGCCTGTCGCTTTTCAGTGATTTTCACCTTTTTTTCAAATCCTCCGAAACCGTGAAAAATGCCACCCTGTAGCATGTGCTCCGAGACCATGGACTATAGCCTGTCGCTTTTCAGTGATTTCACCTTTTTTTCGAATCCTCCGAAACCGTGAAAAATGCCACCCTGTAGCATGTGCTCCGAGACCATGGACTATAGCCTGTCGCTTTTAAGTGATTTTCACCTTTTTTTCAAATCGTGAAAAATGCCACCCTGTAGCATGTGCTCCGAGACCATGGACTATAGCCTGTCGCTTTTCAGTGATTTTCCCCTTTTTTCAAATCCTCCGAAACCGTGAAAAATGCCACCCTGTAGCATGTGCTCCGAGACCATGGACTATAGCCTGTCGCTTTTCAGTGATTTTCACCTTTTTTTCAAATCCTCCGAAACCGTGAAAAATGCCACCCTGTAGCATGTGCTCCGAGACCATGGACTATAGCCTGTCGCTTTTCAGTGATTTTCACCTTTTTTTCAAATCCTCCGAAACCGTGAAAAATGGCACCCTGTAGCATGTGCTCCGAGACCATGGACTATAGCCTGTCGCTTTTCAGTGATTTTCCCCTTTTTTCAAATCCTCCGAAACCGTGAAAAATGCCACCCTGTAGCATGTGCTCCGAGACCATGGACTATAGCCTGTCGCTTTTCAGTGATTTTCACCTTTTTTTCAAATCCTCCGAAACCGTGAAAAATGCAACCCTGTAGCATGTGCTCCGAGACCATGGACTATAGCCTGTCGCTTTTCAGTGATTTTCACCTTTTTTTCAAATCCTCCGAAACCGTGAAAAATGCCACCCTGTAGCATGTGCTCCGAGACCATGGACTATAGCCTGTCGCTTTTCAGTGATTTTCACCTTTTTTTCAAATCGTGAAAAATGCCACCCTGTAGCATGTGCTCCGATACCATGGACTATAGCCTGTCGCTTTTCAGTGATTTTCCCCTTTTTCAAATCCTCCGAAACCGTGAAAAATGCCACCCTGTAGCATGTGCTCCGAGACCATGGACTATAGCCTGTCGCTTTTCAGTGATTTTCACCTTTTTTTCAAATCCTCCGAAACCGTGAAAAATGGCACCCTTTAGCATGTGCTCCGAGACCATGGACTATAGCCTGTCGCTTTTCAGTGATTTTCCCCTTTTTTTCAAATCCTCCGAAACCGTGAAAAATGCCACCCTGTAGCATGTGCTCCGAGACCATGGACTATAGCCTGTCGCTTTTCAGTGATTTTCACCTTTTTTCAAATCCTCCGAAACCGTGAAAAATGCCACCCTGTAGCATGTGCTCCGAGACCATGGACTATAGCCTGTCGCTTTTCAGTGATTTTCACCTTTTTTTCAAATCCTCCGAAACCGTGAAAAATGCCACCCTGTAGCATGTGCTCCGAGACTATGGACTATAGCCTGTCGCTTTTCAGTGATTTTCACCTTTTTTTCAAATCCTCCGAAACCGTGAAAAATGCCACCCTGTAGCATGTGCTCCGAGACCATGGACTATAGCCTGTCGCTTTTCAGTGAATTTCACCTTTTTTTCAAATCCTCCAAAACCGTGAAAAATGCCAGCCTGTAGCATGTGCTCCGAGACCATGGACTATAGCCTGTCGCTTTTCAGTGATTTTCACCTTTTTTTCAAATCCTCCGAAACCGTGAAAAATGCCACCCTGTAGCATGTGCTCCGAGACCATGGACTATAGCCTGTCGCTTTTCAGTGATTTTCCCCTTTTTTCAAATCCTCCGAAACCGTGAAAAATGCCACCCTGTAGCATGTGCTCCGAGACCATGGACTATAGCCTGTCGCTTTTCAGTGATTTTCACCTTTTTTTCAAATCGTGAAAAATGCCACCCTGTAGCATGTGCTCCGAGACCATGGCCTATAGCCTGTCGCTTTTCAGTGATTTTCCCCTTTTTTCAAATCCTCCGAAACCGTGAAAAATGCCACCCTGTAGCATGTGCTCCGAGACCATGGACTATAGCCTGTCGCTTTTCAGTGATTTTCACCTTTTTTTCAAATCCTCCGAAACCGTGAAAAATGCCACCCTGTAGCATGTGCTCCGAGACCATGGACTATAGCCTGTCGCTTTTCAGTGATTTTCACCTTTTTTTCAAATCCTCCGAAACCGTGAAAAATGGCACCCTGTAGCATGTGCTCCGAGACCATGGACTATAGCCTGTCGCTTTTCAGTGATTTTCACCTTTTTTTCAAATCCTCCGAAACCGTGAAAAATGCCACCCTGTAGCATGTGCTCCGAGACCATGGACTATAGCCTGTCGCTTTTCAGTGATTTCACCTTTTTTTCGAATCCTCCGAAACCGTGAAAAATGCCACCCTGTAGCATGTGCTCCGAGACCATGGACTATAGCCTGTCGCTTTTAAGTGATTTTCACCTTTTTTTCAAATCGTGAAAAATGCCACCCTGTAGCATGTGCTCCGAGACCATGGACTATAGCCTGTCGCTTTTCAGTGATTTTCCCCTTTTTTCAAATCCTCCGAAACCGTGAAAAATGCCACCCTGTAGCATGTGCTCCGAGACCATGGACTATAGCCTGTCGCTTTTCAGTGATTTTCACCTTTTTTTCAAATCCTCCGAAACCGTGAAAAATGCCACCCTGTAGCATGTGCTCCGAGACCATGGACTATAGCCTGTCGCTTTTAAGTGATTTTCACCTTTTTTTCAAATCGTGAAAAATGCCACCCTGTAGCATGTGCTCCGAGACCATGGACTATAGCCTGTCGCTTTTCAGTGATTTTCCCCTTTTTTCAAATCCTCCGAAACCGTGAAAAATGCCACCCTGTAGCATGTGCTCCGAGACCATGGACTATAGCCTGTCGCTTTTCAGTGATTTTCACCTTTTTTTCAAATCCTCCGAAACCGTGAAAAATGCAACCCTGTAGCATGTGCTCCGAGACCATGGACTATAGCCTGTCGCTTTTCAGTGATTTTCACCTTTTTTTCAAATCCTCCGAAACCGTGAAAAATGCCACCCTGTAGCATGTGCTCCGAGACCATGGACTATAGCCTGTCGCTTTTCAGTGATTTTCACCTTTTTTTCAAATCGTGAAAAATGCCACCCTGTAGCATGTGCTCCGAGACCATGGACTATAGCCTGTCGCTTTTCAGTGATTTTCCCCTTTTTCAAATCCTCCGAAACCGTGAAAAATGCCACCCTGTAGCATGTGCTCCGAGACCATGGACTATAGCCTGTCGCTTTTCAGTGATTTTCACCTTTTTTTCAAATCCTCCGAAACCGTGAAAAATGGCACCCTTTAGCATGTGCTCCGAGACCATGGACTATAGCCTGTCGCTTTTCAGTGATTTTCCCCTTTTTTCAAATCCTCCGAAACCGTGAAAAATGCCACCCTGTAGCATGTGCTCCGAGACCATGGACTATAGCCTGTCGCTTTTCAGTGATTTTCACCTTTTTTCAAATCCTCCGAAACCGTGAAAAATGCCACCCTGTAGCATGTGCTCCGAGACCATGGACTATAGCCTGTCGCTTTTCAGTGATTTTCACCTTTTTTTCAAATCCTCCGAAACCGTGAAAAATGCCACCCTGTAGCATGTGCTCCGAGACTATGGACTATAGCCTGTCGCTTTTCAGTGATTTCACCTTTTTTTCAAATCCTCCGAAACCGTGAAAAATGCCACCCTGTAGCATGTGCTCCGAGACCATGGACTATAGCCTGTCGCTTTTCAGTGATTTTCACCTTTTTTTCAAATCGTGAAAAATGCCACCCTGTAGCATGTGCTCCGATACCATGGACTATAGCCTGTCGCTTTTCAGTGATTTTCCCCTTTTTCAAATCCTCCGAAACCGTGAAAAATGCCACCCTGTAGCATGTGCTCCGAGACCATGGACTATAGCCTGTCGCTTTTCAGTGATTTTCACCTTTTTTTCAAATCCTCCGAAACCGTGAAAAATGGCACCCTTTAGCATGTGCTCCGAGACCATGGACTATAGCCTGTCGCTTTTCAGTGATTTTCCCCTTTTTTTCAAATCCTCCGAAACCGTGAAAAATGCCACCCTGTAGCATGTGCTCCGAGACCATGGACTATAGCCTGTCGCTTTTCAGTGATTTTCACCTTTTTTCAAATCCTCCGAAACCGTGAAAAATGCCACCCTGTAGCATGTGCTCTGAGACCATGGACTATAGCCTGTCGCTTTTCAGTGATTTTCACCTTTTTTTCAAATCCTCCGAAACCGTGAAAAATGCCACCCTGTAGCATGTGCTCCGAGACTATGGACTATAGCCTGTCGCTTTTCAGTGATTTTCACCTTTTTTTCAAATCCTCCGAAACCGTGAAAAATGCCACCCTGTAGCATGTGCTCCGAGACCATGGACTATAGCCTGTCGCTTTTCAGTGATTTTCACCTTTTTTTCAAATCCTCCGAAACCGTGAAAAATGCCACCCTGTAGCATGTGCTCCGAGACCATGGACTATAGCCTGTCGCTTTTCAGTGATTTTCACCTTTTTTTCAAATCGTGAAAAATGCCACCCTGTAGCATGTGCTCCGAGACCATGGACTATAGCCTGTCGCTTTTCAGTGATTTTCCCCTTTTTCAAATCCTCCGAAACCGTGAAAAATGCCACCCTGTAGCATGTGCTCCGAGACCATGGACTATAGCCTGTCGCTTTTCAGTGATTTTCACCTTTTTTTCAAATCCTCCGAAACCGTGAAAAATGGCACCCTTTAGCATGTGCTCCGAGACCATGGACTATAGCCTGTCGCTTTTCAGTGATTTTCCCCTTTTTTTCAAATCCTCCGAAACCGTGAAAAATGCCACCCTGTAGCATGTGCTCCGAGACCATGGACTATAGCCTGTCGCTTTTCAGTGATTTTCACCTTTTTTCAAATCCTCCGAAACCGTGAAAAATGCCACCCTGTAGCATGTGCTCCGAGACCATGGACTATAGCCTGTCGCTTTTCAGTGATTTTCACCTTTTTTTCAAATCCTCCGAAACCGTGAAAAATGCCACCCTGTAGCATGTGCTCCGAGACTATGGACTATAGCCTGTCGCTTTTCAGTGATTTTCACCTTTTTTTCAAATCCTCCGAAACCGTGAAAAATGCCACCCTGTAGCATGTGCTCCGAGACCATGGACTATAGCCTGTCGCTTTTCAGTGAATTTCACCTTTTTTTCAAATCCTCCAAAACCGTGAAAAATGCCAGCCTGTAGCATGTGCTCCGAGACCATGGACTATAGCCTGTCGCTTTTCAGTGATTTTCAACTTTTTTTCAAATCCTCCGAAACCGTGAAAAATGCCACCCTGTAGCATGTGCTCCGAGACCATGGACTATAGCCTGTCGCTTTTCAGTGATTTTCCCCTTTTTTCAAATCCTCCGAAACCGTGAAAAATGCCACCCTGTAGCATGTGCTCCGAGACCATGGACTATAGCCTGTCGCTTTTCAGTGATTTTCACCTTTTTTTCAAATCCTCCGAAACCGTGAAAAATGCAACCCTGTAGCATGTGCTCCGAGACCATGGACTATATAGCCTGTCGCTTTTCAGTGATTTTCACCTTTTTTTCAAATCCTCCGAAACCGTGAAAAATGCCACCCTGTAGCATGTGCTCCGAGACCATGGACTATAGCCTGTCGCTTTTCAGTAATTTTCACCTTTTTTTCAAATCGTGAAAAATGCCACCCTGTAGCATGTGCTCCGAGACCATGGACTATAGCCTGTCGCTTTTCAGTGATTTTCCCCTTTTTCAAATCCTCCGAAACCGTGAAAAATGCCACCCTGTAGCATGTGCTCCGAGACCATGGACTATAGCCTGTCGCTTTTCAGTGATTTTCACCTTTTTTCAAATCCTCCGAAACCGTGAAAAATGCCACCCTGTAGCATGTGCTCCGAGACCATGGACTATAGCCTGTCGCTTTTCAGTGATTTTCACCTTTTTTTCAAATCCTCCGAAACCGTGAAAAATGCCACCCTGTAGCATGTGCTCCGAGACTATGGACTATAGCCTGTCGCTTTTCAGTGATTTTCACCTTTTTTTCAAATCCTCCGAAACCGTGAAAAATGCCACCCTGTAGCATGTGCTCCGAGACCATGGACTATAGCCTGTCGCTTTTCAGTGATTTTCACCTTTTTTTCAAATCCTCCGAAACCGTGAAAAATGCCACCCTGTAGCATGTGCTCCGAGACCATGGACTATAGCCTGTCGCTTTTCAGTGATTTTCACCTTTTTTTCAAATCGTGAAAAATGCCACCCTGTAGCATGTGCTCCGAGACCATGGACTATAGCCTGTCGCTTTTCAGTGATTTTCACCTTTTTTCAAATCCTCCGAAACCGTGAAAAATGCCACCCTGTAGCATGTGCTCCGAGACCATGGACTATAGCCTGTCGCTTTTCAGTGATTTTCACCTTTTTTTCAAATCCTCCGAAACCGTGAAAAATGCCACCCTGTAGCATGTGCTCCGAGACTATGGACTATAGCCTGTCGCTTTTCAGTGATTTTCACCTTTTTTTCAAATCCTCCGAAACCGTGAAAAATGCCACCCTGTAGCATGTGCTCCGAGACCATGGACTATAGCCTGTCGCTTTTCAGTGAATTTCACCTTTTTTTCAAATCCTCCAAAACCGTGAAAAATGCCAGCCTGTAGCATGTGCTCCGAGACCATGGACTATAGCCTGTCGCTTTTCAGTGATTTTCAACTTTTTTTCAAATCCTCCGAAACCGTGAAAAATGCCACCCTGTAGCATGTGCTCCGAGACCATGGACTATAGCCTGTCGCTTTTCAGTGATTTTCCCCTTTTTTCAAATCCTCCGAAACCGTGAAAAATGCCACCCTGTAGCATGTGCTCCGAGACCATGGACTATAGCCTGTCGCTTTTCAGTGATTTTCACCTTTTTTTCAAATCCTCCGAAACCGTGAAAAATGCAACCCTGTAGCATGTGCTCCGAGACCATGGACTATATAGCCTGTCGCTTTTCAGTGATTTTCACCTTTTTTTCAAATCCTCCGAAACCGTGAAAAATGCCACCCTGTAGCATGTGCTCCGAGACCATGGACTATAGCCTGTCGCTTTTCAGTAATTTTCACCTTTTTTTCAAATCGTGAAAAATGCCACCCTGTAGCATGTGCTCCGAGACCATGGACTATAGCCTGTCGCTTTTCAGTGATTTTCCCCTTTTACAAATCCTCCGAAACCGTGAAAAATGCCACCCTGTAGCATGTGCTCCGAGACCATGGACTATAGCCTGTCGCTTTTCAGTGATTTTCACCTTTTTTTCAAATCCTCCGAAACCGTGAAAAATGGCACCCTTTAGCATGTGCTCCGAGACCATGGACTATAGCCTGTCGCTTTTCAGTGATTTTCCCCTTTTTTTCAAATCCTCCGAAACCGTGAAAAATGCCACCCTGTAGCATGTGCTCCGAGACCATGGACTATAGCCTGTCGCTTTTCAGTGATTTTCACCTTTTTTCAAATCCTCCGAAACCGTGAAAAATGCCACCCTGTAGCATGTGCTCCGAGACCATGGACTATAGCCTGTCGCTTTTCAGTGATTTTCACCTTTTTTTCAAATCCTCCGAAACCGTGAAAAATGCCACCCTGTAGCATGTGCTCCGAGACTATGGACTATAGCCTGTCGCTTTTCAGTGATTTTCACCTTTTTTTCAAATCCTCCGAAACCATGAAAAATGCCACCCTGTAGCATGTGCTCCGAGACCATGGACTATAGCCTGTCGCTTTTCAGTGAATTTCACCTTTTTTTCAAATCCTCCAAAACCGTGAAAAATGCCAGCCTGTAGCATGTGCTCCGAGACCATGGACTATAGCCTGTCGCTTTTCAGTGATTTTCACCTTTTTTTCAAATCCTCCGAAACCGTGAAAAATGCCACCCTGTAGCATGTGCTCCGAGACCATGGACTATAGCCTGTCGCTTTTCAGTGATTTTCCCCTTTTTTCAAATCCTCCGAAACCGTGAAAAATGCCACCCTGTAGCATGTGCTCCGAGACCATGGACTATAGCCTGTCGCTTTTCAGTGATTTTCACCTTTTTTTCAAATCGTGAAAAATGCCACCCTGTAGCATGTGCTCCGAGACCATGGACTATAGCCTGTCGCTTTTCAGTGATTTTCCCCTTTTTTCAAATCCTCCGAAACCGTGAAAAATGCCACCCTGTAGCATGTGCTCCGAGACCATGGACTATAGCCTGTCGCTTTTCAGTGATTTTCACCTTTTTTTCAAATCCTCCGAAACCGTGAAAAATGCCACCCTGTAGCATGTGCTCCGAGACCATGGACTATAGCCTGTCGCTTTTCAGTGATTTTCACCTTTTTTTCAAATCCTCCGAAACCGTGAAAAATGGCACCCTGTAGCATGTGCTCCGAGACCATGGACTATAGCCTGTCGCTTTTCAGTGATTTTCACCTTTTTTTCAAATCCTCCGAAACCGTGAAAAATGGCACCCTGTAGCATGTGCTCCGAGACCATGGACTATAGCCTGTCGCTTTTCAGTGATTTTCACCTTTTTTTCAAATCCTCCGAAACCGTGAAAAATGCCACCCTGTAGCATGTGCTCCGAGACCATGGACTATAGCCTGTCGCTTTTCAGTGATTTCACCTTTTTTTCGAATCCTCCGAAACCGTGAAAAATGCCACCCTGTAGCATGTGCTCCGAGACCATGGACTATAGCCTGTCGCTTTTAAGTGATTTTCACCTTTTTTTCAAATCGTGAAAAATGCCACCCTGTAGCATGTGCTCCGAGACCATGGACTATAGCCTGTCGCTTTTCAGTGATTTTCCCCTTTTTTCAAATCCTCCGAAACCGTGAAAAATGCCACCCTGTAGCATGTGCTCCGAGACCATGGACTATAGCCTGTCGCTTTTCAGTGATTTTCACCTTTTTTTCAAATCCTCCGAAACCGTGAAAAATGCAACCCTGTAGCATGTGCTCCGAGACCATGGACTATAGCCTGTTGCTTTTCAGTGATTTTCACCTTTTTTTCAAATCCTCCGAAACCGTGAAAAATGCCACCCTGTAGCATGTGCTCCGAGACCATGGACTATAGCCTGTCGCTTTTCAGTGATTTTCACCTTTTTTTCAAATCGTGAAAAATGCCACCCTGTAGCATGTGCTCCGAGACCATGGACTATAGCCTGTCGCTTTTCAGTGATTTTCCCCTTTTTCAAATCCTCCGAAACCGTGAAAAATGCCACCCTGTAGCATGTGCTCCGAGACCATGGACTATAGCCTGTCGCTTTTCAGTGATTTTCACCTTTTTTTCAAATCCTCCGAAACCGTGAAAAATGGCACCCTTTAGCATGTGCTCCGAGACCATGGACTATAGCCTGTCGCTTTTCAGTGATTTTCCCCTTTTTTTCAAATCCTCCGAAACCGTGAAAAATGCCACCCTGTAGCATGTGCTCCGAGACCATGGACTATAGCCTGTCGCTTTTCAGTGATTTTCACCTTTTTTCAAATCCTCCGAAACCGTGAAAAATGCCACCCTGTAGCATGTGCTCCGAGACCATGGACTATAGCCTGTCGCTTTTCAGTGATTTTCACCTTTTTTTCAAATCCTCCGAAACCGTGAAAAATGCCACCCTGTAGCATGTGCTCCGAGACTATGGACTATAGCCTGTCGCTTTTCAGTGATTTTCACCTTTTTTTCAAATCCTCCGAAACCGTGAAAAATGCCACCCTGTAGCATGTGCTCCGAGACCATGGACTATAGCCTGTCGCTTTTCAGTGAATTTCACCTTTTTTTCAAATCCTCCAAAACCGTGAAAAATGCCAGCCTGTAGCATGTGCTCCGAGACCATGGACTATAGCCTGTCGCTTTTCAGTGATTTTCACCTTTTTTTCAAATCCTCCGAAACCGTGAAAAATGCCACCCTGTAGCATGTGCTCCGAGACCATGGACTATAGCCTGTCGCTTTTCAGTGATTTTCACCTTTTTTTCAAATCCTCCGAAACCGTGAAAAATGCCACCCTGTAGCATGTGCTCCGAGACCATGGACTATAGCCTGTCGCTTTTCAGTGATTTTCACCTTTTTTTCAAATCCTCCGAAACCGTGAAAAATGCCACCCTGTAGCATGTGCTCCGAGACTATGGACTATAGCCTGTCGCTTTTCAGTGATTTTCACCTTTTTTTCAAATCCTCCGAAACCGTGAAAAATGCCACCCTGTAGCATGTGCTCCGAGACCATGGACTATAGCCTGTCGCTTTTCAGTGAATTTCACCTTTTTTTCAAATCCTCCAAAACCGTGAAAAATGCCAGCCTGTAGCATGTGCTCCGAGACCATGGACTATAGCCTGTCGCTTTTCAGTGATTTTCACCTTTTTTTCAAATCCTCCGAAACCGTGAAAAATGCCACCCTGTAGCATGTGCTCCGAGACCATGGACTATAGCCTGTCGCTTTTCAGTGATTTTCACCTTTTTTTCAAATCCTCCGAAACCGTGAAAAATGCCACCCTGTAGCATGTGCTCCGAGACCATGGACTATAGCCTGTCGCTTTTCAGTGATTTTCACCTTTTTTTCAAATCCTCCGAAACCGTGAAAAATGCCACCCTGTAGCATGTGCTCCGAGACCATGGACTATAGCCTGTCGCTTTTAAGTGATTTTCACCTTTTTTTCGAATCGTGAAAAATGCCACCCTGTAGCATGTGCTCCGAGACCATGGACTATAGCCTGTCGCTTTTCAGTGATTTTCCCCTTTTTTCAAATCCTCCGAAACCGTGAAAAATGCCACCCTGTAGCATGTGCTCCGAGACCATGGACTATAGCCTGTCGCTTTTCAGTGATTTTCACCTTTTTTTCAAATCCTCCGAAACCGTGAAAAATGCAACCCTGTAGCATGTGCTCCGAGACCATGGACTATAGCCTGTCGCTTTTCAGTGATTTTCACCTTTTTTTCAAATCCTCCGAAACCGTGAAAAATGCCACCCTGTAGCATGTGCTCCGAGACCATGGACTATAGCCTGTCGCTTTCCAGTGATTTTCACCTTTTTTTCAAATCGTGAAAAATGCCACCCTGTAGCATGTGCTCCGAGACCATGGACTATAGCCTGTCGCTTTTCAGTGATTTTCCCCTTTTTTCAAATCCTCCGAAACCGTGAAAAATGCCACCCTGTAGCATGTGCTCCGAGACCATGGACTATAGCCTGTCGCTTTTCAGTGATTTTCCCCTTTTTTTCAAATCCTCCGAAACCGTGAAAAATGCCACCCTGTAGCATGTGCTCCGAGACCATGGACTATAGCCTGTCGCTTTTCAGTGATTTTCACCTTTTTTTCAAATCCTCCGAAACCGTGAAAAATGCCACCCTGTAGCATGTGCTCCGAGACCATGGACTATAGCCTGTCGCTTTTCAGTGATTTTCACCTTTTTTTCAAATCGTGAAAAATGCCACCCTGTAGCATGTGCTCCGAGACCATGGACTATAGCCTGTCGCTTTTCAGTGATTTTCCCCTTTTTCAAATCCTCCGAAACCGTGAAAAATGCCACCCTGTAGCATGTGCTCCGAGACCATGGACTATAGCCTGTCGCTTTTCAGTGATTTTCACCTTTTTTTCAAATCCTCCGAAACCGTGAAAAATGGCACCCTTTAGCATGTGCTCCGAGACCATGGACTATAGCCTGTCGCTTTTCAGTGATTTTCCCCTTTTTTTCAAATCCTCCGAAACCGTGAAAAATGCCACCCTGTAGCATGTGCTCCGAGACCATGGACTATAGCCTGTCGCTTTTCAGTGATTTTCACCTTTTTTCAAATCCTCCGAAACCGTGAAAAATGCCACCCTGTAGCATGTGCTCCGAGACCATGGACTATAGCCTGTCGCTTTTCAGTGATTTTCACCTTTTTTTCAAATCCTCCGAAACCGTGAAAAATGCCACCCTGTAGCATGTGCTCCGAGACTATGGACTATAGCCTGTCGCTTTTCAGTGATTTTCACCTTTTTTTCAAATCCTCCGAAACCGTGAAAAATGCCACCCTGTAGCATGTGCTCCGAGACCATGGACTATAGCCTGTCGCTTTTCAGTGATTTTCACCTTTTTTTCAAATCGTGAAAAATGCCACCCTGTAGCATGTGCTCCGAGACCATGGACTATAGCCTGTCGCTTTTCAGTGATTTTCCCCTTTTTCAAATCCTCCGAAACCGTGAAAAATGCCACCCTGTAGCATGTGCTCCGAGACCATGGACTATAGCCTGTCGCTTTTCAGTGATTTTCACCTTTTTTTCAAATCCTCCGAAACCGTGAAAAATGGCACCCTTTAGCATGTGCTCCGAGACCATGGACTATAGCCTGTCGCTTTTCAGTGATTTTCCCCTTTTTTTCAAATCCTCCGAAACCGTGAAAAATGCCACCCTGTAGCATGTGCTCCGAGACCATGGACTATAGCCTGTCGCTTTTCAGTGATTTTCACCTTTTTTCAAATCCTCCGAAACCGTGAAAAATGCCACCCTGTAGCATGTGCTCCGAGACCATGGACTATAGCCTGTCGCTTTTCAGTGATTTTCACCTTTTTTTCAAATCCTCCGAAACCGTGAAAAATGCCACCCTGTAGCATGTGCTCCGAGACTATGGACTATAGCCTGTCGCTTTTCAGTGATTTTCACCTTTTTTTCAAATCCTCCGAAACCGTGAAAAATGCCACCCTGTAGCATGTGCTCCGAGACCATGGACTATAGCCTGTCGCTTTTCAGTGATTTTCACCTTTTTTTCAAATCCTCCGAAACCGTGAAAAATGCCACCCTGTAGCATGTGCTCCGAGACCATGGACTATAGCCTGTCGCTTTTCAGTGATTTTCACCTTTTTTTCAAATCGTGAAAAATGCCACCCTGTAGCATGTGCTCCGAGACCATGGACTATAGCCTGTCGCTTTTCAGTGATTTTCCCCTTTTTCAAATCCTCCGAAACCGTGAAAAATGCCACCCTGTAGCATGTGCTCCGAGACCATGGACTATAGCCTGTCGCTTTTCAGTGATTTTCACCTTTTTTTCAAATCCTCCGAAACCGTGAAAAATGGCACCCTTTAGCATGTGCTCCGAGACCATGGACTATAGCCTGTCGCTTTTCAGTGATTTTCCCCTTTTTTTCAAATCCTCCGAAACCGTGAAAAATGCCACCCTGTAGCATGTGCTCCGAGACCATGGACTATAGCCTGTCGCTTTTCAGTGATTTTCACCTTTTTTCAAATCCTCCGAAACCGTGAAAAATGCCACCCTGTAGCATGTGCTCCGAGACCATGGACTATAGCCTGTCGCTTTTCAGTGATTTTCACCTTTTTTTCAAATCCTCCGAAACCGTGAAAAATGCCACCCTGTAGCATGTGCTCCGAGACTATGGACTATAGCCTGTCGCTTTTCAGTGATTTTCACCTTTTTTTCAAATCCTCCGAAACCGTGAAAAATGCCACCCTGTAGCATGTGCTCCGAGACCATGGACTATAGCCTGTCGCTTTTCAGTGAATTTCACCTTTTTTTCAAATCCTCCAAAACCGTGAAAAATGCCAGCCTGTAGCATGTGCTCCGAGACCATGGACTATAGCCTGTCGCTTTTCAGTGATTTTCAACTTTTTTTCAAATCCTCCGAAACCGTGAAAAATGCCACCCTGTAGCATGTGCTCCGAGACCATGGACTATAGCCTGTCGCTTTTCAGTGATTTTCCCCTTTTTTCAAATCCTCCGAAACCGTGAAAAATGCCACCCTGTAGCATGTGCTCCGAGACCATGGACTATAGCCTGTCGCTTTTCAGTGATTTTCACCTTTTTTTCAAATCCTCCGAAACCGTGAAAAATGCAACCCTGTAGCATGTGCTCCGAGACCATGGACTATATAGCCTGTCGCTTTTCAGTGATTTTCACCTTTTTTTCAAATCCTCCGAAACCGTGAAAAATGCCACCCTGTAGCATGTGCTCCGAGACCATGGACTATAGCCTGTCGCTTTTCAGTAATTTTCACCTTTTTTTCAAATCGTGAAAAATGCCACCCTGTAGCATGTGCTCCGAGACCATGGACTATAGCCTGTCGCTTTTCAGTGATTTTCCCCTTTTTCAAATCCTCCGAAACCGTGAAAAATGCCACCCTGTAGCATGTGCTCCGAGACCATGGACTATAGCCTGTCGCTTTTCAGTGATTTTCACCTTTTTTTCAAATCCTCCGAAACCGTGAAAAATGGCACCCTTTAGCATGTGCTCCGAGACCATGGACTATAGCCTGTCGCTTTTCAGTGATTTTCCCCTTTTTTTCAAATCCTCCGAAACCGTGAAAAATGCCACCCTGTAGCATGTGCTCCGAGACCATGGACTATAGCCTGTCGCTTTTCAGTGATTTTCACCTTTTTTCAAATCCTCCGAAACCGTGAAAAATGCCACCCTGTAGCATGTGCTCCGAGACCATGGACTATAGCCTGTCGCTTTTCAGTGATTTTCACCTTTTTTTCAAATCCTCCGAAACCGTGAAAAATGCCACCCTGTAGCATGTGCTCCGAGACTATGGACTATAGCCTGTCGCTTTTCAGTGATTTTCACCTTTTTTTCAAATCCTCCGAAACCATGAAAAATGCCACCCTGTAGCATGTGCTCCGAGACCATGGACTATAGCCTGTCGCTTTTCAGTGAATTTCACCTTTTTTTCAAATCCTCCAAAACCGTGAAAAATGCCAGCCTGTAGCATGTGCTCCGAGACCATGGACTATAGCCTGTCGCTTTTCAGTGATTTTCACCTTTTTTTCAAATCCTCCGAAACCGTGAAAAATGCCACCCTGTAGCATGTGCTCCGAGACCATGGACTATAGCCTGTCGCTTTTCAGTGATTTTCCCCTTTTTTCAAATCCTCCGAAACCGTGAAAAATGCCACCCTGTAGCATGTGCTCCGAGACCATGGACTATAGCCTGTCGCTTTTCAGTGATTTTCACCTTTTTTTCAAATCGTGAAAAATGCCACCCTGTAGCATGTGCTCCGAGACCATGGACTATAGCCTGTCGCTTTTCAGTGATTTTCCCCTTTTTTCAAATCCTCCGAAACCGTGAAAAATGCCACCCTGTAGCATGTGCTCCGAGACCATGGACTATAGCCTGTCGCTTTTCAGTGATTTTCACCTTTTTTTCAAATCCTCCGAAACCGTGAAAAATGCCACCCTGTAGCATGTGCTCCGAGACCATGGACTATAGCCTGTCGCTTTTCAGTGATTTTCACCTTTTTTTCAAATCCTCCGAAACCGTGAAAAATGGCACCCTGTAGCATGTGCTCCGAGACCATGGACTATAGCCTGTCGCTTTTCAGTGATTTTCACCTTTTTTTCAAATCCTCCGAAACCGTGAAAAATGGCACCCTGTAGCATGTGCTCCGAGACCATGGACTATAGCCTGTCGCTTTTCAGTGATTTTCACCTTTTTTTCAAATCCTCCGAAACCGTGAAAAATGCCACCCTGTAGCATGTGCTCCGAGACCATGGACTATAGCCTGTCGCTTTTCAGTGATTTCACCTTTTTTTCGAATCCTCCGAAACCGTGAAAAATGCCACCCTGTAGCATGTGCTCCGAGACCATGGACTATAGCCTGTCGCTTTTAAGTGATTTTCACCTTTTTTTCAAATCGTGAAAAATGCCACCCTGTAGCATGTGCTCCGAGACCATGGACTATAGCCTGTCGCTTTTCAGTGATTTTCCCCTTTTTTCAAATCCTCCGAAACCGTGAAAAATGCCACCCTGTAGCATGTGCTCCGAGACCATGGACTATAGCCTGTCGCTTTTCAGTGATTTTCACCTTTTTTTCAAATCCTCCGAAACCGTGAAAAATGCAACCCTGTAGCATGTGCTCCGAGACCATGGACTATAGCCTGTTGCTTTTCAGTGATTTTCACCTTTTTTTCAAATCCTCCGAAACCGTGAAAAATGCCACCCTGTAGCATGTGCTCCGAGACCATGGACTATAGCCTGTCGCTTTTCAGTGATTTTCACCTTTTTTTCAAATCGTGAAAAATGCCACCCTGTAGCATGTGCTCCGAGACCATGGACTATAGCCTGTCGCTTTTCAGTGATTTTCCCCTTTTTCAAATCCTCCGAAACCGTGAAAAATGCCACCCTGTAGCATGTGCTCCGAGACCATGGACTATAGCCTGTCGCTTTTCAGTGATTTTCACCTTTTTTTCAAATCCTCCGAAACCGTGAAAAATGGCACCCTTTAGCATGTGCTCCGAGACCATGGACTATAGCCTGTCGCTTTTCAGTGATTTTCCCCTTTTTTTCAAATCCTCCGAAACCGTGAAAAATGCCACCCTGTAGCATGTGCTCCGAGACCATGGACTATAGCCTGTCGCTTTTCAGTGATTTTCACCTTTTTTCAAATCCTCCGAAACCGTGAAAAATGCCACCCTGTAGCATGTGCTCCGAGACCATGGACTATAGCCTGTCGCTTTTCAGTGATTTTCACCTTTTTTTCAAATCCTCCGAAACCGTGAAAAATGCCACCCTGTAGCATGTGCTCCGAGACTATGGACTATAGCCTGTCGCTTTTCAGTGATTTTCACCTTTTTTTCAAATCCTCCGAAACCGTGAAAAATGCCACCCTGTAGCATGTGCTCCGAGACCATGGACTATAGCCTGTCGCTTTTCAGTGAATTTCACCTTTTTTTCAAATCCTCCAAAACCGTGAAAAATGCCAGCCTGTAGCATGTGCTCCGAGACCATGGACTATAGCCTGTCGCTTTTCAGTGATTTTCACCTTTTTTTTCAAATCCTCCGAAACCGTGAAAAATGCCACCCTGTAGCATGTGCTCCGAGACCATGGACTATAGCCTGTCGCTTTTCAGTGATTTTCACCTTTTTTTCAAATCCTCCGAAACCGTGAAAAATGCCACCCTGTAGCATGTGCTCCGAGACCATGGACTATAGCCTGTCGCTTTTCAGTGATTTTCACCTTTTTTTCAAATCCTCCGAAACCGTGAAAAATGCCACCCTGTAGCATGTGCTCCGAGACTATGGACTATAGCCTGTCGCTTTTCAGTGATTTTCACCTTTTTTTCAAATCCTCCGAAACCGTGAAAAATGCCACCCTGTAGCATGTGCTCCGAGACCATGGACTATAGCCTGTCGCTTTTCAGTGAATTTCACCTTTTTTTCAAATCCTCCAAAACCGTGAAAAATGCCAGCCTGTAGCATGTGCTCCGAGACCATGGACTATAGCCTGTCGCTTTTCAGTGATTTTCACCTTTTTTTCAAATCCTCCGAAACCGTGAAAAATGCCACCCTGTAGCATGTGCTCCGAGACCATGGACTATAGCCTGTCGCTTTTCAGTGATTTTCACCTTTTTTTCAAATCCTCCGAAACCGTGAAAAATGCCACCCTGTAGCATGTGCTCCGAGACCATGGACTATAGCCTGTCGCTTTTCAGTGATTTTCACCTTTTTTTCAAATCCTCCGAAACCGTGAAAAATGCCACCCTGTAGCATGTGCTCCGAGACCATGGACTATAGCCTGTCGCTTTTAAGTGATTTTCACCTTTTTTTCGAATCGTGAAAAATGCCACCCTGTAGCATGTGCTCCGAGACCATGGACTATAGCCTGTCGCTTTTCAGTGATTTTCCCCTTTTTTCAAATCCTCCGAAACCGTGAAAAATGCCACCCTGTAGCATGTGCTCCGAGACCATGGACTATAGCCTGTCGCTTTTCAGTGATTTTCACCTTTTTTTCAAATCCTCCGAAACCGTGAAAAATGCAACCCTGTAGCATGTGCTCCGAGACCATGGACTATAGCCTGTCGCTTTTCAGTGATTTTCACCTTTTTTTCAAATCCTCCGAAACCGTGAAAAATGCCACCCTGTAGCATGTGCTCCGAGACCATGGACTATAGCCTGTCGCTTTCCAGTGATTTTCACCTTTTTTTCAAATCGTGAAAAATGCCACCCTGTAGCATGTGCTCCGAGACCATGGACTATAGCCTGTCGCTTTTCAGTGATTTTCCCCTTTTTTCAAATCCTCCGAAACCGTGAAAAATGCCACCCTGTAGCATGTGCTCCGAGACCATGGACTATAGCCTGTCGCTTTTCAGTGATTTTCCCCTTTTTTTCAAATCCTCCGAAACCGTGAAAAATGCCACCCTGTAGCATGTGCTCCGAGACCATGGACTATAGCCTGTCGCTTTTCAGTGATTTTCACCTTTTTTTCGAATCGTGAAAAATGCCACCCTGTAGCATGTGCTCCGAGACCATGGACTATAGCCTGTCGCTTTTCAGTGATTTTCCCCTTTTTTCAAATCCTCCGAAACCGTGAAAAATGCCACCCTGTAGCATGTGCTCCGAGACCATGGACTATAGCCTGTCGCTTTTCAGTGATTTTCACCTTTTTTTCAAATCCTCCGAAACCGTGAAAAATGCAACCCTGTAGCATGTGCTCCGAGACCATGGACTATAGCCTGTCGCTTTTCAGTGATTTTCACCTTTTTTTCAAATCCTCCGAAACCGTGAAAAATGCCACCCTGTAGCATGTGCTCCGAGACCATGGACTATAGCCTGTCGCTTTCCAGTGATTTTCACCTTTTTTTCAAATCGTGAAAAATGCCACCCTGTAGCATGTGCTCCGAGACCATGGACTATAGCCTGTCGCTTTTCAGTGATTTTCCCCTTTTTTCAAATCCTCCGAAACCGTGAAAAATGCCACCCTGTAGCATGTGCTCCGAGACCATGGACTATAGCCTGTCGCTTTTCAGTGATTTTCCCCTTTTTTTCAAATCCTCCGAAACCGTGAAAAATGCCACCCTGTAGCATGTGCTCCGAGACCATGGACTATAGCCTGTTGCTTTTCAGTGATTTTCACCTTTTTTTCAAATCCTCCGAAACCGTGAAAAATGCCACCCTGTAGCATGTGCTCCGAGACCATGGACTATAGCCTGTCGCTTTTCAGTGATTTTCACCTTTTTTTCAAATCCTCCGAAACCGTGAAAAATGCCACCCTGTAGCATGTGCTCCGAGACCATGGACTATAGCCTGTTGCTTTTCAGTGAATTTCACCTTTTTTTCAAATCCTCCAAAACCGTGAAAAATGCCAGCCTGTAGCATGTGCTCCGAGACCATGGACTATAGCCTGTCGCTTTTCAGTGATTTTCACCTTTTTTTCAAATCCTCCGAAACCGTGAAAAATGCCACCCTGTAGCATGTGCTCCGAGACCATGGACTATAGCCTGTCGCTTTTCAGTGATTTTCACCTTTTTTTCAAATCCTCCGAAACCGTGAAAAATGGCACCCTTTAGCATGTGCTCCGAGACCATGGACTATAGCCTGTCGCTTTTCAGTGATTTTCACCTTTTTTTCAAATCCTCCGAAACCGTGAAAAATGCCACCCTGTAGCATGTGCTCCGAGACCATGGACTATAGCCTGTCGCTTTTCAGTGATTTTCACCTTTTTTTCAAATCCTCCGAAACCGTGAAAAATGGCACCCTGTAGCATGTGCTCCGAGACCATGGACTATAGCCTGTCGCTTTTCAGTGAATTTCACCTTTTTTTCAAATCCTCCAAAACCGTGAAAAATGCCAGCCTGTAGCATGTGCTCCGAGACCATGGACTATAGCCTGTCGCTTTTCAGTGATTTTCACCTTTTTTTCAAATCCTCCGAAACCGTGAAAAATGCCACCCTGTAGCATGTGCTCCGAGACCATGGACTATAGCCTGTCGCTTTTCAGTGATTTTCCCCTTTTTTTCAAATCCTCCGAAACCGTGAAAAATGCCACCCTGTAGCATGTGCTCCGAGACCATGGACTATAGCCTGTCGCTTTTCAGTGATTTTCACCTTTTTTTCAAATCGTGAAAAATGCCACCCCTGTAGCATGTGCTCCGAGACCATGGACTATAGCCTGTCGCTTTTCAGTGATTTTCCCCTTTTTTTCAAATCCTCCGAAACCGTGAAAAATGCCACCCTGTAGCATGTGCTCCGAGACCATGGACTATAGCCTGTCGCTTTTCAGTGATTTTCACCTTTTTTTCAAATCCTCCGAAACCGTGAAAAATGCCACCCTGTAGCATGTGCTCCGAGACCATGGACTATAGCCTGTCGCTTTTCAGTGATTTTCACCTTTTTTTCAAATCCTCCGAAACCGTGAAAAATGGCACCCTGTAGCATGTGCTCCGAGACCATGGACTATAGCCTGTCGCTTTTCAGTGATTTTCACCTTTTTTTCAAATCCTCCGAAACCGTGAAAAATGCCACCCTGTAGCATGTGCTCCGAGACCATGGACTATAGCCTGTCGCTTTTCAGTGATTTTCACCTTTTTTTCAAATCCTCCGAAACCGTGAAAAATGCCACCCTGTAGCATGTGCTCCGAGACCATGGACTATAGCCTGTCGCTTTTCAGTGATTTCACCTTTTTTTCGAATCCTCCGAAACCGTGAAAAATGCCACCCTGTAGCATGTGCTCCGAGACCATGGGACTATAGCCTGTCGCTTTTCAGTGATTTTCACCTTTTTTTCAAATCGTGAAAAATGCCACCCTGTAGCATGTGCTCCGAGACCATGGGACTATAGCCTGTCGCTTTTCAGTGATTTTCCCCCTTTTTCAAATCCTCCGAAACCGTGAAAAATGCCACCCTGTAGCATGTGCTCCGAGACCATGGACTATAGCCTGTCGCTTTTCAGTGATTTTCACCTTTTTTTCAAATCCTCCGAAACCGTGAAAAATGGCACCCTTTAGCATGTGCTCCGAGACCATGGACTATAGCCTGTCGCTTTTCAGTGATTTTCCCTTTTTTTCAAATCCTCCGAAACCGTGAAAAATGCCACCCTGTAGCATGTGCTCCGAGACCATGGACTATAGCCTGTCGCTTTTCAGTGATTTTCACCTTTTTTCAAATCCTCCGAAACCGTGAAAAAATGCCACCCTGTAGCATGTGCTCCGAGACCATGGACTATAGCCTGTCGCTTTTCAGTGATTTTCACCTTTTTTTTCAAATCCTCCGAAACCGTGAAAAATGCCACCCTGTAGCATGTGCTCCGAGACTATGGACTATAGCCTGTCGCTTTTCAGTGATTTTCACCTTTTTTTCAAATCCTCCGAAACCGTGAAAAATGCCACCCTGTAGCATGTGCTCCGAGACCATGGACTATAGCCTGTCGCTTTTCAGTGAATTTTCACCTTTTTTTCAAATCCTCCAAAACCGTGAAAAATGCCAGCCTGTAGCATGTGCTCCGAGACCATGGACTATAGCCTGTCGCTTTTCAGTGATTTTCACCTTTTTTCAAATCCTCCGAAACCGTGAAAAATGCCACCCTGTAGCATGTGCTCCGAGACCATGGACTATAGCCTGTCGCTTTTCAGTGATTTTCACCTTTTTTTCAAATCCTCCGAAACCGTGAAAAATGCCACCCTGTAGCATGTGCTCCGAGACCATGGACTATAGCCTGTCGCTTTTCAGTGATTTTCCCCTTTTTTTCAAATCCTCCGAAACCGTGAAAAATGCCACCCTGTAGCATGTGCTCCGAGACCATGGACTATAGCCTGTCGCTTTTCAGTGATTTTCACCTTTTTTTCAAATCCTCCGAAACCGTGAAAAATGCAACCCTGTAGCATGTGCTCCGAGACCATGGACTATAGCCTGTCGCTTTTCAGTGATTTTCACCTTTTTTTCAAATCCTCCGAAACCGTGAAAAATGCCACCCTGTAGCATGTGCTCCGAGACCATGGACTATAGCCTGTCGCTTTCCAGTGATTTTCACCTTTTTTTCAAATCGTGAAAAATGCCACCCTGTAGCATGTGCTCCGAGACCATGGACTATAGCCTGTCGCTTTTCAGTGATTTTCCCCTTTTTTCAAATCCTCCGAAACCGTGAAAAATGCCACCCTGTAGCATGTGCTCCGAGACCATGGACTATAGCCTGTCGCTTTTCAGTGATTTTCCCCTTTTTTTCAAATCCTCCGAAACCGTGAAAAATGCCACCCTGTAGCATGTGCTCCGAGACCATGGACTATAGCCTGTCGCTTTTCAGTGATTTTCACCTTTTTTTCAAATCCTCCGAAACCGTGAAAAATGCCACCCTGTAGCATGTGCTCCGAGACCATGGACTATAGCCTGTCGCTTTTCAGTGATTTTCACCTTTTTTTCAAATCCTCCGAAACCGTGAAAAATGCCACCCTGTAGCATGTGCTCCGAGACCATGGACTATAGCCTGTTGCTTTTCAGTGAATTTCACCTTTTTTTCAAATCCTCCAAAACCGTGAAAAATGCCAGCCTGTAGCATGTGCTCCGAGACCATGGACTATAGCCTGTCGCTTTTCAGTGATTTTCACCTTTTTTTCAAATCCTCCGAAACCGTGAAAAATGCCACCCTGTAGCATGTGCTCCGAGACCATGGACTATAGCCTGTCGCTTTTCAGTGATTTTCACCTTTTTTTCAAATCCTCCGAAACCGTGAAAAATGGCACCCTTTAGCATGTGCTCCGAGACCATGGACTATAGCCTGTCGCTTTTCAGTGATTTTCACCTTTTTTTCAAATCCTCCGAAACCGTGAAAAATGCCACCCTGTAGCATGTGCTCCGAGACCATGGACTATAGCCTGTCGCTTTTCAGTGATTTTCACCTTTTTTTCAAATCCTCCGAAACCGTGAAAAATGCCACCCTGTAGCATGTGCTCCGAGACTATGGACTATAGCCTGTCGCTTTTCAGTGATTTTCACCTTTTTTTCAAATCCTCCGAAACCGTGAAAAATGCCACCCTGTAGCATGTGCTCCGAGACCATGGACTATAGCCTGTCGCTTTTCAGTGAATTTCACCTTTTTTTCAAATCCTCCAAAACCGTGAAAAATGCCAGCCTGTAGCATGTGCTCCGAGACCATGGACTATAGCCTGTCGCTTTTCAGTGATTTTCACCTTTTTTTCAAATCCTCCGAAACCGTGAAAAATGCCACCCTGTAGCATGTGCTCCGAGACCATGGACTATAGCCTGTCGCTTTTCAGTGATTTTCCCCTTTTTTCAAATCCTCCGAAACCGTGAAAAATGCCACCCTGTAGCATGTGCTCCGAGACCATGGACTATAGCCTGTCGCTTTTCAGTGATTTTCACCTTTTTTTCAAATCGTGAAAAATGCCACCCTGTAGCATGTGCTCCGAGACCATGGACTATAGCCTGTCGCTTTTCAGTGATTTTCCCCTTTTTTCAAATCCTCCGAAACCGTGAAAAATGCCACCCTGTAGCATGTGCTCCGAGACCATGGACTATAGCCTGTCGCTTTTCAGTGATTTTCACCTTTTTTTCAAATCCTCCGAAACCGTGAAAAATGCCACCCTGTAGCATGTGCTCCGAGACCATGGACTATAGCCTGTCGCTTTTCAGTGATTTTCACCTTTTTTTCAAATCCTCCGAAACCGTGAAAAATGGCACCCTGTAGCATGTGCTCCGAGACCATGGACTATAGCCTGTCGCTTTTCAGTGATTTTCACCTTTTTTTCAAATCCTCCGAAACCGTGAAAAATGCCACCCTGTAGCATGTGCTCCGAGACCATGGACTATAGCCTGTCGCTTTTCAGTGATTTTCACCTTTTTTTCAAATCCTCCGAAACCGTGAAAAATGCCACCCTGTAGCATGTGCTCCGAGACCATGGACTATAGCCTGTCGCTTTTCAGTGATTTCACCTTTTTTTCGAATCCTCCGAAACCGTGAAAAATGCCACCCTGTAGCATGTGCTCCGAGACCATGGACTATAGCCTGTCGCTTTTCAGTGATTTTCACCTTTTTTTCAAATCGTGAACCCTGTAGCATGTGCTCCGAGACCATGGACTATAGCCTGTCGCTTTTCAGTGATTTTCCCCTTTTTCAAATCCTCCGAAACCGTGAAAAATGCCACCCTGTAGCATGTGCTCCGAGACCATGGACTATAGCCTGTCGCTTTTCAGTGATTTTCACATTTTTTTCAAATCCTCCGAAACCGTGAAAAATGGCACCCTTTAGCATGTGCTCCGAGACCATGGACTATAGCCTGTCGCTTTTCAGTGATTTTCCCCTTTTTTTCAAATCCTCCGAAACCGTGAAAAATGCCACCCTGTAGCATGTGCTCCGAGACCATGGACTATAGCCTGTCGCTTTTCAGTGATTTTCACCTTTTTTCAAATCCTCCGAAACCGTGAAAAATGCCACCCTGTAGCATGTGCTCCGAGACCATGGACTATAGCCTGTCGCTTTTCAGTGATTTTCACCTTTTTTTCAAATCCTCCGAAACCGTGAAAAATGCCACCCTGTAGCATGTGCTCCGAGACTATGGACTATAGCCTGTCGCTTTTCAGTGATTTTCACCTTTTTTTCAAATCCTCCGAAACCGTGAAAAATGCCACCCTGTAGCATGTGCTCCGAGACCATGGACTATAGCCTGTCGCTTTTCAGTGAATTTCACCTTTTTTTCAAATCCTCCAAAACCGTGAAAAATGCCAGCCTGTAGCATGTGCTCCGAGACCATGGACTATAGCCTGTCGCTTTTCAGTGATTTTCACCTTTTTTTCAAATCCTCCGAAACCGTGAAAAATGCCACCCTGTAGCATGTGCTCCGAGACCATGGACTATAGCCTGTCGCTTTTCAGTGATTTTCACCTTTTTTTCAAATCCTCCGAAACCGTGAAAAATGCCACCCTGTAGCATGTGCTCCGAGACCATGGACTATAGCCTGTCGCTTTTCAGTGATTTTCACCTTTTTTTCAAATCCTCCGAAACCGTGAAAAATGCCACCCTGTAGCATGTGCTCCGAGACCATGGACTATAGCCTGTCGCTTTTAAGTAATTTTCACCTTTTTTTCGAATCGTGAAAAATGCCACCCTGTAGCATGTGCTCCGAGACCATGGACTATAGCCTGTCGCTTTTCAGTGATTTTCCCCTTTTTTCAAATCCTCCGAAACCGTGAAAAATGCCACCCTGTAGCATGTGCTCCGAGACCATGGACTATAGCCTGTCGCTTTTCAGTGATTTTCACCTTTTTTTCAAATCCTCCGAAACCGTGAAAAATGCAACCCTGTAGCATGTGCTCCGAGACCATGGACTATAGCCTGTCGCTTTTCAGTGATTTTCACCTTTTTTTCAAATCCTCCGAAACCGTGAAAAATGCCACCCTGTAGCATGTGCTCCGAGACCATGGACTATAGCCTGTCGCTTTCCAGTGATTTTCACCTTTTTTTCAAATCGTGAAAAATGCCACCCTGTAGCATGTGCTCCGAGACCATGGACTATAGCCTGTCGCTTTTCAGTGATTTTCCCCTTTTTTCAAATCCTCCGAAACCGTGAAAAATGCCACCCTGTAGCATGTGCTCCGAGACCATGGACTATAGCCTGTCGCTTTTCAGTGATTTTCACCTTTTTTTCAAATCCTCCGAAATCGTGAAAAATGCCACCCTGTAGCATGTGCTCCGAGACCATGGACTATAGCCTGTCGCTTTTCAGTGATTTTCACCTTTTTTTCAAATCCTCCGAAACCGTGAAAAATGCCACCCTGTAGCATGTGCTCCGAGACCATGGACTATAGCCTGTTGCTTTTCAGTGAATTTCACCTTTTTTTCAAATCCTCCAAAACCGTGAAAAATGCCAGCCTGTAGCATGTGCTCCGAGACCATGGACTATAGCCTGTCGCTTTTCAGTGATTTTCACCTTTTTTTCAAATCCTCCGAAACCGTGAAAAATGCCACCCTGTAGCATGTGCTCCGAGACCATGGACTATAGCCTGTCGCTTTTCAGTGATTTTCACCTTTTTTTCAAATCCTCCGAAACCGTGAAAAATGGCATCCTTTAGCATGTGCTCCGAGACCATGGACTATAGCCTGTCGCTTTTCAGTGATTTTCACCTTTTTTTCAAATCCTCCGAAACCGTGAAAAATGCCACCTTGTAGCATGTGCTCCGAGACCATGGACTATAGCCTGTCGCTTTTCAGTGATTTTCACCTTTTTTTCAAATCCTCCGAAACCGTGAAAAATGGCACCCTGTAGCATGTGCTCCGAGACCATGGACTATAGCCTGTCGCTTTTCAGTGATTTTCCCCTTTTTTCAAATCCTCCGAAACCGTGAAAAATGCCACCCTGTAGCATGTGCTCCGAGACTATGGACTATAGCCTGTCGCTTTTCAGTGATTTTCACCTTTTTTTCAAATCCTCCGAAACCGTGAAAAATGCCACCCTGTAGCATGTGCTCCGAGACCATGGACTATAGCCTGTCGCTTTTCAGTGAATTTCACCTTTTTTTCAAATCCTCCAAAACCGTGAAAAATGCCAGCCTGTAGCATGTGCTCCGAGACCATGGACTATAGCCTGTCGCTTTTCAGTGATTTTCACCTTTTTTTCAAATCCTCCGAAACCGTGAAAAATGCCACCCTGTAGCATGTGCTCCGAGACCATGGACTATAGCCTGTCGCTTTTCAGTGATTTTCACCTTTTTTTCAAATCCTCCGAAACCGTGAAAAATGCCACCCTGTAGCATGTGCTCCGAGACCATGGACTATAGCCTGTCGCTTTTCAGTGATTTTCCCCTTTTTTCAAATCCTCCGAAACCGTGAAAAATGCCACCCTGTAGCATGTGCTCCGAGACCATGGACTATAGCCTGTCGCTTTTCAGTGATTTTCACCTTTTTTTCAAATCCTCCGAAACCGTGAAAAATGCAACCCTGTAGCATGTGCTCCGAGACCATGGACTATAGCCTGTCGCTTTTCAGTGATTTTCACCTTTTTTTCAAATCCTCCGAAACCGTGAAAAATGCCACCCTGTAGCATGTGCTCCGAGACCATGGACTATAGCCTGTCGCTTTCCAGTGATTTTCACCTTTTTTTCAAATCGTGAAAAATGCCACCCTGTAGCATGTGCTCCGAGACCATGGACTATAGCCTGTCGCTTTTCAGTGATTTTCCCCTTTTTTCAAATCCTCCGAAACCGTGAAAAATGCCACCCTGTAGCATGTGCTCCGAGACCATGGACTATAGCCTGTCGCTTTTCAGTGATTTTCCCCTTTTTTTCAAATCCTCCGAAACCGTGAAAAATGCCACCCTGTAGCATGTGCTCCGAGACCATGGACTATAGCCTGTCGCTTTTCAGTGATTTTCACCTTTTTTTCAAATCCTCCGAAACCGTGAAAAATGCCACCCTGTAGCATGTGCTCCGAGACCATGGACTATAGCCTGTCGCTTTTCAGTGATTTTCACCTTTTTTTCAAATCCTCCGAAACCGTGAAAAATGCCACCCTGTAGCATGTGCTCCGAGACCATGGACTATAGCCTGTTGCTTTTCAGTGAATTTCACCTTTTTTTCAAATCCTCCAAAACCGTGAAAAATGCCAGCCTGTAGCATGTGCTCCGAGACCATGGACTATAGCCTGTCGCTTTTCAGTGATTTTCACCTTTTTTTCAAATCCTCCGAAACCGTGAAAAATGCCACCCTGTAGCATGTGCTCCGAGACCATGGACTATAGCCTGTCGCTTTTCAGTGATTTTCACCTTTTTTTCAAATCCTCCGAAACCGTGAAAAATGGCACCCTTTAGCATGTGCTCCGAGACCATGGACTATAGCCTGTCGCTTTTCAGTGATTTTCACCTTTTTTTCAAATCCTCCGAAACCGTGAAAAATGCCACCCTGTAGCATGTGCTCCGAGACCATGGACTATAGCCTGTCGCTTTTCAGTGATTTTCACCTTTTTTTCAAATCCTCCGAAACCGTGAAAAATGCCACCCTGTAGCATGTGCTCCGAGACTATGGACTATAGCCTGTCGCTTTTCAGTGATTTTCACCTTTTTTTCAAATCCTCCGAAACCGTGAAAAATGCCACCCTGTAGCATGTGCTCCGAGACCATGGACTATAGCCTGTCGCTTTTCAGTGAATTTCACCTTTTTTTCAAATCCTCCAAAACCGTGAAAAATGCCAGCCTGTAGCATGTGCTCCGAGACCATGGACTATAGCCTGTCGCTTTTCAGTGATTTTCACCTTTTTTTCAAATCCTCCGAAACCGTGAAAAATGCCACCCTGTAGCATGTGCTCCGAGACCATGGACTATAGCCTGTCGCTTTTCAGTGATTTTCCCCTTTTTTCAAATCCTCCGAAACCGTGAAAAATGCCACCCTGTAGCATGTGCTCCGAGACCATGGACTATAGCCTGTCGCTTTTCAGTGATTTTCACCTTTTTTTCAAATCGTGAAAAATGCCACCCTGTAGCATGTGCTCCGAGACCATGGACTATAGCCTGTCGCTTTTCAGTGATTTTCCCCTTTTTTCAAATCCTCCGAAACCGTGAAAAATGCCACCCTGTAGCATGTGCTCCGAGACCATGGACTATAGCCTGTCGCTTTTCAGTGATTTTCACCTTTTTTTCAAATCCTCCGAAACCGTGAAAAATGCCACCCTGTAGCATGTGCTCCGAGACCATGGACTATAGCCTGTCGCTTTTCAGTGATTTTCACCTTTTTTTCAAATCCTCCGAAACCGTGAAAAATGGCACCCTGTAGCATGTGCTCCGAGACCATGGACTATAGCCTGTCGCTTTTCAGTGATTTTCACCTTTTTTTCAAATCCTCCGAAACCGTGAAAAATGCCACCCTGTAGCATGTGCTCCGAGACCATGGACTATAGCCTGTCGCTTTTCAGTGATTTTCACCTTTTTTTCAAATCCTCCGAAACCGTGAAAAATGCCACCCTGTAGCATGTGCTCCGAGACCATGGACTATAGCCTGTCGCTTTTCAGTGATTTCACCTTTTTTTCGAATCCTCCGAAACCGTGAAAAATGCCACCCTGTAGCATGTGCTCCGAGACCATGGACTATAGCCTGTCGCTTTTCAGTGATTTTCACCTTTTTTTCAAATCGTGAAAAATGCCACCCTGTAGCATGTGCTCCGAGACCATGGACTATAGCCTGTCGCTTTTCAGTGATTTTCCCCTTTTTCAAATCCTCCGAAACCGTGAAAAATGCCACCCTGTAGCATGTGCTCCGAGACCATGGACTATAGCCTGTCGCTTTTCAGTGATTTTCACATTTTTTTCAAATCCTCCGAAACCGTGAAAAATGGCACCCTTTAGCATGTGCTCCGAGACCATGGACTATAGCCTGTCGCTTTTCAGTGATTTTCCCCTTTTTTTCAAATCCTCCGAAACCGTGAAAAATGCCACCCTGTAGCATGTGCTCCGAGACCATGGACTATAGCCTGTCGCTTTTCAGTGATTTTCACCTTTTTTCAAATCCTCCGAAACCGTGAAAAATGCCACCCTGTAGCATGTGCTCCGAGACCATGGACTATAGCCTGTCGCTTTTCAGTGATTTTCACCTTTTTTTCAAATCCTCCGAAACCGTGAAAAATGCCACCCTGTAGCATGTGCTCCGAGACTATGGACTATAGCCTGTCGCTTTTCAGTGATTTTCACCTTTTTTTCAAATCCTCCGAAACCGTGAAAAATGCCACCCTGTAGCATGTGCTCCGAGACCATGGACTATAGCCTGTCGCTTTTCAGTGAATTTCACCTTTTTTTCAAATCCTCCAAAACCGTGAAAAATGCCAGCCTGTAGCATGTGCTCCGAGACCATGGACTATAGCCTGTCGCTTTTCAGTGATTTTCACCTTTTTTTCAAATCCTCCGAAACCGTGAAAAATGCCACCCTGTAGCATGTGCTCCGAGACCATGGACTATAGCCTGTCGCTTTTCAGTGATTTTCACCTTTTTTTCAAATCCTCCGAAACCGTGAAAAATGCCACCCTGTAGCATGTGCTCCGAGACCATGGACTATAGCCTGTCGCTTTTCAGTGATTTTCACCTTTTTTCAAATCCTCCGAAACCGTGAAAAATGCCACCCTGTAGCATGTGCTCCGAGACCATGGACTATAGCCTGTCGCTTTTAAGTAATTTTCACCTTTTTTTCGAATCGTGAAAAATGCCACCCTGTAGCATGTGCTCCGAGACCATGGACTATAGCCTGTCGCTTTTCAGTGATTTTCCCCTTTTTTCAAATCCTCCGAAACCGTGAAAAATGCCACCCTGTAGCATGTGCTCCGAGACCATGGACTATAGCCTGTCGCTTTTCAGTGATTTTCACCTTTTTTTCAAATCCTCCGAAACCGTGAAAAATGCAACCCTGTAGCATGTGCTCCGAGACCATGGACTATAGCCTGTCGCTTTTCAGTGATTTTCACCTTTTT
>NW_027636925.1:0-15000 GCF_951216825.1 Electrona antarctica | reverse complement strand
GTACTGTAGCATGAAGTTCAAACCACATCCAACTCCCGAACATTCCTCAGATGACTTTGTCTAATGTTTCTAAATCTACTCTGATCTTTGGTGTAATTATCCTCTGTTTCTCTGAGGCGCTGCATGAGGCGCTGCACATGATCTACAAGCTCTCTCTGTGAGCTGCACATGATCTACAAGCTCTCTCTGTGAGCTGCACATGATCTACAAGCTCTCTCTGTGAGCTTGATCTACAAGCTCTCTCTGTGAGCTGCATGAGGCGCTGCACATGATCTACAAGCTCTCTCTGTGAGCTGCATGAGGCGCTGCACATGATCTACAAGCTCTCTCTGTGAGCTTTTAGATCTTGTAGATTTTGCTATTTTTGTCCAAAAGTGCCTCTCTAACACTCTCTGCACGTCCCTGGATTACAGCGTCTGCTAATAAAGGAAAGGAATAAAGGAATAAAGGAATAAAGGAATAGTAATGCATCTCTGCATGTGGGAAGGAAACCTCACACGCTGCAGTCTGAGGCTTTACGGAACACCCACTGCAGTCTGAGGCTTTACTGAACACACGCTGCAGTCTGAGGCTTTACTGAACACACGCTGCAGTCTGAGGCTTTACTGAACACACGCTGCAGTCTGAGGCTTTACTGAACACACGCTGCAGTCTGAGGCTTTACTGAACACACGCTGCAGTCTGAGGCTTTACTGAACACACACTGCAGTCTGAGGCTTTACTGAACACACGCTGCAGTCTGAGGCTTTACTGAACACACACTGCAGTCTGAGGCTTTACGGAACACACACTGCAGTCTGAGGCTTTACGGAACACACACTGCAGTCTGAGGCTTTACGGAACACACACTGCAGTCTGAGGCTTTACTGAACACACACTGCAGTCTGAGGCTTTACGGAACACACACTGCAGTCTGAGGCTTTACGGAACACACACTGCAGTCTGAGGCTTTACTGAACACATGCTGCAGTCTGAGGCTTTACAGAAACACACACTGCAGTCTGAGGCTTTACTGAACACACACTGCAGTCTGAGGCTTTACTGAACACACACTGCAGTCTGAGGCTTTACAGAAACACACACTGCAGTCTGAGGCTTTACAGAAACACACACTGCAGTCTGAGGCTTTACTGAACACATGCTGCAGTCTGAGGCTTTACGGAACACACGCTGCAGTCTGAGGCTTTACGGAACACACGCTGCAGTCTGAGGCTTTACGGAACACACGCTGCAGTCTGAGGCTTTACTGAACACACGCTGCAGTCTGAGGCTTTACGGAACACACGCTGCAGTCTGAGGCTTTACGGAACACACGCTGCAGTCTGAGGCTTTACTGAACACACACTGCAGTCTGAGGCTTTACGGAACACATGCTGCAGTCTGAGGCTTTACTGAACACATGCTGCAGTCTGAGGCTTTACGGAACACACGCTGCAGTCTGAGGCTTTACGGAACACACGCTGCAGTCTGAGGCTTTATGGAACACACACTGCAGTCTGAGGCTTTATGGAACACACACAGTTGAAGACATTTAATGGAGAGGAACACGTTGGGGGTCAGAGTATAGATCCCTGGGGACTCCCCCAGGTGTAATGGCTGGCCGGCTACGCCAACAATGTCCTGGGCATGACGTTAAACTGTATTGTAGTGTAAGGGTTAGGGGTAGTTATAGGGTAGGGTACTAACCAGTAAAGATTGGACACAGCTTGGCCCAGCAGGTGATCCCTCCCTCGGAGGTGAACTGACCCAGAGCGACCTCCAGGAAGAACACAGGAAGTCCTCCTCCGAACAGGAAGATGGTGTAGGGGATGAGGAACGCACCTGGAGGGTTAAATAACAACCATTCATTAATGAGGACCTGGACCAGGCTGGGGGCATCGCTCCACAGGCTGGGAGCATCGCTCCACAGGCTGGGGGGCACCGCTCCACAGGCTGGGAGCATCGCTCCACAGGCTGGGAGCATCGCTCCACAGGCTGGGGGGCACCGCTCCACAGGCTGGGGGGCACCGCTCCACAGGCTGGGGGGCACCGCTCCACAGGCTGGGAGCATCGCTCCACAGGCTGGGAGCATCGCTCCACAGGCTGGGAGCATCGCTCCACAGGCTGGGGGGCACCGCTCCACAGGCTGGGGGGCACCGCTCCACAGGCTGGGAGCATCGCTCCACAGGCTGGGAGCATCGCTCCACAGGCTGGGAGCATCGCTCCACAGGCTGGGGGGCACCGCTCCACAGGCTGGGGGGCACCGCTCCACAGGCTGGGAGCATCGCTCCACAGGCTGGGAGCATCGCTCCACAGGCTGGGGGGCACCGCTCCACAGGCTGGGGGGCACCGCTCCACAGGCTGGGGGGCACCGCTCCACAGGCTGGGAGCATCGCTCCACAGGCTGGGAGCGTCGCTCCACAGGCTGGGAGAGCACCGCTCCACTGGCTGGGAGCGCCTGTTGGGCAACATTCAATGTCATTTTCCGGTTGGGACGTCATCCAAAATGTTCCACCCCATTTAATGGATCAGATCGAAAATCTTAAAGCGTGAATAACTCTTGATCTAAATAATTCCGTCCAATTCTAATCAAAGATCATGTGTTAGACGGTGTTAGGGTTTAGTGTGTAGTGTGTAGTGTGTAGTGGGTAGTGTAGTGTGTAGTGTAGTGCAGGGGTTCTCAACCCGTGGGTTGCGACCCCTCGAGGGGTCGCCAAATTATTTTGAGGGGTCCCCAAATTATCTTTTTTTAAAAATGTATTTTTTTTTGTTGCAACTGAATGGCTGGAAAATGGAGCTTACATATAGTACACATAGTACATGCATCCACCCTAATGATTATATCTGGTTTCAGTATTTATTTATGGTGTATTGTCTCTATTATTAAGGTTATTGTAGCAGTCAATTTATATTGGGGGTCGGGAGGGGGCGGGGCGGGGGTCCCGAGACATTGCCAAAGCATTTCCGGGGGTCCCCGGCTAAAAACGTTGAGAACCCCTGGTGTAGTGTGTAGTGTAGTGACCTCACCTCCACCGTTCTTATAGCAGAGGTAAGGGAACCTCCAGACGTTCCCTAACCCCACGAAGCCTCCGGCCACCGACAGGACAAAGTCCAGTTTGCTGCTCCACTTTTCCCTCTGCGGAGCCTTGCCCTCCGCCTCGTCCTCGGGGCGTGTCCCGGGACTCTTCCCCGGAGACGGCTTCAGGGTGTCTTTGTGGAAGTCCTTCAGGCACTGGAGCTTCTCCTTCTGGGCCATGCTGTAGGGGGGGGGAGGGGGGGGGAGGGACAGAGACATGTTACAGTGTCTTCTGAGCCATGCTGGGGACAGACAGACAGACAGACAGACAGACAGACAGACAGACAGACAGACAGACAGACAGACAGACAGACAGACAGACAGACAGACAGGGTACACACAGTATGTGTTACCTATATGTTGCTTGTAATGTATACATTATTTAGTACATTGTGTACGTTAAGCACTAGATATTACTAATGTCTCTTTACAACCTCTGTCTCTTTACAACCTCTGTCTCTTTACAACCTCTGTCTCTTTACAACGTCTGTCTCTTTACAACCTCTGTCTCTTTACAACCTCTGTCTCTTTACAACCTCTGTCTCTTTACAACGTCTGTCTCTTTACAACCTCTGTCTCTTTACAACCTCTGTCTCTTTACAACCTCTGTCTCTTTGCAACCTCTGTCTCTTTACAACCTCTGTCTCTTTACAACCTCTGTCTCTTTACAACCTCTGTCTCTTTACAACCACTGTCTCTTTACAACCTCTGTCTCTTTACAACCACTGTCTCTTTACAACCTCTGTCTCTTTGCAACCTCTGTCTCTTTGCAACCTCTGTCTCTTTGCAACCTCTGTCTCTTTGCAACCTCTGTCTCTTTGCAACCTCTGTCTCTTTACAACCTCTGTCTCTTTACAACCTCTGTCTCTTTACAACCTCTGTCTCTTTACAACCTCTGTCTCTTTACAACCTCTGTCTCTTTACAACCTCTGTCTCTTTACAACCTCTGTCTCTTTACAACCTCTGTCTCTTTACAACCACTGTCTCTTTACAACCTCTGTCTCTTTACAACCTCTGTCTCTTTACAACCTCTGTCTCTTTACAACCTCTGTCTCTTTACAGAGGTACAGTATTTAGTAAAATATCTCCACTTTTCCTGAGCTGCACACGGTCAGCGTTCTCTCCGGTGACGGGCCTGGAATGAGAGCAGGACATATCAGAACTTCCCTTTAAGAAGCCCAGATTTACTTGTACAGTACGATGTACAGTACGATGTACAGTACGGGGCACACAGAACAGGTGGTGTGATCCAACACCAAGCGCACACACCTGCTATCACACACCCCTGCTATCACACACACCTGCTATCACACACACCTGCTATCACACACACCTGCTATCACACACACCTGCTATCACACACCTGCTATCACACACACCTGCTATCACACACACCTGCTATCACACACACCTGCTATCACACACACCTGCTATCACACACACCTGCTATCACACACACCTGCTATCACACACCTGCTATCACACACACCTGCTATCACACACACCTGCTATCACACACACCTGCTATCACACACACCTGCTATCACACACACCTGCGATCACACACACCTGCTATCACACACACCTGCTATCACACACACCTGCTATCACACACACCTGCGATCACACACACCTGCTATCACACACACCTGCTATCACACACACCTGCTATCACACACACCTGCTATCACACACCTGTCCATTGTGTGGACCATATGTTTGTGCTTCCCAAACATCAACTGTTCCCAAATAAAGGAAGTTTTCAGATTTTCAGTCTAGCTTTTCATCGTCTAAAAAGTGGCAATATTTTACATAACATACGCGTTATATTATATTTATATTTTGAGCACAGATAGACAGCAGAATGTGTGTGTGTGTGTGCGTGTGTGTGTGCGTGCGTGCGTGCGTGCGTGCGTGCGTGCGTGCGTGCGTGCGTGCGTGCGTTGCATTGTTTGTGACGGGGGGGGGGGGGGGGGGGGGGGGGTTAAGGCAGAGTCTTTTCTCAACGACCCCCAGCTGCACGCCACTCTTCTCAATTAGTGGCGTCGTGGTGAAACGTGAGCGTCTCGCTGGAACCACTTTCCTTCGTGCCGCGCGACGTATCAGTGTCGACGTTTTGGCCTCGCCGCCCGGAATCCAAATTTAGAAGAAGATATCCCTGCGCTGCGCCCAAACCCCCCCCCCCCCCCCCCCCCCACCCCCCCCCGGCCCCCCTGCATGCTTGGCGTCTTGTCTTGGCCGCGCTCCAGAGACACGGAGGCTTAGTGTTTATACTGTAAACCGTCTTTCCAAGAAACACAGGATTTGTTATTAATCCCTTCTGGGCGGGAACCCCTTTTGCATTATGTTATGCTTTAGCTATTGAAAAATAGCAGATCTGCTTTTTTTTGAAAAAAATCGTGAAAATGTGCCTCAAATCTTATATGCATGCGTGCGTGCGTGCGTGCGTGCGTGCGTGCGTGCGTGCGTGCGTGCGTGCGTGCGTGCGTGCGTGCGTGCGTGCGGAGCTTAGATTATTTGTAAGGCTGCTAATTCCAGTTCCTACTCTTTCTTTTGAGACTCGAAACAAAAAAAGCAGTTGGCAGAAGACAGAGTCGACATCAAAGGACTTTCCCTCTCTGTGTTCAACTCACTGACAACTCTATGTACAACTCTATGTACAACTCTGTGTACAACTCTGTGTACAACTCTATGTACAACTGTATGTACAACTCTATGTACAACTCTATGTACAACTCTATGTACAACATCCAGAAATGGTCGTTTGTAAATGATTCACCGACTGGAGCTTTTCAACGAGATAGAAAAGAGTGCCAGCGATAACAGTAACACAGGCTATAACACACAGGCTATAACACACAGGCTATAACACACAGGGGATAACACACAGGCTATAACACACAGGGGATAACAGTAACAGGCTATAACACACAGGCTATAACACACAGGCTATAACACACAGGGGATAATACACAGGGGATAACAGTAACAGGCTATAACACACAGGCTATAACACACAGGCTATAACACACAGGGGATAACACACAGGGGATAACAGTAACAGGCTATAACACACAGGCTATAACACACAGGCTATAACACACAGGGGATAACAGTAACAGGCTATAACACACAGGGGATAACAGTAACAGGCTATAACACACAGGCTATAACACACAGGCTATAACACACAGGCTATAACACACAGGGGATAACAGTAACAGGCTATAACACACAGGCTATAACACACAGGGGATAACAGTAACAGGCTATAACACACAGGGGATAACACACAGGGGATAACACACAGGGGATAACAGTAACACAGGTTATAACACACAGCCTATAACACACAGGCTATAACACACAGGCTATAACACACAGGCTATAACACACAGGCTATAACACACAGGCTATAACACACAGGCTATAACACACAGGCTATAACACACAGGCTATAACACACAGGCTATAACACACAGGCTATAACACACAGGGGATAACACACAGGCTATAACACACAGGCTATAACACACAGGCTATAACATACAGGCTATAACACACAGGGGATAACAGTAACACAGGCTAATCCTCGTGAAAAAATAGGGCTGGCATAAAAGATAAAAGTAATCTCTTTTCATGTATTTATTTTTTAACAACCACATGTCGTATAAAGACGATCCTGCATCATCAGAAACAAAGACGAAGAACACGGACATGATGTGAAAGTGTTTCTGTCTCTCCCGGGGGGAGACCTCAGGGGGAGACCTCAGGGGGAGACCTCAGGGGGAGACCTCAGGCACGTGTAGAGAGTTAGAGGGGCAGGGGCTGAAACCCCGTAAGAGGGCAAAAATAGCGAAAACAGCAGATCTACAAGCTCACAACGCACTGCGACGTGTAGATCGGCTACTTTCAGTGTGCAACACCAGCACTCTTTAGCTAGTGGAAATGCAGGTGTAACGACATGGATTTATAAACAAATTAGTTCAGTGCAAAATGCTGTGTTCAAGTTCAGGAGACTTCGGGAAAAAAGGCAATTCTCCTGAATGCTGCCTTCCAATATGGCATGAAAGGAGAGGAGGGCATTTCTTCCACCATGTAGTAAATGCTGCATTCATGGTCTGGAGAGGGCAGTTGTTTTACAGACGGGTAAAAGGGCAGGGGCTGAAGCCCCCTTTGATGTCGAACCCCATAACCCTATCATAATGTCCCGTTAGTTACCATAGTAACTTGTGAACCCCATAACCATAACCCTATCATAATGTCCCGTTAGTTACCATAGTAACTTGCGAACCCCATAACCCTAACCCTATCATAATGTCCAGTTAGTTACCATAGTAACTTGTGAACCCCATAACCCTAACCCTATCATAATGTCCAGTTAGTTACCATAGTAACTTGTGAACCCCATAACCCTATCATAATGTCCAATTAGTTACCATAGTAACTTGTGAACCCCATAACCCTATCATAATGTCCAGTTAGTTACCATAGTAACTTGTGAACCCCATAACCCTATCATAATGTCCAGTTAGTTACCATAGTAACTTGTGAACCCCATAACCCTAACCCTATCATAATGTCCCGTTAGTTACCATAGTAACTTGTGAACCCCATAACCCTATCATAATGTCCAGTTAGTTACCATAGTAACTTGTGAACCCCATAACCCTAACCCTATCATAATGTCCAGTTAGTTACCATAGTAACTTGTGACCCCATAACCCTATCATAATGTCCAGTTAGTTACCATAGTAACTTGTGAACCCCATAACCCTAACCCTATCATAATGTCCAGTTAGTTACCATAGTAACTTGTGAACCCCATAACCCTAACCCTATCATAATGTCCAGTTAGTTACCATAGTAACTTGTGAACCCCATAACCCTATCATAATGTCCAGTTAGTTACCATAGTAACTTGTGAACCCCATAACCCTATCATAATGTCCAGTTAGTTACCATAGTAACTTGTGAACCCCATAACCCTAACCCTATCATAATGTCCAGTTAGTTACCATAGTAACTTGTGAACCCCATAACCCTAACCCTATCATAATGTCCAGTTAGTTACCATAGTAACTTGTGAACCCCATAACCCTAACCCTATCATAATGTCCCGTTAGTTACCATAGTAACTTGTGAACCCCATAACCCTATCATAATGTCCAGTTAGTTACCATAGTAACTTGTGAACCCCATAACCCTAACCCTATCATAATGTCCAGTTAGTTACCATAGTAACTTGTGAACCCCATAACCCTAACCCTATCATAATGTCCCATTAGTTACCATAGTAACTTGTGAACCCCATAACCCTATCATAATGTCCAGTTAGTTACCATAGTAACTTGTGAACCCCATAACCCTATCATAATGTCCAGTTAGTTACCATAGTAACTTGTGACCCCATAACCCTATCATAATGTCCAGTTAGTTACCATAGTAACTTGTGAACCCCATAACCCTAACCCTATCATAATGTCCAGTTAGTTACCATAGTAACTTGTGAACCCCATAACCCTAACCCTATCATAATGTCCAGTTAGTTACCATAGTAACTTGTGAACCCCATAACCCTATCATAATGTCCAGTTAGTTACCATAGTAACTTGTGAACCCCATAACCCTAACCCTATCATAATGTCCAGTTAGTTACCATAGTAACTTGTGAACCCCATAACCCTAACCCTATCATAATGTCCAGTTAGTTACCATAGTAACTTGTGAACCCCATAACCCTAACCCTATCATAATGTCCAGTTAGTTACCATAGTAACTTGTGAACCCCATAACCCTATCATAATGTCCAGTTAGTTACCATAGTAACTTGTGAACCCCATAACCCTAACCCTATCATAATGTCCAGTTAGTTACCATAGTAACTTGTGAACCCCATAACCCTAACCCTATCATAATGTCCCGTTAGTTACCATAGTAACTTGTGAACCCCATAACCCTATCATAATGTCCAGTTAGTTACCATAGTAACTTGTGAACCCCATAACCCTAACCCTATCATAATGTCCAGTTAGTTACCATAGTAACTTGTGAACCCCATAACCCTAACCCTATCATAATGTCCCATTAGTTACCATAGTAACTTGTGAACCCCATAACCCTAACCCTATCATAATGTCCAGTTAGTTACCATAGTAACTTGTGAACCCCATAACCCTAACCCTATCATAATGTCCCATTAGTTACCATAGTAACTTGTGAACCCCATAACCCTAACCCTATCATAATGTCCAGTTAGTTACCATAGTAACTTGTGAACCCCATAACCCTATCATAATGTCCAGTTAGTTACCATAGTAACTTGTGACCCCATAACCCTATCATAATGTCCAGTTAGTTACCATAGTAACTTGTGAACCCCATAACCCTAACCCTATCATAATGTCCAGTTAGTTACCATAGTAACTTGTGAACCCCATAACCCTATCATAATGTCCAGTTAGTTACCATAGTAACTTGTGAACCCCATAACCCTAACCCTATCATAATGTCCAGTTAGTTACCATAGTAACTTGTGAACCCCATAACCCTATCATAATGTCCAGTTAGTTACCATAGTAACTTGTGAACCCCATAACCCTAACCCTATCATAATGTCCAGTTAGTTACCATAGTAACTTGTGAACCTCATAACCCTATCATAATGTCCAGTTAGTTACCATAGTAACTTGTGAACCCCATAACCCTATCATAATGTCCAGTTAGTTACCATAGTAACTTGTGAACCCCATAACCCTAACCCTATCATAATGTCCAGTTAGTTACCATAGTAACTTGTGAACCCCATAACCCTATCATAATGTCCCATTAGTTACCATAGTAACTTGTGAACCCCATAACCCTATCATAATGTCCAGTTAGTTACCATAGTAACTTGTGAACCCCATAACCCTAACCCTATCATAATGTCCAGTTAGTTACCATAGTAACTTGTGAACCCCATAACCCTAACCCTATCATAATGTCCAGTTAGTTACCATAGTAACTTGTGAACCCCATAACCCTAACCCTATCATAATGTCCAGTTAGTTACCATAGTAACTTGTGAACCCCATAACCCTAACCCTATCATAATGTCCAGTTAGTTACCATAGTAACTTGTGACCCCATAACCCTATCATAATGTCCAGTTAGTTACCATAGTAACTTGTGAACCCCATAACCCTAACCCTATCATAATGTCCAGTTAGTTACCATAGTAACTTGTGAACCCCATAACCCTAACCCTATCATAATGTCCAGTTAGTTACCATAGTAACTTGTGAACCCCATAACCCTATCATAATGTCCAGTTAGTTACCATAGTAACTTGTGAACCCCATAACCCTAACCCTATCATAATGTCCAGTTAGTTACCATAGTAACTTGTGAACCCCATAACCCTAACCCTATCATAATGTCCCGTTAGTTACCATAGTAACTTGTGAACCCCATAACCCTATCATAATGTCCAGTTAGTTACCATAGTAACTTGTGAACCCCATAACCCTAACCCTATCATAATGTCCAGTTAGTTACCATAGTAACTTGTGAACCCCATAACCCTAACCCTATCATAATGTCCCATTAGTTACCATAGTAACTTGTGAACCCCATAACCCTATCATAATGTCCAGTTAGTTACCATAGTAACTTGTGAACCCCATAACCCTATCATAATGTCCAGTTAGTTACCATAGTAACTTGTGACCCCATAACCCTATCATAATGTCCAGTTAGTTACCATAGTAACTTGTGAACCCCATAACCCTAACCCTATCATAATGTCCAGTTAGTTACCATAGTAACTTGTGAACCCCATAACCCTAACCCTATCATAATGTCCAGTTAGTTACCATAGTAACTTGTGAACCCCATAACCCTAACCCTATCATAATGTCCAGTTAGTTACCATAGTAACTTGTGAACCCCATAACCCTATCATAATGTCCAGTTAGTTACCATAGTAACTTGTGAACCCCATAACCCTATCATAATGTCCAGTTAGTTACCATAGTAACTTGTGAACCCCATAACCCTATCATAATGTCCAGTTAGTTACCATAGTAACTTGTGAACCCCATAACCCTATCATAATGTCCAGTTAGTTACCATAGTAACTTGTGAACCCCATAACCCTAACCCTATCATAATGTCCAGTTAGTTACCATAGTAACTTGTGAACCCCATAACCCTATCATAATGTCCAGTTAGTTACCATAGTAACTTGTGAACCCCATAACCCTATCATAATGTCCAGTTAGTTACCATAGTAACTTGTGAACCCCATAACCCTAACCCTATCATAATGTCCAGTTAGTTACCATAGTAACTTGTGAACCCCATAACCCTATCATAATGTCCAGTTAGTTACCATAGTAACTTGTGAACCCCATAACCCTAACCCTATCATAATGTCCAGTTAGTTACCATAGTAACTTGTGAACCCCATAACCCTAACCCTATCATAATGTCCAGTTAGTTACCATAGTAACTTGTGAACCCCATAACCCTATCATAATGTCCAGTTAGTTACCATAGTAACTTGTGAACCCCATAACCCTAACCCTATCATAATGTCCAGTTAGTTACCATAGTAACTTGTGAACCCCATAACCCTAACCCTATCATAATGTCCAGTTAGTTACCATAGTAACTTGTGAACCCCATAACCCTATCATAATGTCCAGTTAGTTACCATAGTAACTTGTGAACCCCATAACCCTAACCCTATCATAATGTCCAGTTAGTTACCATAGTAACTTGTGAACCCCATAACCCTAACCCTATCATAATGTCCCGTTAGTTACCATAGTAACTTGTGAACCCCATAACCCTATCATAATGTCCAGTTAGTTACCATAGTAACTTGTGAACCCCATAACCCTAACCCTATCATAATGTCCAGTTAGTTACCATAGTAACTTGTGAACCCCATAACCCTAACCCTATCATAATGTCCAGTTAGTTACCATAGTAACTTGTGAACCCCATAACCCTAACCCTATCATAATGTCCAGTTAGTTACCATAGTAACTTGTGAACCCCATAACCCTAACCCTATCATAATGTCCAGTTAGTTACCATAGTAACTTGTGAACCCCATAACCCTAACCCTATCATAATGTCCAGTTAGTTACCATAGTAACTTGTGAACCCCATAACCCTAACCCTATCATAATGTCCCGTTAGTTACCATAGTAACTTGTGAACCCCATAACCCTATCATAATGTCCAGTTAGTTACCATAGTAACTTGTGAACCCCATAACCCTATCATAATGTCCAGTTAGTTACCATAGTAACTTGTGAACCCCATAACCCTAACCCTATCATAATGTCCAGTTAGTTACCATAGTAACTTGTGAACCCCATAACCCTAACCCTATCATAATGTCCCGTTAGTTACCATAGTAACTTGTGAACCCCATAACCCTAACCCTATCATAATGTCCAGTTAGTTACCATAGTAACTTGTGAACCCCATAACCCTAACCCTATCATAATGTCCCGTTAGTTACCATAGTAACTTGTGAACCCCATAACCCTATCATAATGTCCAGTTAGTTACCATAGTAACTTGTGAACCCTATCATAATGTCCAGTTAGTTACCATAGTAACTTGTGACCCCATAACCCTATCATAATGTCCAGTTAGTTACCATAGTAACTTGTGAACCCCATAACCCTAACCCTATCATAATGTCCAGTTAGTTACCATAGTAACTTGTGAACCCCATAACCCTAACCCTATCATAATGTCCAGTTAGTTACCATAGTAACTTGTGAACCCCATAACCCTAACCCTATCATAATGTCCCGTTAGTTACCATAGTAACTTGTGAACCCCATAACCCTATCATAATGTCCAGTTAGTTACCATAGTAACTTGTGAACCCCATAACCCTAACCCTATCATAATGTCCAGTTAGTTACCATAGTAACTTGTGACCCCATAACCCTATCATAATGTCCAGTTAGTTACCATAGTAACTTGTGAACCCCATAACCCTAACCCTATCATAATGTCCAGTTAGTTACCATAGTAACTTGTGAACCCCATAACCCTAACCCTATCATAATGTCCAGTTAGTTACCATAGTAACTTGTGAACCCCATAACCCTATCATAATGTCCAGTTAGTTACCATAGTAACTTGTGAACCCCATAACCCTATCATAATGTCCAGTTAGTTACCATAGTAACTTGTGAATCCCATAACCCTAACCCTATCATAATGTCCAGTTAGTTACCATAGTAACTTGTGAACCCCATAACCCTATCATAATGTCCAGTTAGTTACCATAGTAACTTGTGAACCCCATAACCCTAACCCTATCATAATGTCCAGTTAGTTACCATAGTAACTTGTGAACCCCATAACCCTAACCCTATCATAATGTCCCGTTAGTTACCATAGTAACTTGTGAACCCCATAACCCTAACCCTATCATAATGTCCCGTTAGTTACCATAGTAACTTGTGAACCCCATAACCCTAACCCTATCATAATGTCCAGTTAGTTACCATAGTAACTTGTGAACCCCATAACCCTATCATAATGTCCAGTTAGTTACCATAGTAACTTGTGAACCCCATAACCCTAACCCTATCATAATGTCCAGTTAGTTACCATAGTAACTTGTGAACCCCATAACCCTATCATAATGTCCAGTTAGTTACCATAGTAACTTGTGAACCCCAACCCTAACCCTATCATAATGTCCAGTTAGTTACCATAGTAACTTGTGAACCCCATAACCCTAACCCTATCATAATGTCCAGTTAGTTACCATAGTAACTTGTGAACCCCATAACCCTATCATAATGTCCCGTTAGTTACCATAGTAACTTGTGAACCCCATAACCCTAACCCTATCATAATGTCCAGTTAGTTACCATAGTAACTTGTGAACCCCATAACCCTATCATAATGTCCAGTTAGTTACCATAGTAACTTGTGAACCCCATAACCCTATCATAATGTCCAGTTAGTTACCATAGTAACTTGTGAACCCCATAACCCTAACCCTATCATAATGTCCAGTTAGTTACCATAGTAACTTGTGAACCCCATAACCCTATCATAATGTCCAGTTAGTTACCATAGTAACTTGTGAACCCCATAACCCTAACCCTATCATAATGTCCAGTTAGTTACCATAGTAACTTGTGAACCCCATAACCCTATCATAATGTCCAGTTAGTTACCATAGTAACTTGTGAACCCCATAACCCTATCATAATGTCCAGTTAGTTACCATAGTAACTTGTGAACCCCATAACCCTAACCCTATCATAATGGCCCGTTAGTTACCATAGTAACTTGTGAACCCCATAACCCTAACCCTATCATAATGTCCAGTTAGTTACCATAGTAACTTGTGAACCCCATAACCCTAACCCTATCATAATGTCCAGTTAGTTACCATAGTAACTTGTGAACCCCATAACCCTAACCGTATCATAATGGCCCGTTAGTTACCATATTAACTTGTGAACCCCATAACCCTATCATAATGTCCAGTTAGTTCCCATAGGCTGCAGCGCTACAATGCCCAGCACTGTCTCTCTGGCTGCAGGTCTGTGTCTGTTGGTCTGAGCACAGAAATAGCACTATAGCGTTTAATGAGTCATTTCTCGACGGTTTCAGACGCGGGGCGGCTCGCTGGAACCGGCCCGGGGTCCTGGGGGTATGGATGTTTCCGGGGACCCCCCGGGGACCGCCTGGGGACAACCCGGGGACCGCCCGGGGACAACCCGGGGACCGCCCGGGGACCCCCACACGGTAGCTCTGTCATTTCTCGACCGTTTTGGACGCGGGCGGCTCGTTTACTGAAGTTGACAGAATGCACTGGACTCATGAGGCAACAGCCCAGCTTTAATGATCTTAAATCCTTTTATTTTAGATTGTTTCTTGTAGTAATAGTACAACATAAACCTTAC
>NW_027636926.1:0-16390 GCF_951216825.1 Electrona antarctica | reverse complement strand
TCTCTCTCTCTCTCTCTCTCTCTCTCTCTTCTCTCTCTCTCTCTCTCTCTCTCTGCGTCTCGTTGTGAGTGAAAACCAATGTTGCCATATTTTGCTAAAGAGAAAAAACAAGGCCAAAGCGATGGGCCATGAGCATTTTAAAGGACAACTTTAGTTTTTTTCAACCAAGGTTTTAGGTTGTTATTAGACAAAGTAAAAGATAACTATATATTTTTTTCATTTGCTGCTTTCTTTCGTTTTAGGGATTTTAGACCCCAAGAAATTGCATCTGGCCACCAAAGATCACGAGATCTACTGAATGTGTCAAACTGACATATTGAGCCTATGACACACAGTGTGGCTTCCCCCCAGTAGGCTACCTTCACATTCAGTAGATCCTGTGATCTTTGGTGGCCAGTTGTAATTTCTTGGGGTCTAGTAGGACTATAGTAAATAATAAAATAAATAAATTGTACAGTGTACACTGTACATTATGTGGACCATGGTGACATTGATCAATTCTTGATAAAAAGCTTCTAATATAATTATGTATGCCCCAAAATCTTTAAATCTCACACTATTAAAGCTGCTATAAGCAATAATATGTCAACATTTTAATGACCTTTTTTATTTTTTATTCTTTTGGTATTCAGACAGCCAGCAATGAGTAGAACACTAAAAAGATGTAGTCTCTGTGACACATCTAGGGGCCACAAACTACATTCAAAGATGTCCCTAGAAGTTTTGTCATTGGTCGAAAAAAAACCCCAGGTGGCAATGACTAACCAATCAGGAAGCAGACAAGGCAAATCGACCAATGACAAAGCTTCTAGGAAAATCTTTGAATGCAGATTGTGGCCCCTAGATGTGTCACAGAGACTACATTATTTTTGGGAGCGTTTTACCCATTGCTGGCTGTCTGAATACCAAAAAAATAAAAATGAAAAGGTCATTAAAATGTTTACATATTATTGCTTATAGCAGCTTTAAGGCAACCGGCCGGTTCCACGCGCTGCACATGGTGCCCTTTTTTCACTAGGGGACCTGCCCCTCTAAATGTATGTGCACGCCACTGGGGCCTTTCACAATAAAGGTCGCACAGAAAGCCATTGCAGCTGGACTTAAAAAGCGGCTTAGCCTAAATAACAATTATTAGCAATTATTGTAGCCTGTAGTCTGAAAGCCCTTTATGTGACTGTCGTTAGACTGACTTGGCGTCTCTTTCTCTGATTTTGTTTTGCTTTAACCCATTTTGGGCGGGAACCCCTTTTGGTGTTAGCATTATGTTGTGCTTTAGCTATTGAAAAATAGCAGATCTACAAGCTCGTAGCGCGCCACCGAGTGGCGCGCTACGAGCTTGTAGGTCTGCTATTTTTGAAAAATCGAAGAACGACATGACATAGAAATATAGCTTTTTCAGAAAACTGTCAGGATGTAGAAGACATTTTTAGAATATGATCTCAGGTCAAAATGGGTCAAAGTGTTTTGTGAGGTGCAGAACGGGCCTCATTGTATTCCAAATCTTTACTTATTTATTAAAGATGGGAGTGCCATGATTTTTTTCCACCCTAAAACATGATCATCAGGTCTTAGTGTTATATAAGGAGGAAGAAGTGTTTCAAAAAAGTGTACAGTATTTGTTCAAATGTCGTTTTTATGTGGGGCACGCCCACCAGTTCATTAAGTATGCCTGGTTTGCCTGGTGGGTGGTGATGGGTGGTGATCCACCTGAACTGAAGCCGCATCCACAGCTGTAGTTGTATGATAAAGGGGGAGGGGTTAGGGGAGGGGCTGATAATGTGATGTCACGATATTGCTGTTTTTTTCATTGGCATGTTTGACTGTGAAAGGTTCAGCCTCCAGGAAGAAACCCTAAATACAAAGTTAATACACCATTGCACATAAAAAACGACTCCAGGGTGTCTAATGAAGTATACTGTCAGACAAAATACAAAAATTGTGGCATTTAAATCTTTAAATGTGCAACACAACCTCTGTACCATGAGATATCTATAGGTTGTATTGATATTCTCTGAAAAGGGAAATGGTGTCTACAGTATGTAATGTGTGAAGGCTGGAACTGTGCCATTGTATTCTCTTCTCTTGTAGCATAACAGGCTCTGACGATTAACAGGCCAGCCTGAACACCCGATTCTACAAAATGTCTTCTAAATCATGACGGTTTTCAGAAAAACCTCATGTTTCTATGTCAGTGGTGCTCAAACTATTTCATGTCAAGGACCCCAGAAATTATATGTAATTGGCCGCCGACCCCCATCTGAAAATATGTTGTTCCAGGGACCCCCCCTCCCCAGAAGCAAAGATTTGAGTTAAAAACGTTTTTCAAAAATAGCATTTTTCAAAAATAGCAGACCTACAAGCTCGTAGCGCGGCACTCGGTGCCGCGCTATGAGCTTGTAGATCTGCTATTTTTCAACAGCTAAAGCATAACATGATGCTTAAAACACCAAAAGGGGTTCCCGCCCAGAATGGGTTAACAGGCCAGCCTGAACACCCCACGATTAAAGTATGATATTCCTAATTTAACTAAGGCACCTATTCATGACATGCCGACATAAACTCAATGGGGATTTTCACGTGGAGGTAAATGAAATTTTTTTACACATTATTTGAAACGAAGGCACTTTTTTCTCCCACTGAATTAGTAACATTAAGCATAATGAATAATTCCAAAGCGTCCGAGAGTATATCTTCCTCCCCGAGGGCTCAAATCACTGCACCCACCCATATGGTAACCATAACAATAACCCATATGGTAACCATAACAATAACCCATATGGTAACCAAAATCTGATAGCTTTTTTCTTTTTTTTTGGCAGCATAGAATGTGATTGGTTCCTCCTCTTACAAACCCCTCCCCCCCCACCCCCTCCCCCGGCAGCTCCCGTCCTCTCTCCCAGTGGCTCATTGGATGGAGACAGCAGCCCCACCTCCTCCACCTCGGAGCCCCTCAGCCCAGAGAGGGCGGGGGGAGGGGAGGTTGCCAGGCAACAGCAAAGGAGGAGGAAGAAGAAGAGGAGGGGCCGCGACGAGGTCTACGACTTCCTGGATAGGCAGCAGGTGGAGAAAAACGGAGTCGGCCAATCGGACGCCCGCGGGACAATAAACCCCGCCTCTTCCCAAGAAAGGGGCGGCGGCGGTGGAGGAGGAGGAGGAGGAGGAGGGGGGGGAGGAGGAGGAGGAGGAGGAGGAGGAGGAGGAAGACGAGGAGAACTGGGAGTGGGAGATGAGGGGGAGGGGAGGAGGGGGCCGAGTGAGGGGGAGGAAGAGTAAGAGTCGAATGAGGCTTCCGGAGGAGTGGGGCGCGCCCCAGAAGCCGGCCCCTCCCACCCCGGCTGCGCTCGCAGCCACCGGCGCCGACTCCAAAACACGGGAGCTCAGCCCAAACCCCGGCCCCGCCCCCGGCGTGCTCTCTGACCGCTCACACACGCCCACTAGCTTCGCCAACAATAGTTACACCGCAGAATCTCCACCACGCTCCTACGAGCCCATGTGCGTGGATGACTTTGGCATGTCCGCTAAAGGTGTCAGAATGACCAGTGACGCTAAGAATGCTTCATTCTCATCTACGGGCAAAGTCGAAGCTAACGTTAGCTTAGCGGCTAACGGTGCCAACATAAAGGACAGCAAGCCTGTCGACGTTGACGATAGCCTGGCGTTGTTGTCCGGGGACAATCTGAGCCCGGTCTCGCAGACCTTCTCCTTTCTGGACTCGGTCCTCCAGACGCCCCCGGCCTCCACCCCCGGCTCCCAGACGACCACCCCCATCACCAACATCCCCTCCCTGGCCACAGCGCCCCCTACAAAGACAGCCCCACCGGAGGCCTTCGCTGCTGCCTCCCAGACCTCCGTGGTTAGCCCCACGGTAGCGCCCTCCACCAGTAGCTCAGACCTTCCCCTCGCTGCCACCTCCTTATCTAACCCCTCCTCTTTGGGTGGCACCGAGTTCTCCCCGGCTGGGTCGGGCCTCAACCCGGACGCCAAGCCCTTTGTTCCGTCGGCCACGCCGCCGCCGACTTCCATGTCCGCCGCCAATCCTTTCAGCGCTACCCCCAACGCCAGCGCGGCGCCCGGCACCGCCACCGGAACCACGCGCACGCTCACCCACAGCTCGCCGGCCACGACCGCCGCCGCTTGTGCGAACGCCGCTTCCTTTAGCTCGGTATCCACGCCCGCCAAATGTGAGACCACACCCCCCATCCAGTCGGCCACTCCCATCACATGCGCCGTAGTCACGCCCCCCTGTAGTCGCACGTCCCCTCCTTCCGTCACCACCGCAGCCCCTCCCTCTCTCCCTGCACATCCGGAGTCCACGCTGCCACTGTACCCCCTGCTGGAAGGTTGGTGAACTACAGGAAAGATTAATAATTAGTAGGGGTCTATTAGATGAACATAGTCACTCCACTATTGTACTAGGAGACTTGTTATCGCTGCTAGTAGTCTGTCTTTCTGTGGGGGGGGCTTTGACTGTAATTGCATGTGAATCTGTCTGTCTGACTGACCGCCTGTCTGTCTGACTGACCGCCTGTCTGTCTGACTGACCGCCTGTCTGTCTGACTGACCGCCTGTGTCTGACTGACCGCCTGTCTGTCTGACTGACCGCCTGTCTGTCTGACTGACCGCCTGTCTGTCTGACTGACCGCCTGTCTGTCTGACTGACCGCCTGTCTGTCTGACTGACCGCCTGTCTGTCTGACTGACCGCCTGTCTGTCTGACTGACCGCCATGCAGGCCTGCTTGGTATTCAGTTCTTTATGTCAGTGGCTCCCAAACCTTTTAGCTCCAGACCCAACAAAAATAAATTGGACGTTTTGCCCGGGACCCAAACTAAGTGAAAATAGCAGATGTACGGGCTTGTAGATCGGCTATTTTCACTACCTCTCTTAAAACATTTGTTTTCTAATTTATGGAATTTATTCGATTTTTCGTTGATTTCTTCATGAAATTACTGAAAAAATATAATAATAATAATTGAATTTTGTTTTTAATTCATGAAAAGTTTCATTTTTTTATTTTTTTGTGGGGGGAATGTTTTTTGAAAAATAATAATATAATATATAATAATATAATAATAATAATTAAAAACAATACGTATAGGCAACGACAAAAGGACGTACAGATGGGTCCCGACCCGACCCAGTGTTTGGGAAACAGTGCTTTATGGAATATCTTTGTAATAATCATATAGTAGGGCCCGACAGATGCATGTATTCCACCAATGGTTAATGTTATATTCACACGAGGAAAACGGAAACAAGATTGTTTCGCATAATTACTACTTTTTAGCACTGAAGTCTGACGTCAGTATCACTAGAGGGCGCTAAGTCCACGGGTTTGTGTACTTTTTTAATTTGCATTGTAATCCCCATTAGGGGGGATTTTAGATCGTCTCATATAAGAACCGTGTTTGGAAAATAACCATGTCATCCAGGCCGTTTCACTCATATGGAAATGAAGAATCAACTGACCGAGAGAAAACGCTATTGTTAGAAACAGACTGTACTGTATGCACTGTATGTATGTTAAATTTGCAAGCTGGAATGTATAGTTGCTCTGGCCTCTGTCCTACTGCCACCTACTGTCCATTTATTGTATTACACAGTGGGTGAAAAAAACACACCCCTTAAGACTAAACCCCACCTATCAGAGGTGTGGCTTCCAGAGGTACCTTTCGCCTGAAAGGTTTTGAAAGGTACCTATAGATGTCAGGGAGGAACAGACCAACAGAACTCGACTGTATATGACTGACGGGCGTAAACGATACAGAGACAATATGGCCACGACAGCTTGTTTATTTTTGGACCACAGCGCTTACAGTATATGAGACGATTTAAAGATGAGCCCATGTTATTCTCCATAGAGGAAAAAAAGGTCTGTGAACCAGGGGATGAGCGAGTGATGTCAGGACTTCGGCGCTCTATGTGCATTTGTTATTTAAACCATTTGTCGTATATTGCTCGGGCCCTAGTCCCAGTGGCGCTGCAAGGACACGCTTATAACCGTCATGGTCATCTCCCTCGTCGGGCCCTAGTCCCAGTGGCGCTGCAAGGACACGCTTATAACCGTCATGGTCATCTCCCTCGTCGGGCCCTAGTCCCAGTGGCGCTGCAAGGCCACGCTTATAACCGTCATGGTCATCTCCCTCGTCGGGCCCTAGTCCCAGTGGCGCTGCAAGGACACGCTTATAACCGTCATGGTCATCTCCCTCGTCGGGCCCTAGTCCCAGTGGCGCTGCAAGGACACGCTTATAACCGTCATGGTCATCTCCCTCGTCGGGCCCTAGTCCCAGTGGCGCTGCAAGGACACGCTTATAACCGTCATGGTCATCTCCCTCGTCGGGCCCTAGTCCCAGTGGCGCTGCAAGGACACGCTTATAACCGTCATGGTCATCTCCCTCGTCGGGCCCTAGTCCCAGTGGCGCTGCAAGGACACGCTTATAACCGTCATGGTCATTTCCCTCGTCGGGCCCTAGTCCCAGTGGCGCTGCAAGGACACGCTTATAACCGTCATGGTCATCTCCCTCGTCGGGCCCTAGTCCCAGTGGCGCTGCGAGGACACGCTTATAACCGTCATGGTCATTTCCCTCGTCGGGCCCTAGTCCCAGTGGCGCTGCAAGGACACGCTTATAACCGTCATGGTCATTTCCCTCGTCGGGCCCTAGTCCCAGTGGCGCTGCAAGGACACGCTTATAACCGTCATGGTCATCTCCCTCGTCGGGCCCTAGTCCCAGTGGCGCTGCAAGGACACGCTTATAACCGTCATGGTCATCTCCCTCGTCGGGCCCTAGTCCCAGTGGCGCTGCAAGGACACGCTTATAACCGTCATGGTCATTTCCCTCTGTCTTCCTCTGTGCTTGGCTATCTACAGTATATGCTATTATTTATTTCTATAACAACTTGACTCGTTGACTCATCTGCAGCTTTGCTCACTTTGCTTGTTCCAACTGTCTTTCCATCTGATTGTCGATTGCCGGTCAAGCTGTCCACTATCCTCTCCGCCAAAATACTTGCGCCCGGGTATACAGCTTTACCTCTCGAGCAATGCCACCAGAACTCCTAATGGCTGTCAGCAGCAAGGCAACGTCAGGGATGTCCCTAACGCTTCCGATCCGATCCCGATACCTCAAATTCTGTGTTAGCCGATACCGAATACCGATACCAATGTCGTGATCTCATGTTGTGTTTATAGCTATCTAGCTATATATATATCTCGTGTTGTGTTTATGGCAGACTCCTCACTCAAATGTGCTCTTTGGGCAACTCCAAAGCAAACTCCACATGTCCCAACATTTTATTTACCTGCCATAGTGTCATATTCACCGATACCGATATGACAAATAAGAGCCGATCCGATACTTTCCCCCGATACCGATACAGTATCGGGACATCTCTAGTTAAAGTCTTCATTTGACAGTCTGTTGACAGTAGAAACAGAACCATGTGTAAAAGTGGGCATCTCTCAAATCCAATCTACTGTAGACGTTTTTCTTTGCATTTGCTAGATAGTTACTTACTTTTACTTACGCCTATCGCCCAACCTTGGGCATAGGCTACGAACAAGAGCTCTCCAGGCATCCTGTTTGTCTCCTGTTTGTATTCATTTTTATTTTACTTATCTTCATGTTTATCTATGGCAGTACGTGGTCCCCAAACTGTTTTGGCTGTGCACCCTCTATTACGTCCTGACCTAGCTGATGCACCCCCTAAAGCTAATAAGTCTCGTTGTATTTGGCTATGATTATGGCAAATAATCACAGAATGTCACTGCACTGAGAGACATGTATAGCTGCTGTATACTCCAGCAGCTGCTCTATACATCTCCTTACAACGGTGTTTACCGGGTTTTGGCGTTTATGTAAGATAAACACCATAAAACCGCCATTACCCTTTTCATGTCACGCACCCCCTAGAGGGCGTTCGCGACACCACAAGGGGTGCACGCACCACAGCACCCCCTAGAGGGTGTTCGCGACACCACAAGGGGTGCACGCACCACAGCACCCCCTAGAGGGCGTTCGCGACACCACAAGGGGTGCACGCACCACAGCACCCCCTAGAGGGCGTTCGCTCACCACAAGGGGTGCACGGCACCACAGCACCCCCTAGAGGGCGTTCGCGACACCACAAGGGGTGCACGCACCACAGCACCCCCTAGAGGGCGTTCGCGACACCACAAGAGGTGCACGCACCACAGCACCCCCTAGAGGGCGTTCGCTCACCACAAGGGGTGCACGCACCACAGCACCCCCTAGAGGGCGTTCGCTCACCACAAGGGGTGCACGCATCACAGCACCCCCTAGAGGGCGTTCGCGACACCACAAGGGGTGCACGCACCACAGCACCCCCTAGAGGGCGTTCGCGCACCACAAGGGGTGCACACACCACAGTCTGGGAACCCCTGGTCTATGGCATGATGAACCCCTGGGCTATGGCATGATACAAGTCTGTACTGTGCTAATCATTTCTACTACATTATTTCTTAAGACTCATGAGTGTCCTGATTATGATCACACTTTTAGACCTGGCAGGATTTAAATGTTGCCAGCAGAGCAATCAGCCACCAAAAAAAACAAAACAAAACAAATACAAAGATATGAGCTTTCAAGCTTTATTATGTAAAAGAAAAGAAAGGGAAAGGAAGAAACAAACAAACAAACAAACAAAATAACTGTATTAATAATAATTAAATTAAAAATAGGGTTGCCACCATGACTGCTGACTAACAAATGTACAGTTTAGGCATTTAGCAGACATCCATCGCCACTAGGGGGCGCCAAAAGGCCCTGACCGCCACCATATATCTTTTATTTTATTTTATATATTTTTATTTTTTTTCTTTTTTTACCATGTTATAAAACACGAAAAACACGTCCTTGGCGCTCCAGGACATCATGAAAAATAAGTTAAATAAGTCCTTGGCGATGGATGAGTTAATCCAGAGCGATATACATTAAGCAAGGTATAAACACATACTGTACATCAAACGCATAGAGACGTGGCCAACGTTGCTTCTGTGACAAGAGATGTTGAAGAGTAATGTCATCTGATGTTGAGAGACAGATCCCCCTTTTCTTGTTAAACCATTTGTGAAGCCGTAAAATTGTCCGGGGCGGGGGTCACCTTGGCTTAAAGACCCCACCATGTTTTGTTCCGCAACCCATTTTGGGGCGGGAACCCCTTTTGGTGTTAGCATTATGTTATGCTTTAGCTATTGAAAAATAGCAGATCTACAAGCTTGTAGCGAGCTTGTCGGTCTGCTATTTTTGAAAAATCGTGAAAATACGGCACAAATCTTTGAATATATATTCTTTCAGAATACTTTTTTTTTTATTTCAACGTCAGGCCTAAATTTGTTTCCGCAACCCTTAAGATGTATAGATCTTTGTTCATCCCTTATTCCAATACTGCTCTTCCTCCTGCTAATACTCGCCCTCTGACCTGAACACCTGGGCCGGCCCACGGGTCGGGCTGCCCCGTACGTGTCCTGAACACCTGGGCCGGCCCACGGGTCGGGCTGCCCCGTACGTGTCCTGAACACCTGGGCCGGCCCACGGGTCGGGCTGCCCCGTACGGGTCGGGCTGCCCCGTACGTGTCCTGAACACCTGGGCCAGCCCGCGGGTCGGGCTGCCCCGTACGGGTCGGGCTGCCCCGTACGTGTCCTGCTGAAAACCAAGGCTTATTTTATTTGTTTCTAGTGTGATTCTCTCTATACCGTACCTGTCCTCCTAACCTAACCAGCACCACCCCCCCCCCCACCCCCCCACCACTAAAACCTGACATTTCCGCGTAATGCTGGTGAGAAACAGAAAGTTCAAAGGAGCGTTATATTATAGCAATTTTCAATCTCATCAACATCCTCACTAATAAATCTCGCTCTAGGCACTGTTTCCATGCGTCTCAGAGGTGGGCTGTATACGTATAAGGCAGTTCAGAAAACCTACGGTATACTGCCTACAAAATGACATCATCAGTTCAGAAAACCTACGGTATACTGCCTACAAAATGACATCATCCGTTCAGAAAACCTACGGTATACTGCCTACAAAATGACATCATCAGTTCAGAAAACTTACGGTATACTGCCTACAAAATGACATCATCAGTTCAGAAAACCTACGGTATACTGCCTACAAAATGACATCATCAGTGGGGATTACAATCTAATTGGGACTACAGAACATTAGTATGCTGAAGTAGAGAAGACATTATTCTTTTATTGATTTACATTTTCTAAATTTCCACCTGCATGTTATGGTTTCTTAAACTGTCCACAGTCACACCTCGGAGATGCAGATGGAGCGAGTAGATTGGAACGGTGCCGTATCTTAAATATTGAGCTTCAGTGAGGAGCATTTCTATGAACGTATGGTTGAAAATAAAAGTGTTCCTTTTTCAGTGTTGAACTATTTGGCTTTGGTCTTCAGGTGAGAGTCGAGAGTCAATTTAACTAAAATGTATTAGAATTTATAGAAATTCCCAACCTGAATTTGGACGAAGACACATTGACTCACGTTTGGTGTCCAAAACATCGGAGGCATTTGTAGGGTCGATGTTTAATGATAATTAATCTGTGATCAAGTTGATAATGTGACAAAAATACTCACGGTCTCTCTCTCTCTCTTTCCCTTCTTCTTTTTCACCCTTCAACTCGTGGTGCGACTCTGAAACCTTCATTAACTCTGAAACCTTCATTAGGTGAGTGATATTTTTAAGTCAATATTTTGGGACATTCATTTTCTGGCAGTGTGGTTTAATTGTCATCTTCAGTATGTATTTTTCTGATAACCGCTTTAACAATGCTGTTAGGGGTGGGCCGGTTCAGCTCACTCCCCATTCAGTACCATCTCAATACCTAGGATAGGTTGCTGGGATTTATATTGTTTGGTGACTGTTGTGATTCGATATTATTATTTTTCTTTGATTTCCCCCCCAAGTTACTAAAGCAATAAGCCACAAGAGGTCTCAGGTTACCGGGTATTTTACAATGGCTGGGAGGCGTAGGCAGACCCGACGCGCAGCGGAGGGTCTTCTACCTCCCAGCCATTGTAAAATACCCGGTAAGCTGGGGCCTCGAGTGGCTTATTGCTTTTCTAAAACGGTTACAAACATATAGCAATATTAACCTAATAAAACTATTAAATTCACAAAAGTAGCTACGCTTTGCGCCACCAGAGCGAGCCACAACACTTGTTTTGCTGCAAGTAGGCTATGTGACGGGAGAATAGCGCTTGATGTCTTTACGGGGCTGCCTGGAGCCACACATTCACAGTCATATGAGCCGGGCGGTGCTTAGATACCCGCACAGCATGAGTTTGTAAGGCAAACAAGCACTCCCCTTCCCCAGTACAGCTACCCCCATGTCCCCCATGTCCCCCAGGACCTGGGGGGACCTGGGGGACATGGGGGACCTGGGGGTGAAGCTCTGTGCTGTAGCCTTTCCATGTGCCTCTATATCTGGGGATGGCATGGGGGACCTGGGGGACATGGGGCCCCTGGGGGACCTGGGGGTGAAGCTCTGTGCTGTAGCCTGTCCATGTGCCTCTATATCTGGGTATGGCATGGGGGACCTGGGGGACATGGGGGACATGGGGCCCCTGGGGGACCTGGGGGTGAAGCTCTGTGCTGTAGCCTGTCCATGTGCCTCTATATCTGGGCATGGCATGGGGGACCTGGGGGACATGGGGCCCCTGGGGGACCTGGGGGTGAAGCTCTGTGCTGTAGCCTGTCCATGTGCCTCTATATCTGGGCATGGCATGGGGGACCTGGGGGACATGGGGCCCCTGGGGGACATGGGACCCCTGGGGGACCTGGGGGTGAAGCTCTGTGCTGTAGCCTGTCCATGTGCCTCTATATCTGGGGATGGCATGGGGGACCTGGGGGGCATGGGGCCCCTGGGGGACCTGGGGGTGAAGCTCTGTGTTGTAGCCTGTCCATGTGCCTCTATATCTGGGGATGGCATGGGGGACCTGGGGGTGAAGCTCTGTGCTGTAGCCTTTCCCTGTGTCTCCATGCATCTCACCTCTGGGTCTTTTCCATGGTTGAAAGCAGTGTTGTTTTTGGCAGCAAATTTCTATTTTAGTTTTTGTCATAGTCTTTGAAATGAAACTTCATTTAGTTTCAGTCACATTTTAGTCGCCTGGAATGTTTTAGTGTTAGTCTAGTTTTAGTCGACAATGTCATGCAATTTTAGTCGACTGAATCTACAGTTGATTCAGTCGAATAAAATGTATTTTGGGGGGCCTTGATGCTGTCACAATGGCAGATTTTACACTTGCTGAAAATAGCCGATCTACAAGCAAGTTCTGAGCTTGTAGATCTGCTATTGTCAGCATGCAACCAAGTGTTAAATGACTTATGGATATCTTGTCCACTAGTCCCTTGCACACATTTTAGTCTAGTTTTTATTTGTCAATATATTTAGTCTTAGTTTTAGTCATCATAGCTTTTAGCATTGGCAATGTCTCGGGACCCCCGCCCCCGCCCCCTCCCCACCCCCTGAAATGTAGTGGAGTTGGAGTAGAAGTAAAAGTATTGAAATATCACAATATTAATAATAATATCTGGGACTTATATAGCGCTTTTCATGACACTCAAAGACGCTTTACATGTATTTATATATTCCAGTAAAAAAAAAAAAAAATACAATACAATAAAACTCAAAATTGTACTTAGGCACAGTACTTAAGTAAATATACTTACACCAATGCACTCTCAGAGTTACAGACCCATATGGGTCCATTTGGTTCCAAACTATCATTTAGGGACCCTCAAGGGGTCCCTGGACCCCACTTTGGGAACCACTGTCATAGTAGGCCTATGTGTTTCTGCCAGTTCAAACCTGCTGGGGGAAAGTAACTGGGACAGGTGTGCCACCCTCTGGCCACCTGGGGTACTACAGTCATGCACAGAGCCGGTGAACAGCATTGACACACCCCTGCTGTTGAAGCTGCGTTTACACGGGCAGATATATTCCACTTCAGTATTCAGAATGACTGCTCATTCAGAATAAAAACATGCTCATGTAAATACCTCAATTGGAATAGAATATTCCATTCCCAATCTTCCACCGTAGTCTGAAAACCCACCTCTTCAGACTCCATCATGGCCCGCAGCACTTGCCCTAGCCCCGACAACCTTACAGGCATACGCAAAGGCTCAACTTATGTCATTTAGATAGAACTTTATGCAGACTTAGATAGCATTTTATGCAGATTTATAGCATGTTATGTAGACATAGAACTCTATAGTATATAGTTTCATTATATAGATATTCCACTGTTTAGTTACGTTGTGGAGTGGTTGGACTAGGAGACATCCACTGTACTGGTGTGTTTACCCCCACCCCCCCACCCCCCCCCCCCCCACCCCCCCCCACCCCCCCCCACCCCCCACCTACATGCAATATTGATGTCAGGGACTCTTTTTTCCCTTATGTAAGGAATACTGAATACTGTGGCTGTTTATAGAAGCTCGTCTATCTATATGTATGTATGATGTGGGGGAAAAAAAAACAGACAGTGGGTGCAGATTCACATCAACACACCTGCGTGCGTGCGTGCGTGCGTGCGTGCGTGCGTGCGTGCGTGCGTGCGTGCGTGTATGTGCATCTCATTCGCCCCATCAGCTGGTTTTGCTACATGGTCATTATTCAGCTTGGATGACCTGTGCGCGTTAGAAGACATCCTACCATCAGCTGAACAGCCACAAACAGTGTTTGTGTGTGTGTGTGTGTGTGTGTGTGTGTGTGTGTGTGTGTGTGTGTGTGTGTGTGTGTGTGTGTGTGTGTGTGTGTGTGTGTGTGTGTGTGTGTGTGTGTGTGTGTGTGTGTGTGTGTGCGTGTTCCATTCCATTAGATTGTAGACGTTTAGCTGTGTGTGTGTGTGTGTGTGTGTGTGTGTGTGTGTGTGTGTGTGTGTGTGTGTGTGTGTGTGTGTGTGTGTGTGTGTGTGTGTGTGTGTGTGCATTTGTGTGTGCGTGCATGCGTGTGCGCGTGCGTGCGCACGTGCGTGTGTGTGATCCATTAGATTGTAGACATTTCGCTGACGCTCTTTCCCAGAGAGCCTTGCGGTACAGTGTGTGAGCGCCGTGGGCCAGCAGGGTCGCTGACCTTGCTCAAGGGCACTTGGTTGAGACGTGACACATTCACCCCTGGCCCTGTTCTTCCGTGTGAGGGAGGTCAGTGACACTGACCGCTGACCGGTGTGAGGGAGGTCAGTGACACTGACCGCTGACCAGTGTGAGGGAGGTCTGTGATACTGACCACTGGGCCAGTGTGAGGGAGGTCTTTGATACTGACCACTAGGCCAGTGTGAGGGATAGTCGGTGACACTGACCACTAGGCCAGTGTGAGGGATAGTCGGTGACACTGACCACTAGGCCAGTGTGAGGGATAGTCGGTGACTCTGACCACTAGGCCAGTGTGAGGGATAGTCGGTGACACTGACCACTAGGCCAGTGTGAGGGATAGTCGGTGACTCTGACCACTAGGCCAGTGTGAGGGATAGTCGGTGACACTGACCACTAGGCCAGTGTGAGGGATAGTCGGTGACACTGACCACTAGGCCAGTGTGAGGGATAGTCGGTGACACTGACCACTAGGCCAGTGTGAGGGATAGTCGGTGACTCTGACCACTAGGCCAGTGTGAGGGATAGTCGGTGACACTGACCACTAGGCCAGTGTGAGGGATAGTCGGTGACACTGACCACTAGGCCAGTGTGAGGGATAGTCGGTGACACTGACCACTAGGCCAGTGTGAGGGATAGTTGGTGACACTGACCACTAGGCCAGTGTGAGGGATAGTCGGTGACACTGACCACTAGGCCAGTGTGAGGGATAGTCGGTGACTCTGACCACTAGGCCAGTGTGAGGGATAGTCGGTGACACTGACCACTAGGCCAGCGAATGACACAGAAATTGTCATTCTCACATGTCTTGTTATGTCAGTTTTGTTTAGTGTTTCGATGTCTGGGGATCTACGGATGAAACTTAGCATCTTTGCTAATTCCGGTGTATTTCAGAATCAGAAGCCTTTATTGCCATGACATGTAAACATGTTAGGAATTTGGTTTGGTGGACAGCAGAGTGCAGTTACAACATTAGGACAAGTGCAAAACAGGACAAGACAGTGCAAAACAGGACAAGACAGTGCAAAACAGGACAAGACAGTGCAAAACAGGACAAGACAGTGCAAAACAGGACAAGACAGTGCAAAACAGGACAAGTGCAAAAACAACAATATAAAGCGCAGAGAGTTCAAGTGTTCAGGTCAGTTTCAGAGCACTTATTTGTGCGTTGCATTTATTTGTGATGTTCATTAATGTGCTTGTCCCGTCAAAACAAACAAATAAAATAAATCGCTAGCTATAGTTTTCAAGTGATGTCATTTTCACGGCCATCGCCCACATTATGTAAACACCAAATACAATGTGCTTGTTGTGTGTTGATGACGGGCGCGTTGGGCTGAACATTGTTTGCTTGGGTGGAATGATGAGAAATGTCAGAAAGTGGTTGTTGTGCCTCTTAGATCAGCTGAAGTCTAGCACAGTCCCCCAGCGCAGTCTTTCACTACTATTTAAAGAGCATTAGATGGCAGATTGACCTACATGGAAGAATGCACGAACACTGCTGGCCATCACAGTCCATCTGCATCCAACACATCACAGTCCATCTGCATCCAACACATCACAGTCCATCTGCATCCAACACATCACAGTCCATCTGCATCCAACACATCACAGTCCATCTGCATCCAACACATCACAGTCCATCTGCATCCAACACATCACAGTCCATCTGCATCCACCACATCACAGTCCATCTGCATCCAACACATCACAGTCCATCTGCATCCAACACATCACAGTCCATCTGCATCCAACACATCACTGACTGTTCATCGCTGCAGATCAGAGGTCTGCAACGTTCTGCAGGCCAAGTTGAGAGAGAGAGACGGACAGGGACCCCTACAGGGACCCCCAAGTTGAGAGAGAGAGATGGACAGGGACCCCTACAGGGACCCCCAAGTTGAGAGAGAGAGATGGACAGGGACCCCTACAGGGACCCCCAAGTTGAGAGAGAGAGAGAGATGCACAGGGACCCCCAAGTTTAGAGAGAGAGAGAGAGATGGACAGGGACCCCTACAGGGACCCCCAAGTTGAGTTGAGAGAGAGAGATGCACAGGGACCCCCAAGTTTAGAGAGAGAGAGAGAGATGGACAGGGACCCCTACAGGGACCCCCAAGTTGAGAGAGAGAGATGGACAGGGACCCCTACAGGGACCCCCAAGTTGAGAGAGAGAGAGAGATGCACAGGGACCCCCAAGTTTAGAGAGAGAGAGAGAGATGGACAGGGACCCCTACAGGGACCCCCAAGTTGAGAGAGAGAGAGAGATG
>NW_027636927.1:0-10000 GCF_951216825.1 Electrona antarctica | reverse complement strand
ACGCTCTAGTCTAGGACACTCTAGTCTAGGACACTCTAGTCTAGGACCCTCTAGTCTAGGACCCTCTAGTCTAGGACACTCTAGTCTAGGACCCTCTAGTCTAGGACCCTCTAGTCTAGGACACTCTAGTCTAGGACCCTCTAGTCTAGGACACTCTAGTCTAGGACCCTCTAGTCTAGGACCCTCTAGTCTAGGACCCTCTAGTCTAGGACACTCTAGTCTAGGACCCTCTAGTCTAGGACCCTCTAGTCTAGGACCCTCTAGTCTAGGACACTCTAGTCTAGGACGGACGCTCTAGTCTAGGACCCTCTAGTCTAGGACACTCTAGTCTAGGACGGACGCTCTAGTCTAGGACCCTCTAGTCTAGGACCCTCTAGTCTAGGACGCTCTAGTCTAAGACGCTCTAGTCTAGGACGCTCTAGTCTAAGACGCTCTAGTCTAGGACGCTCTAGTCTAAGACCCTCTAGTCTAGGACACTCTAGTCTAGGACCCTCTAGTCTAGGACGCTAGTCTAGGACCCTCTAGTCTAGGACACTCTAGTCTAGGACCCTCTAGTCTAGGACACTCTAGTCTAGGACCCTCTAGTCTAGGACGGACGCTCTAGTCTAGGACCCTCTAGTCTAGGACGCTCTAGTCTAAGACCCTCTAGTCTAGGACGCTCTAGTCTAAGACCCTCTAGTCTAGGACGCTCTAGTCTTGTGCAGCCCAAACGTTTTCATGTCAAGGACCCCCAAAATGATACTCATTAGCCCGCAGACCCCCATTTGAAAATATGTGCCAAGGACCCCCATAAGAGAAGATGTTTACGGCTCTAGCAGTGATTTATAACCATTTTCTTTTCAAGGGCCCACAGTTTGACATCAAATTAGACTACGGTCCCCCATTAAACCCATTTAGACCGTAGGACGTGTGGAAACGTCATAACTAATCCAACCGACGGATTGATAGCGCATTTTCATTGATATCAAACGAGAGAAAAATATTCTGATTTTGTTTTTCTTTTTTTGGGGGGTTGGCCTCTCCTTCTGCACCATACTCCTTGCTGTTAGCACATGCGTGTTGCCGTTCACTTCCCTGTTTACCGTTCACAAAGAATGCCTCGTATCTCCTAATCTAGGGAGCTCTCCGTGGTTTTGACCAGATGGATAGCTCTTCATTTCTGACTTCAACATGCCTCTCGTTCAAAATATGAACACGAGGGATTATTCAGCAACTTTATCGTAAGCGAGGTAAGCAAGAAAAAATATTTATCCCGGTTTTTGTCCGGAACGGAAGGGGGGGGGGTTTACAGAGTAAAAGCGGCCATATATGCGCGACACCCCGAGCTGGTATTTTGAAAGAAATCTCGGCGCTGATTGTGTTAATGGCATTTCTATTTCTGGGACCCCAATGTATATTGTAAAATCAAAGTTAATTTAACTCTGAAAGTGTACAAATGGAACCAAATGGACCCGTTAGCGTCCATTTCTACACTCTGAGTTACAGACCCATAAGATCATTTTTCTGGGAACCCCCTGCATGGAACTCCCTCAAGGACCCCTAGGGGTTCCCGGACCCCACTTTGGGAACCACTGCTCTAGGGCAGGGGTTTTCAACAGGTGGTCCGCGGACCACTGGTGGTCCACGGAGGTATTACACGTGGTCCCTGACCATGCATTACATTTTAGTAATGTAGGACTTGTTGATTTCTTTCAGATGTTCTTTCCACTAGTTGAGAAACCGTGAACTGAATGATGACCGTCCATGTAGTCATTTACTGGCAAGTTGGAGGTCAATAAATTCAACAGAAAAGGGAGTTAGAATCTCAAGAGAGTCTGTCTAGTCAGTGTTGTCCTTGTGTCAGAAAACCCTCAAAATAAATTATGGGGAAAAAAAGAATCTCAAGAGGGGGGAGTGCATCGTTTTGTCTGGTTGAGTCATTATTATTAGGAAATTATTAGTAGTGTGTGTGAAATAACACTACATAATGTGTGAAATATACATGTATTGTGTACACATGGGATGCATAGCAAGTGTTACCCTACAAAAGCACTAATCTTAGCCCATATCCCCACCCAACACAACAGTGGTCCCCAGGTTGATTCTAAGTCAGGGTGGTGGTCCCTGGTTCACAATCAGTTTTGAAAACCCTGCTCTAAGGCATTGATTAAGGGTCCTTGAGGGAGTTCCAGGGGGTCCCCAGATAAATGATATAGTTAGGAAACAAATTAACCGTTAAGGTCTGTGTACAAAATGGAACCAAATTGACCCTAATGGGTCAATTTGGTTCCATTTGTACACTCTCAGAGTTTAAATAACATTGATTTTACAATATAAATTGGGGTCCCAGACATAGATAGCATAATGCATGTCAAACTGGGGGTACTTGAAATTGAAATGTTTGAGAATCACTGCTAGAGCCATAAAAACATCTTCTCTCATGGGGATATGCATGGCATATCTTTTAAAATGTGGGTCTGCGGGATAATAAGGTGTCAATTTGGGGGTCCTTGGCATGAAAAGGTTTGAGAACGACATGCTATCGGGTTCATGTGCAGTGTCAATCCATCCATCCATCTTCAACCGCTTATCCGTAGTCGGGTCGCGGGGGCAACAGCTCTACCAGAGAGCTCAAGATGTCCGTCTCCAGAGCAACATTAGTAACTTCATTCTCCGGGATCCCGAGGAAGAATTTAGAGATATAAACTAGTGATGCACCGAATATTCTGCCGCAGAAAATATTCGGCAGAAAATATTCGGCAGAAAATGGCTAAAGATGCATTTTCGGCCTATTCGGTTTCGGCCCGAATAGGCAGAAAATATATCACCGAATAGTGTATGCAATTAATGCATTCAAAAGAACTGAATAAATCTTTTATAGTGATTATTATTTAAGTTATGCCATAACCATTTATTTTGCCATAAATCAGGTAGCTTTAAGGTACGGCCATGACAGCAATGGTAGGAAAAAGGATATATAATATTAATCATATTCACATATTCGGTATTCGGTTTTCGGCACAACTGTTTCCTATATTCAGTATTCGGTTTCGGCCAAGAATCTCCCTTTCGGTGCATCCCTAATATAAACCCTCCATCTCATCCTCAGTCTGCCCCGGGGTCTCCTCCCAGTGGGACGTGCATCGAGGACCTCCCTAGGGAGACGCTCGAGAGGCATCCTAACCAGATGGCCGAACGTATAGTGACCAAGTGTCACTGTGTGTTCATTAGCCACTGTACTTACAGTACACTAAGTGGAAGTGAGCTAGATTCTCTTCCACTGTACAGGCATATCGACAGCTCCTCATTGCTATTGACACCACTTTATCAGGCGTCCGAGGGAGACCGTATCGACATCCACTCTCTTAGCCCCATTGATGCCTCGCTGCCTGTGCTGGGAAACTCCTCGCACACACGCACGCACGCACGCACGCACGCACGCACGCACGCACGCACACACACACACACACGCACGCACGCACACACACACACACACACACGCACACTCATACTTCTACACCACTAGGGGCAAATGTTTTAATCAAATACAACAGTCGTTACTGTCTACATTTAGATTATTATTACAAAACATAACCACTTCAGCACTATATACAGTTTGGCCATTTAAAAATAGCCGATCTACAAGCCATCACTGACGCACGCATGCACCGTGATGCAAGCACGCACACACGCACGCACAGCTGTCCAGATTGGCAGCCAGGCAACCTGGCGTGCGTGAACTTCAATGTTCTCCTCTCACCTGCACTCCAGACCCTCTCTTGTCTCTCCTCCTCCACTCTGTATCTATATTCTCTCCATCTCTCCTTCTCCCTATGGTATGGTATCCATGGAAACAGAGCTTGTGTGTAAAAAAATAAAAATAAATACTATACTGAATGAGTGAGAGGTCATGTTTTTTCTTCCTCACCATCTCTCTCTCTCCCCCTCCCCCTATCCTTTCACTCGCTCGACCGAAAGTCAAGCAGTAGTGTGTGTGTGTGTGTGTGTGTGTGTGTGTGTGTGTGTGTGTGTGTGTGTGTGTGTGTGTGTGTGTGTGTGCGTGCGTGCGTGGCGCAATCAATAGCATTAATCAACACAACTCAACAGCACTCAGGTCAGCAGGGAGAGATGAAGAGGCACGAGGGAATGTCAACATGCCCGGCCCGGTGTAGTCTTAAGCAATGATACATATCACACATCACGCTGTGGATGATGGGCGAGAGAGGGAGGGGGAGAGAGACAGAGAGACAGAGACAGAGAGAGAGAGAGAGAGAGAGAGAGAGAGAGAGAGAGAGAGAGAGAGAGAAGTTATTACTTGGTTGTCACCTACAGTCTAAAATCTCATGTGACATCAGTGGCTGAGGTGTTGGTGCAGCATGGGGCCATCATTTATCAGCCACTGTATACTGCAGTGGGAGTTGAAGTCTACAGTCATACTGTACTGTACTGTACAGTGGGAGTTGAAGTCTACAGTCTTATACTGTACAGTGGCTCAAAGCAGAGGTCATCCATCCGTACATCGCCATTGCTGGCTGGCTTGTTGGACGTGTTTGTCAAACTATTGTTTTTGTTGCCATGGACATAATAATAATATAGGCTACAAATGAGTGGACAATGCTCTCTAGAGCTATAGACTTGAATGACCTTCACAGGTCTGTAGCTGTAGCTGAGAGTGCACACGTTTCACATTTTGTGCACTCTCAGAGTTTTTGAAATAAAAATAAGTTAGAGAACCCACTGTCCTAGTGGACTCTATAATGTGCCAGATAGTGTCATAGTAAATCAGTGCAATACATATCCTGAGACTGACATTCAGTAATTGGGTCTTATGATCAAAATAAGAACATTATTATAATAAAACAAAAAATCTAAAATTTGCCGCGGACACTGACCCCATGTCACATTGACATGGGGTCAGTGTGATACTGTATGTCACTGAGATGTGGTGGACAGTAACTTAGGTACATTTACTTTAGTACTGTATACGTAACTTTCCTCTTCTACTCCGGATTTGAACCCGTTTTCCTGCTGAGATTTTGTTTTACCATTGACCCAATAGAGCCTGCCTGCTTGCTCAGGGGATGAATTGAATCTTGAACCATCAGGTTTTATTCGTGTCAGATCCTGTGTCTAGGTTAGACGTGACCTGTGACACCATCTAAATGTCCTGATAGAAGAGCACAGAGACTAAATACAACAACCCGAAATGTATAAGTTATATTGTAGTAACATACTCTACCATACAGATTGTATAAGTTATATTGTAGTAACATACTCTACCATACAGATTGTATAAGTTATATTGTAGTAACATACTCTACCATACAGATTGAATAAGTTATATTGTAGTAACATACTCTACCATACAGATTGTATAAGTTATATTGTAGTAACATACTCTACCATACAGATTGAATAAGTTATATTGTAGTAACATACTCTACCATACAGATTGTATAAGTTATATTGTAGTAACATACTCTACCATACAGATTGAATAAGTTATATTGTAGTAACATACTCTAGCATAACGATTGTATAAGTTATATTGTAGTAACATACTCTACCATACAGATTGAATAAGTTATATTGTAGTAACATACTCTACCATACAGATTGTATAAGTTATATTGTAGTAACATACTCTACCATACAGATTGTATAAGTTATATTGTAGTAACATACTCTAGCATAACGATTGTATAAGTTATATTGTAGTAAAAATACCGAAGAAAGACCTTGCGGCCCTGCATGCGTGCAAGGTCGTATCAGTCAAAAGGGAGACATCGAAGAGGAATGACGGGTGAGGAAGGATCAACATATGTCAGAACAGGTCAGCTCCATATATGGAGATCTAAGGGTTTGAGGTTTGAGGTCAGATGTAGAGTTGCTGGCCCGCTCCATATATGCAGATCTAGGTGATGATCCAGTCTTCTCCATGTATGGCTATCCAGGGTTTGATGAGGTCAGTGTCGTGATCTTCATATATGGAGATATATGGAGTGTGTGTCGATCACGAGGCATGATGGACTGACGGCCATATATGGTGTCGTGACTGACGGAGCGATGGACCGGTTTTGCAGGTTTTGGTCGCAAACAGTAATATAATATTATTATTATATTTACTATGAAAACCTGCATCTCCCATCTGTCCGTCCGTCAGTTAGTCACCCACGCCTCCATATATGGTCATGCCTCGTGACATCACGCATCCATATATGGTCATGCCTCGTGACATCTTGTGACATCATAGAAACCCTTAGATCTCCATATCTGCATATATGGAGCCGGCCAGCAACTCTACATCTGACCTCAATCCCTTAGATCTCCATATATGGAGCTGACCTGTTCTGACATTCCATATGTTGATCCTACCCCACCCATCCTTCCTGTTCTTACATTCCATATGTTGAACTGACATCAAACCCTGTACACTCAAGACACGCTCCATATATGGCCAGTACAGAATTAATTCAATATGTTGATCTGACCCCCCATGCCAAAGTGTCAGCACTCGCCCAGCAGTCTGCCGTCACCCAGGCGGATGCGTGCACGCAACCTCGCCCTTCAGGATAGAAATGAATGAATTGATCTGTGGTGAAAACATTTGCAACAAAAGGTTAAAAAAGACAATAGTGCCTCTTATAAAACGAGGCGTACAGTATACTACACAAACCCAACCTCCTATCGCAAGCACTCTAAACATTACGCTCTCATGAGGAATGGCATTTCTTTAAGTCGTCTAATCGGAAACAAACGTCGTGCCTTATTGTTCTTTGCGAGCGCCAGAGGAGAGCAGGGCGGTGTAGGCCCTGCATGCGCACCGATGATGGAGCGCCGCGTAGCCACGACGAGACGTGCACGCACGCTGGGTGTAAGGAAACAAGCGGGGAAAAAAGCCACCGACATGATACTCTGTCTCACCCAGGCAGCTTTCATATTGCATTTCCTCTGTGGTCTTCAAGCCAGCCGGCAGCTCCCATAATAAACACAGCAGCGAGGGAGGACAGGCAGCTCAGTATATAGGTAAGCCACAGCGAGCTGCAGCGGAGGAACCGGACAGAGTGAGCCATCGAACTGAAGTGTCGAGAGTACGACACGGCACAGGAGTCGAGGAGGAAGCTATATTATTTTCACGGTGTCAAAACGCGGGCGCGCGGGGTGGGGTGGGGGGGGGCTGGAGATGGGCGATCAAACGTGTACACTCGCCCGCTCAGTCTCTAACTCACTCCTCTCTCGCGCTACGCTCACTCAACTGCCGTGAAACTATACTATATGCCTCCAGTTCTTCAACCTTCTGCCGCTCGCTTGATCATTCACTCAATCTTCCTATACCTTCCTCTCCTGTTGCTCATTCGCTCACTCACTCACCTTCAGTACTTCTCTCCTCATGTTGCACTCACTCACTCAGTCACTCAGTCACTCAGTCACTCAGTCACTCAGTCACTCAGTCACTCAGTCACTCACTCACTCACTCACTCTCTCCTCCTGTTGCACTCACTCACTCACTCACTCACTCACTCTCTCCTCCTGTTGCACTCACTCACTCACTCACTCACTCACTCACTCACTCACTCTCTCACTCACTCACTCCTGTTGGACTTACTAACTCAGTGGTTCCCAAAGTGGGGTCCGAGGACCCCCAGGGGTCCTTGGGGGAGTTCCAGGGGGTACCCAGCTAAATGATAGTTTGGAACCAAATGGACCCTTAATGGGTCTGTAACTCTGAGAGTGTACAAATGGAACCAAATGGACCCGTCAAATTGGAGGTCCCAGAGATAGAAAATAAATGCTATAAAATGGGGGTCCGTAGACTAATTCATGTCAAACTGGGGGTCCTTGCAATTAAACGGGTTGAGAATCACTGCTAGAGCTGTAAAAACCTTCTCTTATGGGGGTCCCTGGCATATATTTTCAAATGGGGGTCCGCGGGCTAATTAGTGTCAATTTGGGGGTCCTTGACATGAAAGAGTTTGGGAACCACTTTGACTCGCTCGCTCGCTCGCTCACTCACTCACTCACTCACTCACTCACTCACTCACTCACTCACTCACTCACTCACTCACTCACTCACTCACTCACTCACTCACTCACTCACTCACTCACTCACTCACTCACTCTTTCCCACCTTCAGCCCTTCTCTCCTGTTGCTACAGCTCGCTCACTCACTCGCCCTCGCCCACAAGCTCACCGGCTTGCTCTCGCATCCTTATCTCCTCTCATCCTCCTTCTCCCTTCCCTTCTCTCCTCTCACTCATCCCCTCACACTCAACCTCCACTGCATTCCTATACACTGTGTTCAACCCTCTCACTGTCTGTGCTCAGTTGTTTTAATTGCGGAATAGCTGAGCCCTGGCTGTGTCTCTCTCTCTCTCTCTCTCTCTGGCTCCCCATGGCTCCGTGCGAGTGCAGCAGAGATAACTAGAGTAGTCTTGACAGCAGCAGTACAGTCCTGTAGTGGTGGGCCCGGGGTGGGAGGTGAGTGGGAGTGCTGGGTCTATCATGTCAGCCATGCTGTCGGCAGCGGGACTTTGCCAGCTCAACTTAGCGATGCCCCGGAGTTGTGCTCGACAACTCCCACAACTTTAAGGTGAAAGTCGACTTATTTTTCTCTCTCTCTCTCTCTCTCTCTCTCTCTTTCGAGATCCCTGCATGCTCTCAGAAGCAGAAAGCAGCTCCACACACAATTTAGGTGCAAGTTCTCATTTCTAGGCCTGCTGCTCGTGTCCCTTCCAATGTCCATATTACGATGTTCGGCAAAGAATACAGTATATATGCACACACACATACTCGCACGCACGCGCACACACACACACGCACACGCACACGCACACACACACACACAGGATATTAGGCTAGCCAGACAAGTGCTTTATTTTGAATCTATATACGCTCTCTCTCTCATTGCTTCTATGTTTATTCTATATATTTTCTGATGATCTCCTGTGTGATATTCCACTGCTATTGTTCTGGTATAGCACTGAATCCTTGAAGGTGCTACATAAATAATAGGTATACAGTATATGCGTGGCTATATGTGCATGCATGCGCGTGTGTGTGCGCATGCATGCACGCACGTGCGTGTGTGTATTCAGGTTTATACTATATAAATATGATGGAGATAGATAGATAGATAGATAGATAGATAGATAGATAGATAGATAGATAGATAGATAGATAGATAGATAGATAGATAGATATTCCATAAGATCACTACTGCAAAGAAACAAATTGTTGTAAATTCCACTCATTCACAACATTTGCTTTCCTTCCTCGCATCTCAGAAGGCACGGCGACCCAGATTGTGATGTCAGCACTACTGTGCGCGCGCGCGTGCGTGCGTGCGTGCGTGTGTGCGTGTGTGTGTGTGTGTGTGTGTGTGTGTGTGTGTGTGTGTGTGTGTGTGTGTGTGTGTGTGTGTGTGTGTGTGCACGCGCGCGCGCGTGCGTGTATTAGACGGGCGTGTGAGTGTACAGCTCAGATCAGGGGGAGCGAGGGTCTCCGCAGGAGGCTGACACACCCTGGCACATGCGGAGACCTTTGTTGGTTTATTTTCTCCAGAGTTCACAAGAGACAGAGTTGGTTTCCTGCATTAATATTCAGCGTCTAGTCGCACGGCATAGGAGAGAGAGAGAGAGAAAGAGAGAGAGAGTGACAGAAAGACTGGGGGCAGGGGGGGGGGGGCTTGGGTGTAGATCTCCCTGGAAGACGAGGAGGAAAGCAGATTGAGGAGGTGACAGAGGGCCCGGGAGGGGGAAGTATGGTGGGAGACTTCTGCCCTGTGGCTGAGAGAGAGAGAGAGAGAGAGAGAGAGAGAGAGAGAGAGAGAGAGGGGCAGATTATTCAAAGTCTGATTGAGACGCCAACGTGAAACGGATGAGGATGGCGAAGGCAATCAGCGAGCGGATAAAGAAGCTGTTACCTGAACACAGTGCCCTGCGGCCGGGCAGGGCCAGGCCGGGCCGGGGCCCCAAAATCTGATAACACAGTGCTTTTTGTACATGGGACCTATATGGGTGGG
>NW_027636928.1:142500-177667 GCF_951216825.1 Electrona antarctica | reverse complement strand
AGAGAGAGAGAGAGAGAGAGGACGCGCCCTCTTGTCCCCCGGGCGTTCCCTCCTCCAGGTAGCTCTGCTCAGACTCAGACTAGCAGCAGTCAGGCTGAAACCAGCGGACTTTGAAACCTGTGGAATATAAACTATACTTTACTTTTTCGGGGACGGAAATAATCACTTTTTTTGGAGGCGCTGCTGGAATGGATATTATTGAATAGAGGCGAAAGAAGAACATAGCAGTAAGTAAAACAAAAATACTAAACTTCTCTTGGTATGTTTTCTTTTGTTTGGTTGTTTGCGTGACGGTTGGTTGGTTGGTTGGGTGGTGTTGTGTTGTGTTGTGTTGTCGGAACTGCAAGGTGTGTGTAGGCGGCGGCCCGCCTGGCCGCCGGTACAACAGACTGCACCGAGGCTCTTTGACATGCGGACCCCCATTTTAACAGCGTTTCTATCTCTGGGACCCCCAATTGATATTGTGAAATCAATGTTAATTTAACTCTGTTCCGTTTTGTACACTAGTCCCAGAGTTACAGACCCACTACTGCAGCAGTGGGTCGGTTCCCAAACTGTTGGACCGAACCCCCGATTTGACATGTATTCATTAGCCTGCGGAACCCAGTTGGTCTAGCAGTCACTTCTAACCGTTTGCATGTCAAGGACCCCCCAGTTTGACATGCATTAGGCTACGGACGCCCCATTTAACAGCATTTCTATCTCTGTGACCCCAAATTATATTGTAAAAGCAATGTTAACTTAACTCTGAGAGTGTATACCGGGTCCATGTCATGTGTACACTCTCAGAGTTACAGACCCATAAGGGGAACTCCCCCAAGGACCCCTGGGGGTCCGCGGACCCCACTTTGGGAACCACTGTGGATTTACCTGATAGACCAGTTTAGAATTATAGTTTTCGTGTGTGTGTGTGTGTGTGTGTGTGTGTGTGTGTGTGTGTGTGTGTGTCGCTGAAGGTCAACGGTATATATGTGAAGCCACGTGGTAGTTTTATATGAAAGCTTATTGAATAATAGTAAAAAACAAACCCTTGTTCCTGTTCTTGCTACACCGACTACAGCCTTTGGCTCTCAGTCTTGTCCTTGTCTTGGTTCAGCTTCTCATGGAGGCGGGACTTCACCCCGTGTTGCGCACCTTGATTCATTTACAAAGGTATAAAGTCTAACATAAACGTTCACATTTCACATATAAAGTGCTCACCCCCGTGGCCACGGATGTTAGGATTCTGTACGGGTTGGTGTTATCACCCGTACATTCCGTATTGTTCAATAAAAAGCATTGTAAATTTGTAATCACATCGGTGGCCATTTTCCCCTCACACAAGTTATAATGTATCGGAGTGCAATACACCTCCTGACCGATAGGAGCGCGCGGTTGAAAACGACTGAGAAAGTGGCCGGCGGTCGGATAAAAATGGTGTTTTATTGGACAACACGGAACGCACGGGTGATAACACCCACCCGAGGACCACCCTAACATCTGTGGCCATGGGAGGGAGCACTTTGTGTTTGAAATGTCAACGGTTATGGTAGACTTTTAGTAAATGTTAGCAAGGTGCCGCAACACGTTGTGAAGTAGCGTCATGACAGCCATGTTCCAGAGCTGTGAGTCTCACTCACTCATCATCATCCATTGTGACTGTGGCATTTCTCCTCTGCATTGTCTCAGCAGTGTTGTAAAGTAACTTACATAACTTACATTTACTTAAGTCATTTAGACATGAGAACTGATATTACAAATGTCTTCTAAATCATGACAGTTTTCTGAAAACCCTATGTTTCTATGTCAGTGGTTCTCAAACTATTTCATGTCAAGGACCTCCAGAATTATCTGTATTTGGCCGCCGACCCCCAATCTCAAAATATGTTGTTCCAGGGACCCCTCCCCAGAAGCAAATATTGAGTTAAAAATGTTCGCTGTGAAAGAATATATATTAAAAAAATTGCAAATGGTTTCACGATTTTTCAAAAAAAGCAGATCTACAAGCTCGTATGAGCTTGTAGATCTGCTATTTTTCAATAGCTCTGCTAAAGTATAACATGATGCTTTAAAACACCAAAAGGGGTTCCCGCCCAGAATGGGTTCAGTACTGTACGTAAGTCATTGTTTTTAGGTATTTGTGCTTTACTTGAGTATTTCCAATTTCCAATACTTTAATATACTTCTATAAATCCACTACCTCTTGGATCCAATTATTGCACTTTATTTCAAAACTGTAGTTACTCCTATAGTTAAACCTTGTAGATTTAATATAATATCTCCTTCAGAATCAATTTTCAAACTCCTTCTCACCATATTCAAGGCCAGGTCCGGTCTCGCTCCACCCTACATCTCCTCCTCACCATATTCAAGGCCAGGTCCGGTCTCGCTCCACCCTACATCTCCTCCTCACCATATGCAAGGCCAGGTCCGGTCTCGCTCCACCCTACATCTCCTTCTCTTCATATTCAAGGCCAGGTCCGGTCTCGCTCCACCCTACATCTCCTTCTCTTCATATTCAAGGCCAGGTCCGGTCTCGCTCCACCCTACATCTCCTCCTCACCATATTCAAGGCCAGGTCCGGTCTCGCTCCACCCTACATCTCCTCCTCACCATATTCAAGGCCAGGTCCGGTCTCGCTCCACCCTACATCTCCTTTTCACCATATTCAAGGCCAGGTCCGGTCTCGCTCCACCCTACATCTCCTTCTCACCATATTCAAGGCCAGGTCCGGTCTCGCTCCACCCTACATCTCCTCCTCACCATATTCAAGGCCAGGTCCGGTCTCGCTCCACCCTACATCTCCTCCTCACCATATTCAAGGCCAGGTCCGGTCTCGCTCCACCCTACATCTCCTCCTCACCATATTCAAGGCCAGGTCCGGTCTCGCTCCACCCTACATCTCCTCCTCACCATATTCAAGGCCAGGTCCGGTCTCGCTCCACCCTACATCTCCTCCTCACCATATTCAAGGCCAGGTCCGGTCTCGCTCCACCCTACATCTCCTCCTCACCATATTCAAGGCCAGGTCCGGTCTCGCTCCACCCTACATCTCCTTCTCTTCATATTCAAGGCCAGGTCCGGTCTCGCTCCACCCTACATCTCCTCCTCACCATATTCAAGGCCAGGTCTGGTCTCGCTCCACCCTACATCTCCTCCTCACCATATTCAAGGCCAGGTCTGGTCTCGCTCCACCCTACATCTCCTCCTCACCATATTCAAGGCCAGGTCCGGTCTCGCTCCACCCTACATCTCCTCCTCACCATATTCAAGGCCAGGTCCGGTCTCGCTCCACCCTACATCTCCTTCTCACCATATGCAAGGCCAGGTCCGGTCTCGCTCCACCCTACATCTCCTTCTCACCATATTCAAGGCCAGGTCCGGTCTCGCTCCACCCTACATCTCCTCCTCACCATATTCAAGGCCAGGTCCGGTCTCGCTCCACCCTACATCTCCTTCTCACCATATGCAAGGCCAGGTCCGGTCTCGCTCCACCCTACATCTCCTCCTCACCATATTCAAGGCCAGGTCCGGTCTCGCTCCACGCTACATCTCCTCCTCACCATATTCAAGGCCAGGTCCGGTCTCGCTCCACCCTACATCGCCCATCTAATCTCCCCCTACGTCCCAACCCGCTCCCTGAGATCCTCATCCAATGACCTTCTTAACCCTCAAATTTGTCGGCTAAAGTCCAAAGGAGACCAGGCTTTCAGAACCATAGCCCCAATACTTTGGAACACACTGCCCTTACAGATCAAGCGTGCCGAATCAGTGTCCTCTTTTAAATCCCTTTTAAAAACACACTTTTATAGATTAGCTTTCACTCCCAATCAAATATTTTAGTATATATATTTTTCCTAATTTTTGTTTTCTTTTGAAATGTCTTCTGCTGTATATTTGGTTTGTTGTTGTAAAGCACGTATAAATTATTATTATTACAAAACATACATGAACCACTTCAGCCCTATAATAGGCCACATTGCGACGCACTGTGAGTTTGTAGATCTGCTATTTTCAAAAGATTTTTTTAATTACATTTTCAACACATGAAATGTAACATTTTTTTGCACAATGAGTACTTTTACTTTTTGGTACTTTGAAAACATTTTGATGCTATATTTTCTTTGTACTTTTACGGTAAAGTAAAAAATGTAATTCTGGACTTTTACTTGTAACAGAGTATTTCTACATTTCAGTTTTTATACTTTTACTTGGTAAAGTAAAACATGTGAGTAGTTCCAACACTGCATCTCATGTCATGTCATTGTGTGCTGTCGGTCTCAGGGGGGTTTGGTTGGTGGAGCCTGGAGCTCATTACAGATTATACAGGGTTAGGGGTAGAGGAGTCTGGAGCTCATTACAGATTATACAGGGTTAGGGGTAGAGGATTCTGGAGCTCATTACAGATTATACAGGGTTAGGGGTAGAGGAGTCTGGAGCTCATTACAGATTATACAGGGTTAGGGGTAGAGGAGTCTGGAGCTCATTACAGATTATACAGGGTTAGGGGTAGAGGAGTCTGAAGCTCATTACAGATTATACAGGGTTAGGGGTAGAGGAGCCTGGAGCTCATTACAGATTATACAGGGTTAGGGGTAGAGGAGCCTGGAGCTCATTACAGATTATACAGGGTTAGGGGTAGAGAAGTCTGGAGCTCATTACAGATTATACAGGGTTAGGGGTAGAGGAGTCTGGAGCTCATTACAGATTATACAGGGTTAGGGGTAGAGGAGTCTGGAGCTCATTACAGATTATACAGGGTTAGGGGTAGAGGAGTCTGGAGCTCATTACAGATTATACAGGGTTAGGGGTAGAGGAGTCTGGAGCTCATTACAGATTATACAGGGTTAGGGGTAGAGGAGCCTGGAGCTCATTACAGATTATACAGGGTTAGGGGTAGAGGAGCCTGGAGCTCATTACAGATTATACAGGGTTAGGGGTAGAGGAGTCTGAAGCTCATTACAGATTATACAGGGTTAGGGGTAGAGGAGCCTGGAGCTCATTACAGATTATACAGGGTTAGGGGTAGAGGAGCCTGGAGCTCATTACAGATTATACAGGGTTAGGGGTAGAGAAGTCTGGAGCTCATTACAGATTATACAGGGTTAGGGGTAGAGGAGTCTGGAGCTCATTACAGATTATACAGGGTTAGGGGTAGAGGAGTCTGGAGCTCATTACAGATTATACAGGGTTAGGGGTAGAGGAGCCTGGAGCTCATTACAGATTATACAGGGTTAGGGGTAGAGGAGTCTGGAGCTCATTACAGATTATACAGGGTTAGGGGTAGAGGAGTCTGGAGCTCATTACAGATTATACAGGGTTAGGGGTAGAGGAGTCTGGAGCTCATTACAGATTATACAGGGTTAGGGGTAGAGGAGCCTGGAGCTCATTACAGATTATACAGGGTTAGGGGTAGAGGAGCCTGGATCTCATTACAGATTATACATGGTTAGGGGTAGAGGAGTCTGGAGCTCATTACAGATTATACAGGGTTAGGGGTAGAGGAGTCTGGAGCTCATTACAGATTATACAGGGTTAGGGGTAGAGGAGTCTGGAGCTCATTACAGATGATCTCATTTCGACCTGAGGACGATTCTACAAATGTCTTCTAAATCCTGACCGTTTTCTGAAAATATGTCAGTGGTTCTCAAACTATTTCACGACCCCCAAAAATATATGTAATCGGCCGCCGACCCCAATCTGAAAATAGGTTGTTCCAGGAACCCATCAGAAGCAAATAGGTTGTTCCAGGAACCCCTCAGAAGGAATAGGTTGTTCCAGGAACCCCTCAGAAGAAAATAGGTTGTTCCAGGAACCCCTCAGAAGGAATAGGTTGTTCCAGGAACCCCTCAGAAGGAATAGGTTGTTCCAGGAACCCCTCAGAAGCAATAGGTTGTTCCAGGAACCCCTCAGAAGGAATAGGTTGTTCCAGGAACCCCTCAGAAGGAATAGGTGTTCCAGGAACTAGGGCTGCACGATTTTGCCTAAAAAAAAAACCTCGATTTCGGTTTCGATTTCGATTTTTTTTCAGTAAAAGAAATACATTGTCTCAAAATGTTTTTTTTTTTTTTAAATGCAAACAAATGTGAATTTTCCTATTGGAATAAAGTCCAAACCTTAAAAGGATCCCTGGCTACAAGACAAATATGCCTTAAAACATTACACTTGCCCTCTATGAATAAAAATAAATAAAAATATCAATATTTTATTTCTTTCATAAATAGAGAATCTTTCAATCAATAGGGACTGCTCCCATCACACGTTGATATATGTCCATGTGTGGTCCAGCCCTATAGAATGCATATGCTAATAAAAACTTCATACTTCCTAAGAATAATATGAGCATCAAAGCAATATTTAAATACTTTGTATTAGCATGTGCATTCCATACATTCCCTGGGGCTGGACCACACATGGACTGGACATGTCATATGACATCCTCAACTTGCGACAGGATCTGTTCCTATTGAGTGAAAGATAAACAGTGTACACTACCCAACTTTATTTGATGAAAGAAATACAAATATTTAAGGTGTTTTTATTTTTAGTTATAGAGGGCAAGTATAGTGTTTTAAGGCATATTTGTCTGGCCAGGGATCCTTTTAAACAAAGAAAGATAAATCCCCTTTGGGATTAAACAAGTGAAAACGTTTACAATATGTTGTTTTCCTTTTTGATTCTGTCTCGTCATATGGGCCATGTGAAAAATAATGATGCCACATCTCTTTTCAACTTGTGACAGCTGATGCTTGTACTGTGAAGGCAAAAGTTTCTGAACGTCTCATCCTCCATTTTTACGCGTGCTGAAAATAGCCGATCTACTAGCTCACAGCGTGTTGCGGAGGCGACGCGTCGTGAGCTTGCAGATCAGCTATTTTTTAGCACGCTGATGCAACAGGCTTCCCCTTTGTTTTTAGCCGAGGCGACGTACACAGTCAACACAGAGTCAGACACACATGGCTATTGGTTCCTCGATGCAAAATAAACAGTGTACACTACCCAACTGTACGATAATAAGGGACAGTAGGTCGGGACACGCTATTGATATTAAAGCTTCATGTTCTCCAGCACCCACTCGCTTAGCTCTGGTCCATAGCCCTAATGCTAGGGTAGAATTAGCATTAGGGCTATGGACCAGAGCTACTCGCCGCTATGCCTGTCCATTCTACTCCAGGCGCTGGAACAAGCCGCTCGTGCTGCCGTCTCCCACAGGGACCGACCCTCCACTATGTCGGAACTAAAACCTGTCCCCGTAAAAAGTCGGTGCCTGTGAGAGATGGCAACAACACGAGCGTCCCAACCTGCTCCAGCACCCGGAAAACAAATACAAGCCCAGCGATGTGTGCAAAGCGCGTGTGCATCCCCTTTTTACAACTTTTACAACGCTGAGTAATTTGCTCCACATCTGAAACGGAGAAGCCGAACCATTTCCAGACGACAGACATTGTCTTGCCTATTTTAGCAACTAAATCCTCGTTCCTATCGCTCCCCGTGGCAGACATGCTAATGCTGCTTTCAGGTTTTCTCTCTGCGCGGCAGTGAGAGGAGGAAGTAACTACGGTAGCCCGGCAGCCTGCAGGCGAGTGCGAGAGAGATTTACCGTAAATGCCCTAGTTAAAGGGAAAAACGATTTTCGATTTTCTTTTTTTGTCATCGTCCAAATCCAAAAATCGCGATTTCGATTAAAATTCGATTAATCGTGCAGCCCTACCAGGAACCCCTCAGAAGGAATAGGTTGTTCCAGGAACCCCTCAGAAGGAATAGGTTGTTCCAGGAACCCCTCAGAAGGAATAGGTTGTTCCAGGAACCCCTCAGAAGGAATAGGTTGTTCCAGGAACCCCTCAGAAGGAATAGGTTGTTCCAGGAACCCCTCAGAACCCATAGGCTCGTAGCGCGGCACTCAGTGCCGCGCTACGAGCTTGTAGGTCTGCTATTTTTCAACAGCTAAAGTATAACATAAAGCTTTAATAAAACCCCAAAAGAGGGTTTCCCGTCCTGAAGGGGTTAAACAGCCTCCTCTCTTCTCAATACGACCCTGTCTCTTCTACTGAAGGGGTTAAACAGCCTCCTCTCAATACGACCCTGTCTCTTCTACTGAAGGGGTTAAACAGCCTCCTCTCAATACGACCCTGTCTCTTCTAATGAAGGGGTTAAACAGCCTCTTCTCAATACGACCCTGTCTCTTCTACTGAAGGGGTTAAACAGCCTCCTCTCAATACGACCCTGTCTCTTCTACTGAAGGGGTTAAACAGCCTCCTCTCAATACAACCCTGTCTCTTCTACTGAAGGGGTTAAACAGCCTCTTCTCAATACGACCCTGTCTCTTCTACTGAAGGGGTTAAACAGCCTCTTCTCAATACGACCCTGTCTCTTCTACTGAAGGGGTTAAACAGCCTCTTCTCAATACGACCCTGTCTCTTCTACTGAAGGGGTTAAACAGCCTCTTCTCAATACGACCCTGTCTCTTCTACTGAAGGGGTTAAACAGCCTCCTCTCAATACAACCCCGTCTCTTCTACTGAAGGGGTTAAACAGCCTCTTCTCAATACGACCCTGTCTCTTCTACTGAAGGGGTTAAACAGCCTCCTCTCAATACAACCCTGTCTCTTCTACTGAAGGGGTTAAACAGCCTCCTCTCAATACGACCCTGTCTCTTCTACTGAAGGGGTTAAACAGCCTCCTCTCAATACGACCCTGTCTCTTCTACTGAAGGGGTTAAACAGCCTCTTCTCAATACAACCCTGTCTCTTCTACTGAAGGGGTTAAACAGCCTCTTCTCAATACGACCCTGTCTCTTCTACTGAAGGGGTTAAACAGCCTCTTCTCAATACGACCCTGTCTCTTCTACTGAAGGGGTTAAACAGCCTCTTCTCAATACGACCCTGTCTCTTCTCGTAAATGTTGTTAAAACTCCCCCCCCCCCCCCAGCCACCCTAACAATGTGTCAGCCCAAACAAATCTGGCACTTTTACACCGACGACTCGAGCTCTTTTACCATGTGCAGACATGTCCACACACACACACACACACACACACACACACACACACACACACACACACACACACACACACACACACACACACACACACACACACACACACACACACACACAGAGACAGAGAGATAATCTTTTCGTACTTCATGTCTTGGGGATTCGTAGCTACAGACTACACCAAAAGTTTTGACGTTTTAAAATGCATTTGTCCAAACGATAGCCTTACTGTCAAGATTGATTTGGTGTTTGTTGTTTTTAGTGGAGACATGGTGAATAATGGTGTGATGCTGAATGATTCCCTTAGTGCAGACATGGTGAAGAATGGTGTGATGCTGAATGATTCCCTTAGTGCAGACATGGTGAAGAATGGTGTGATGCTGAATGATTCATGGTGAAGAATGGTGTGATGCTGAATGATTCCCATAGTGCAGACATGGTGAAGAATGGTGTGATGCTGAATGATTCCCATAGTGCAGACATGGTGAAGAATGGTGTGATGCTGAATGATTCCCTTAGTGCAGACATGGTGAAGAATGGTGTGATGCTGAATGATTCCCATAGTGCAGACATGGTGAATAATGGTGTGATGCTGAATGATTCCCATAGTGGAGACATGGTGAATAATGGTGTGATGCTGAATGATTCCCATAGTGGAGACATGGTGAATAATGGTGTGATGCTAAATGATTCATGGTGAAGAATGGTGTGATGCTAAATGATTCCCATAGTGGAGACATGGTGAATAATGGTGTGATGCTAAATGATTCCCATAGTGCAGACATGGTGAATAATGGTGTGATGCTGAATGATTCCCATAGTGGAGACATGGTGAATAATGGTGTGATGCTGAATGATTCCCATAGTGCAGACATGGTGAAGAATGGTGTGATGCTGAATGATTCATGGTGAAGAATGGTGTGATGCTAAATGATTCATGGTGAATAATGGTGTGATGCTGAATGATTCCCATAGTGCAGACATGGTGAAGAATGGTGTGATGCTAAATGATTCCCATAGTGCAGACATGGTGAAGAATGGTGTGATGCTAAATGATTCCCATAGTGCAGACATGGTGAATAATGGTGTGATGCTGAATGATTCATGGTGAAGAATGGTGTGATGCTAAATGATTCATGGTGAAGAATGGTGTGATGCTAAATGATTCCCATAGTGCAGACATGGTGAATAATGGTGTGATGCTGAATGATTCCCATAGTGGAGACATGGTGAATAATGGTGTGATGCTGAATGATTCCCATAGTGCAGACATGGTGAAGAATGGTGTGATGCTGAATGATTCATGGTGAATAATGGTGTGATGCTGAATGATTCCCATTCCAAGTAAACACTACGACTACAACGTGTCACAATATTAATGCGGGATCTCAAATATCTGAATAACGTCACATTTTACAGGCCACTGTAACCCGTTCTGGGCGTTCTGGCCACTGTAACCCGTTCTGAACCCCTGTTGGTGTTTTAAGCATTATGTATGTTATCCTTTAGCTGTTGAAAAATAGCAGATCTACAAGCTCATAGTGTGGCACTCTTGTAGATCTGCTATTTTTTTTTAAATCGTGAAAATGTGGCGCAAATCTTTGAACATATATTCTTTCAAACTTATGTTATTAACTCAAATCTTTGCTTCTGGGGGGTCCCTGGAACAACATATTTTCAGATGGGGGTCGGCGGCCAAATACATATCATTTTTGGTGGTCCTTGACATGAAGTAGTTTGAGAACCACTGACATAGAAACAGGTATTTCCAGAAAAGTTTTTTAAGTTTCGACGTCAGGCCTAAATGTTTTCTTGTAGGCACACTTTGACAGGTGAACCTGCCTTTTCTTAGTGTTGTAGATGCTACCCTATCATTGTTTTTGGCAGCAAATTTTAGTTTTACTCATAGTCTCTTAAATAGTTTTAATTTTAGTCACCTTGGAATGTTTTAGTGTTAGTCTAGTTTTAGTCGACTAAATATCATATGATTTTAGTCAACTAAATCTACAGTTGATTCAGTTGACTATTTTGGCAGGCCTTGATGCCATCATAATGCTGAAAATAGCGACGCATTAATTCATGTAGCATGTTATTAATTAACATTAATTCATGTAGCATGTTATTAATTAACATTAATTAATGTAGAATGTTATTAATTAACATTAATTAATGTAGCATGTTATTAATTAACATTAATTCATGTAGCATGTTATTAATTAACATTAATTAATGTAGCATGTTATTAATTAACATTAATTAATGTAGCATGTTATTAATTAACATTAATTCATGTAGCATGTTATTAATTAACATTAGAGCCTGATGGATCCATGGGACAGTATGGTGTCTCTCTGTGAGCCTGATGGATCCATGGGACAGTATGGTGTCTCTGTGAGCCTGATGGATCCATGGGACAGTATGTTGTCTCTGTGAGCCTGATGGATCCATGGGACAGTATGGTGTCTCTGTGAGCCTGATGGATCCATGGGACAGTATGGTGTCTCTGTGAGCCTGATGGATCCATGGGACAGTATGGTGTCTCTCTGAGCCTGATGGATCCATGGGACAGTATGGTGTCTCTGTGAGCCTGATGGATCCATGGGACAGTATGTTGTGTCTCTGTGAGCCTGATGGATCCATGGGACAGTATGGTGTCTCTGTGAGCCTGATGGATCCATGGGACAGTATGGTGTCTCTGTGAGCCTGATGGATCCATGGGACAGTATGGTGTCTCTGTGAGCCTGATGGATCCATGGGACAGTATGGTGTCTCTGTGAGCCTGATGGATCCATGGGACAGTATGGTGTCTCTGTGAGCCTGATGGATCCATGGGACAGTATGGTGTCTCTGTGAGCCTGATGGATCCATGGGACAGTATGGTGTCTCTGTGAGCCTGATGGATCCATGGGACAGTATGGTGTCTCTGTGAGCCTGATGGATCCATGGGACAGTATGGTGTCTCTGTGAGCCTGATGGATCCATGGGACAGTATGGTGTGTGTTTATAATGTTCTGGTGAGGAGAAGCGGGTAATTGTTCTCCTTTTATCCTGTTTTCTGTCTGTTTTTAACACATTCTAGACGGCTTTTGGTGTTTTAAGCATTTACAATTTAGGCATTTAGCAGACGCTCTTAATCCAGAGCGACTTACATTAAGCAAGAACAAAAAGCATGGGAATACATCACATATGTAAAATACATTCACTATAACTAGAACATATCTATATAATGACACTATACATATAAACTATACATATATGCTATACTATGCTGTACATATATACTATGAAGTGCTATGACTACATACAATGCACTTATTGTGCTGTCTACATGACATGCTATAAGTCTGTTTCAAATGCTATATAAGTCTAAGAAGTGCTGTCTAAGGGGGGTAGGGTAAGTTCTATGGGCCATGATGGAGTCTGAAAAGGTGGGTTTTCAGACTACGGCGTTATGCATTATGTTGTACTTTTAGCTATTGAAAAATAGCAGATCTACAAGCTCGTACCGCGGCACCGAGTGCCACGCTACGAGCATGTAGGTCTGCTATTGTCGAAAAATCGTGAAAATGTGGCGCAAATCTTTGAATATATATTCTTTCAGAGCGAATGTTTTTAACTCATATTTTTGCTTCTGGGTGGGGGGGGGGGGGGGTCCCTGGAACAACATATTTTCAGATGGGGGTCGGCGGCCAAATACAGCACCACTGATACAGAAACATAGGTATTTCAGAAAACTGTCAGGATTTAGAAGACATTTTTTAAATTTCGACTTCAAGCCTAAATGGGTTAAACTTGACCCTGCAGCACTTTGGTCGATCTCTAGGTTAAACTTGACCCTGCAGCACTTTGGTCGATCTCTAGGTTGTTAGAAATGTGTTTTATAAACACTGTAGCCTAAATGTGGAGTTGAGTATGATGTGCAACAGCTGACCAAATCAATATTTGAATTAGTTAATTGCCCAGTTTCACAATCCCATTGTGAAATGTAGTTAAGTATACTAAAACTAGATTGTATTATTACTATCAATTATTGAATATTGTGAAGTCCTCCAAGCCAATGTGACCTAGAATACTCCCTGTGAGTGAGTCACCAGGACCTGGATTCACCCTGGTCTCTTTACTTTACGTAATAAAACAACAGATCAAATATAAATGTCGCCTCACTAGCCTGCCCAAAATTAAACTTGAACCCATTTGGACCTGAGGACGATTCTTACAAAAAATGTCTAAAGTTTTCTGAAAATGTCAGTTTCTATGTCGGTGGTGTTCAACTGTTTCATCATGTCAAGGACCCCCAGAATGACCTGTATTCGGCCGGCCCCTGACCATCATCTGAAAATATGTCCTTCTCTCTGAAATACTGTCTATTCAAAGATGTGCGTCACATTTTCAAGATTTTTCAAATAGAGTGCCGCGCTACGAGCTTGTAGATCTGCTATTTTTCAACGGCTAAAGTATAACATAATGCTTAAAACACCAAAAAGGGGTCTCCCACCCAGAATGGGTTAACTTGGTAATTTGTTGGAGACATATTTCGGTATATGACACTTATTGGGAATTGTTGTTGTGGGGGCGGGGCTTGATCAAGGCAGTCAAAACAAACATTATTTAAGAGCAAGTGGACATAACCTCTGGGCAGAGTAGATAGAACATGACGGACAAGTGCCTCTGAGACCGTCCTGTCAACCGAACACGCAGATCTACAAGCTCACAATGCATTGTGATGCGACACATTGTGAGCTTGTAGATCGGTTATTTTAGCTGGAATGTATATATAATTGAAGTGGTTAATGTATGTTTTGTAATAATCAATCTACAAAGTAACTATAGTAGGCCACGGGTTTGTGTACTTTTTTATTTTATTGTAATCCCCAGAGGGGGATTTTAGATCGCCTCATATAAGAACTGTGTTTGAAAAATAAACACATCATCTCATCTCATATGGACACGAAGAATCAACTGACTGCAAGAAAACACAGAGACACCTCCCTGACAATATAAGGATACAGAGACACCTCCCTGACAATATAAGGATACAGAGACACCTCCCTGACAATATAAGGATACAGAGACACCTCCCTGACAATATAAGGATACAGAGACACCTCCCTGACAATATAAGGATACAGAGACACCTCCCTGATAATATAACGATACAGAGACACCTCCATGACAATATAACGATACAGAGACACCTCCCTGACAATATAACGATACAGACACCTCCCTGACAATATAACGATACAGAGACACCTCCCTGACAATATAACGACACAGAGACACCTCCCTGACAATATAACGATACAGAGACACCTCCCTGACAATATAACGATACAGAGACACCTCCCTGACAATATAACGATACAGAGACACCTCCCTGACAATATAACGATACAGAGACACCTCCCTGACAATATAACGATACAGAGACACCTCCCAGACAATATAACAATACAGAGACACCTCCCTGACAATATAACGATACAGAGACACCTCCCCGACAATATAACGATACAGAGACACCTCCCTGACAATATAACGATACAGAGACACCTCCCTGACAATATAACGACACAGAGACACCTCCCTGACAATATAACGATACAGAGACACCTCCCTGACAATATAACGATACAGAGACACCTCCCTGACAATATAACGATAGAGACACCTCCCTGACAATATAACGATACAGAGACACCTCCCTGACAATATAACGATACAGAGACACCTCCCTGACAATATAACGATACAGAGACACCTCCCTGACAATATAACGACACAGAGACACCTCCCTGACAATATAACGACACAGAGACACCTCCCTGACAATATAACGATACAGAGACACCTCCCTGACAATATAACGACACAGAGACACCTCCCCGACAATATAACGATACAGAGACACCTCCCCGACAATATAACGATACAGAGACACCTCCCTGACAATACAACGATACAGAGACACCTCCCTGACAATATAACGATACAGAGACACCTCCCTGACAATACAACGATACAGAGACACCTCCCTGACAATATAACGATACAGAGACACCTCCCTGACAATATAACGATACAGAGACTCCTCCCTGACAATATAACGACACAGAGACACCTCTCTGACAATATAAGGATACAGAGACACCTCCCTGACAATATAAGGATACAGAGACACCTCCCTGACAATATAAGGATACAGAGACACCTCCCTGATAATATAACGATACAGAGACACCTCCATGACAATATAACGATACAGAGACACCTCCCTGACAATATAACGATACAGAGACACCTCCCTGACAATATAACGACACAGAGACACCTCCCTGACAATATAACGACACAGAGACACCTCTCTGACAATATAAGGATACAGAGACACCTCCCTGACAATATAAGGATACAGAGACACCTCCCTGACAATATAAGGATACAGAGACACCTCCCTGATAATATAACGATACAGAGACACCTCCATGACAATATAACGATACAGAGACACCTCCCTGACAATATAACGATACAGACACCTCCCTGACAATATAACGATACAGAGACACCTCCCTGACAATATAACGACACAGAGACACCTCCCTGACAATATAACGATACAGAGACACCTCCCTGACAATATAACGATACAGAGACACCTCCCTGACAATATAACGATACAGAGACACCTCCCTGACAATATAACGATACAGAGACACCTCCCTGACAATATAACGATACAGAGACACCTCCCAGACAATATAACAATACAGAGACACCTCCCTGACAATATAACGATACAGAGACACCTCCCCGACAATATAACGATACAGAGACACCTCCCTGACAATATAACGATACAGAGACACCTCCCTGACAATATAACGACACAGAGACACCTCCCTGACAATATAACGATACAGAGACACCTCCCTGACAATATAACGATACAGAGACACCTCCCTGACAATATAACGATAGAGACACCTCCCTGACAATATAACGATACAGAGACACCTCCCTGACAATATAACGATACAGAGACACCTCCCTGACAATATAACGATACAGAGACACCTCCCTGACAATATAACGACACAGAGACACCTCCCTGACAATATAACGACACAGAGACACCTCCCTGACAATATAACGATACAGAGACACCTCCCAGACAATATAACGATACAGAGACACCTCCCCGACAATATAACGATACAGAGACACCTCCCCGACAATATAACGATACAGAGACACCTCCCCGACAATATAACGATACAGAGACACCTCCCCGACAATATAACGATACAGAGACACCTCCCCGACAATATAACGATACAGAGACACCTCCCCGACAATATAACGATACAGAGACACCTCCCCGACAATATAACGATACAGAGACACCTCCCTGACAATACAACGATACAGAGACACCTCCCTGACAATATAACGATACAGAGACACCTCCCTGACAATACAACGATACAGAGACACCTCCCTGACAATATAACGATACAGAGACACCTCCCTGACAATACAACGATACAGAGACACCTCCCTGACAATATAACGATACTGTCAGGGTTGACGTCACGACTACCTAGTCGTTACGTCACTCCCTCCTTTTATAAGGCCTCGTGCCAGCAAATATTCTCTGACGGATTTAAGATTTCTGTAGAGTTACTTCAAGAAGATAAATCTAACTTTAAACCTAAGTTAAAGCTTCCATCTCTAAACCCGGAATCCCATCTATTCGGCAGCCTCTAGACAAGACGTTACATCTAGTCAGCACTTCCGCACTTGTGACCGCGGAATATCCTCAACCCTTACAGATACAGAGACACCTCCCTGACAATATAACGATACAGAGACACCTCCCTGACAATATAACGATACAGAGACACCTCCCTGACAATATAACGATACAGAGACACCTCCCTGACAATATAACGATACAGAGTCACCTCCCTGACAATATAACGATACAGAGACACCTCCCTGACAATATAACGATACAGAGACACCTCCCTGACAATATAACGATACAGAGACACCTCCCTGACAATATAACGATACAGAGACACCTCCCTGACAATACGATACAGAGACACCTCCCTGACAATATAACGATACAGAGACACCTCCCCGACAATATAACGACACAGAGACACCTCCCTGACAATATAACGATACAGAGACACCTCCCCGACAATATAACGATACAGAGACACCTCCCTGACAATATAACGATACAGAGACACCTCCCTGACAATATAACGATACAGAGACACCTCCTCCCTGACAATATAACGATACAGAGACACCTCCCTGACAATATAACGATACAGAGACACCTTCCAGACAATATAACGATACAGAGACACCTCCTCCCTGACAATATAACGATACAGAGACACCTCCCTGACAATATAACGATACAGAGACACCTCCCTGACAATATAACGATACAGAGACACCTCCCCGACAATATAACGATACAGAGACACCTCCCTGACAATATAACGATACAGAGACACCTCCCTGACAATATAACGATACAGAGACACCTCCCTGACAATATAACGATACAGAGACACCTCCCTGACAATATAACGATACAGAGACACCTCCCAGACAATATAACGATACAGAGACACCTCCCTGACAATATAACGATACAGAGACACCTCCCCGACAATATAACGATACAGAGACACCTCCCTGACAATATAACGATACAGAGACACCTCCCTGACAATATAACGACACAGAGACACCTCCCTGACAATATAACGATACAGAGACACCTCCCTGACAATATAACGATACAGAGACACCTCCCTGACAATATAACGATAGAGACACCTCCCTGACAATATAACGATACAGAGACACCTCCCTGACAATATAACGATACAGAGACACCTCCCTGACAATATAACGATACAGAGACACCTCCCTGACAATATAACGACACAGAGACACCTCCCTGACAATATAACGACACAGAGACACCTCCCTGACAATATAACGATACAGAGACACCTCCCAGACAATATAACGATACAGAGACACCTCCCCGACAATATAACGATACAGAGACACCTCCCCGACAATATAACGATACAGAGACACCTCCCCGACAATATAACGATACAGAGACACCTCCCCGACAATATAACGATACAGAGACACCTCCCCGACAATATAACGATACAGAGACACCTCCCTGACAATATAACGATACAGAGACACCTCCCCGACAATATAACGATACAGAGACACCTCCCTGACAATACAACGATACAGAGACACCTCCCTGACAATATAACGATACAGAGACACCTCCCTGACAATACAACGATACAGAGACACCTCCCTGACAATATAACGATACAGAGACACCTCCCCGACAATATAACGATACAGAGACACCTCCCTGACAATACAACGATACAGAGACACCTCCCTGACAATACAACGATACAGAGACACCTTCCTGACAATATAACGATACAGAGACACCTCCCTGACAATACAACGATACAGAGACACCTCCCTGACAATATAACGATACTGTCAGGGTTGACGTCACGACTACCTAGTCGTTACGTCACTCCCTCCTTTTATAAGGCCTCGTGCCAGCAAATATTCTCTGACGGATTTAAGATTTCTGTAGAGTTACTTCAAGAAGATAAATCTAACTTTAAACCTAAGTTAAAGCTTCCATCTCTAAACCCGGAATCCCATCTATTCGGCAGCCTCTAGACAAGACGTTACATCTAGTCAGCACTTCCGCACTTGTGACCGCGGAATATCCTCAACCCTTACAGATACAGAGACACCTCCCTGACAATATAACGATACAGAGACACCTCCCTGACAATATAACGATACAGAGACACCTCCCTGACAATATAACGATACAGAGACACCTCCCTGACAATATAACGATACAGAGTCACCTCCCTGACAATATAACGATACAGAGACACCTCCCTGACAATATAACGATACAGAGACACCTCCCTGACAATATAACGATACAGAGACACCTCCCTGACAATATAACGATACAGAGACACCTCCCTGACAATACGATACAGAGACACCTCCCTGACAATATAACGATACAGAGACACCTCCCCGACAATATAACGACACAGAGACACCTCCCTGACAATATAACGATACAGAGACACCTCCCCGACAATATAACGATACAGAGACACCTCCCTGACAATATAACGATACAGAGACACCTCCCTGACAATATAACGATACAGAGACACCTCCTCCCTGACAATATAACGATACAGAGACACCTCCCTGACAATATAACGATACAGAGACACCTTCCAGACAATATAACGATACAGAGACACCTCCTCCCTGACAATATAACGATACAGAGACACCTCCCTGACAATATAACGATACAGAGACACCTCCCTGACAATATAACGATACAGAGACACCTCCCCGACAATATAACGATACAGAGACACCTCCCTGACAATATAACGATACAGAGACACCTCCCCGACAATATAACGATTACAGCCATACACACACACACACACAGACACAGACACAGACACACACACACACACACACACACACACACACACACACACACACAGACACAGACACAGACACAGACACAGACACACACACACACACACACACACACACACACACACAGACTTCTACCTATGGGTTAACCCCAACTCTACCTGTGTAAAACACAATGAAACATTAGACATATAGAATATCCAGTATACATGATTGCAGTATATGAAACATGATTAGAATACTTAGTTATCTACATGATTAGAGAAAAGAAGAGATACAAAGAAATATAATTAAGTGATCTGGTCAATTAAGTGGGTCCTAAACTTATGTTTGAAATGATTTAATGAAATACTCAAGTACAAATATCTCCTCAAAATTGTACTAACGTATACAGTACTTAAGTAAATGTAGTTACTTTTCACCACCGATGGAGAGGTAGAACGAGGAAGAGAGAGAGAGAGAGAGAGAGAGAGGTAGAACGAGGAAGAGAGAGAGAGGTAGAACGAGGAAGAGAGAGAGAGAGAGAGAGAGAGAGAGAGAGAGAGAGAGAGAGAGGTAGAACGAGGAAGAGAGAGAGAGGTAGAACGAGGAAGAGAGAGGTAGAACGAGGAAGAGAGAGAGAGAGAGAGAGAGAGAGAGAGAGAGAGAGAGAGAGAGAGAGAGAGAGAGAGAGAGAGAGAGAGAGAGAGAGAGAGAGAGAGAGAGAGAGAGAGAGAGAGAGAGAGAGAGAGAGAGAGAGAGAGAGAGAGAGAGAGAGAGAGAGAGAGAGAGAGAGAGAGAGAGAGAGAGAGAGAGAGAGAGAGAGAGAGAGAGAGAGAGCATGTTGGTGATGGGTGTGGCCACTCTAGTAATGACTGGTTTGAATTCAAACTGCTGTTTATGCACACACACACGCACGCCACGCACACACACGGGACACATGCAGCTGTTTACTGAGGAGTTTATTGAGAACAGTGTTTTGACACTGTAAAAGTCACTGTTCATTTACCTCGGATTGTAAGGAATCTATGTTATACTTTAGCTATTGAAAAACCTAAAGATCTATGAGCTTGTAGACCTGCTGTGTACATTCAGGGTACAGGCTTTAGTTTAGCCCATTATGGGCGGGAACCCCTTTTGGTATTGAAAAATAGCAGATCTACAAGCTCATAGGGTTAGGCTCATAGCTTATTTCTGTTCAATGAAACTGACCAGAATCGTCGACTAAAGGGGTCCTTGAGGCAGTTCCAGGGGGTCCCCCAGCTAAATGATAGTTTGAAACTAAATGGACCCTTATGGGTCTGTAACTCTGAGTGTGTACAAATGAGAAATTGAAAAACAGCAGATCTACAAGCTCATAGTGCGGCACCGAGTGCCGCGCTATGAGCTTGTAGGTCTGCTATTTTTCAATAGCTATAAAGTATAACGTAATGCTTGAAACACCAAAAGGGGTTAAATGAAAACCCAGGATTTGGATGCTGTGTATTTTGTGTCACAATAGCCTCCCTCCCACACACACACACACACACACACACACACACACACACACAGACACACAGACACACAGACACACACACACTCTCACATATCATGGCCAAATGTAAATTTGCACCGTGTGGTGGAAAGTGGAAACCCTGTGCACACATTATGTGTGTGTGCGCTGTGTGTGTGTGCGCTGTGTGTGCGCGCTGTGTGTGTGTGTCTGTGTGCCAAACTCGGGGGAAACTGTGAAACAGAAACCCACACAGCCTCAGTTGACTTCCCCCCGCAGCGCGCCAACAGATCGTGGGAGCGTTCAAAAAGTTCTGATACAGGAACAAAAGGTTTGGTTTGGCAACGGAAACTATACTGGTACGGTACACGGTTCCACTGTAAACTATAGTGGTACGGTATACGGTTCCACTGTAAACTATAGTGGTACGGTACACGGTTCTACTGTAAACTATAGTGGTACGGTACACGGTTCTACTGTAAACTATAGTGGTACGGTACACGGTTCTACTGTAAACTATAGTGGTACGGTACACGGTTCTACTGTAAACTATAGTGGTACGGTACAACGGTTCTACTGTAAACTATAGTGTAAACTATAGTGGTACGGTACACGGTTCCACTGTAAACTATAGTGGTACGGTACACGGTTCCACTGTAAACTATAGTGGTACGGTACACGGTTCCACTGTAAACTATAGTGGTACGGTACACGGTTCCACTGTAAACTATAGTGGTACGGTATACGGTTCTACTGTAAACTATAGTGGTACGGTACACGGTTCTACTGTAAACTATAGTGGTACGGTACACGGTTCTACTGTAAACTATAGTGGTACGGTACACGGTTCCACTGTAAACTATAGTGGTACGGTATACGGTTCTACTGTAAACTATAGTGGTACGGTACACGGTTCTACTGTAAACTATAGTGGTACGGTACACGGTTCTACTGTAAACTATAGTGGTACGGTACACGGTTCCACTGTAAACTATAGTGGTACGGTATACGGTTCTACTGTAAACTATAGTGGTACGGTACACGGTTCTACTGTAAACTATAGTGGTACGGTACACGGTTCTACTGTAAACTATAGTGTAAACTATAGTGGTACGGTACACGGTTCTACTGTAAACTATAGTGTAAACTATAGTGGTACGGTACACGGTTCTACTGTAAACTATAGTGTAAACTATAGTGGTACGGTACACGGTTCTACTGTAAACTATAGTGGTACGGTACACGGTTCCACTGTAAACTATAGTGTAAACTATAGTGGTACGGTACACGGTTCTACTGTAAACTATAGTGGTACGGTACACGGTTCCACTGTAAACTATAGTGTAAACTATAGTGGTACGGTACACGGTTCCACTGTAAACTATAGTGTAAACTATAGTGGTACGGTACACGGTTCCACTGTAAACTATAGTGTAAACTATAGTGGTACGTTACACGGTTCTACTGTAAACTATAGTGTAAACTATAGTGGTACGGTACACGGTTCCACTGTAAACTATAGTGTAAACTATAGTGGTACGGTACACGGTTCTACTGTAAACTATAGTGGTACGGTACACGGTTCTACTGTAAACTATAGTGGTGCGGTACACGGTTCTACTGTAAACTATAGTGGTACGGTACACGGTTCTACTGTAAACTATAGTGTTGCGGTACACGGTTCTACTGTAAACTATAGTGTGAACTATAGTGGTACGGTACACGGTTCTACTGTAAACTATAGTGGTACGGTACACGGTTCTACTGTAAACTATAGGTACGGTACACGGTTCTACTGTAAACTATAGGTACGGTACACGGTTCTACTGTAAACTATAGTGGTACGGTACACGGTTCTACTGTAAACTATAGTGTAAACTATAGTGTAAACTATAGTGGTACGGTACACGGTTCTACTGTAAACTATAGTGGTACGGTACACGGTTCTACTGTAAACTATAGTGGTACGGTACACGGTTCTACTGTAAACTATAGTGTAAACTATAGTGGTACGGTACACGGTTCCACTGTAAACTATAGTGTAAACTATAGTGGTACGTTACACGGTTCTACTGTAAACTATAGTGTAAACTATAGTGGTACGGTACACGGTTCCACTGTAAACTATAGTGTAAACTATAGTGGTACGGTACACGGTTCTACTGTAAACTATAGTGGTACGGTACACGGTTCTACTGTAAACTATAGTGGTGCGGTACACGGTTCTACTGTAAACTATAGTGGTGCGGTACACGGTTCTACTGTAAACTATAGTGGTGCGGTACACGGTTCTACTGTAAACTATAGTGGTACGGTGCACGGTTCTACTGTAAACTATAGTGTTGCGGTACACGGTTCTACTGTAAACTATAGTGGTGCGGTACACGGTTCTACTGTAAACTATAGTGGTGCGGTACACGGTTCTACTGTAAACTATAGTGGTACGGTACACGGTTCTACTGTAAACTATAGTGTTGCGGTACACGGTTCTACTGTAAACTATAGTGTGAACTATAGTGGTACGGTACACGGTTCTACTGTAAACTATAGTGGTACGGTACACGGTTCTACTGTAAACTATAGTGGTACGGTACACGGTTCTACTGTAAACTATAGTGGTACGGTACACGGTTCTACTGTAAACTATAGTGTAAACTATAGTGTAAACTATAGTGGTACGGTACACGGTTCTACTGTAAACTATAGGTACGGTACACGGTTCTACTGTAAACTATAGGTACGGTACACGGTTCTACTGTAAACTATAGTGGTACGGTACACGGTTCTACTGTAAACTATAGTGTAAACTATAGTGTAAACTATAGTGGTACGGTACACGGTTCTACTGTAAACTATAGTGTAAACTATAGTGTAAACTATAGTGGTACGGTACACGGTTCTACTGTAAACTATAGTGGTACGGTACACGGTTCTACTGTAAACTATAGTGTAAACTATAGTGTAAACTATAGTGGTACGGTACACGGTTCTACTGTAAACTATAGGTACGGTACACGGTTCTACTGTAAACTATAGTGTAAACTATAGTGTAAACTATAGTGGTACGGTACACGGTTCTACTGTAAACTATAGTGTAAACTTTAGTGTAAACTATATTGGTACGGTACACGGTTCTACTGTAAACTATAGGTACGGTACACGGTTCTACTGTAAACTATAGTGGTACGGTACACGGTTCTACTGTAAACTATAGTGTAAACTATAGTGGTACGGTACACGGTTCTACTGTAAACTATAGTGGTACGGTACACGGTTCTACTGTAAACTATAGTGGTACGGTACACGGTTCTACTGTAAACTATAGTGTAAACTATAGTGGTACGGTACACGGTTCTACTGTAAACTATAGTGTAAACTATAGTGGTACGGTACACGGTTCTACTGTAAACTATAGTGTAAACTATAGTGGTACGGTACACGGTTCTACTGTAAACTATAGTGGTACGGTACACGGTTCCACTGTAAACTATAGTGTAAACTATAGTGGTACGGTACACGGTTCTACTGTAAACTATAGTGTAAACTATAGTGGTACGGTACACGGTTCTACTGTAAACTATAGTGGTACGGTACACGGTTCTACTGTAAACTATAGTGGTACGGTACACGGTTCTACTGTAAACTATAGTGGTACGGTACACGGTTCTACTGTAAACTATAGTGTGAACTATAGTGGTACGGTACACGGTTCTACTGTAAACTATAGTGGTACGGTACACGGTTCTACTGTAAACTATAGTGGTACGGTACACGGTTCTACTGTAAACTATAGTGGTACGGTACACGGTTCTACTGTAAACTATAGTGGTACGGTACACGGTTCTACTGTAAACTATAGTGGTACGGTACACGGTTCTACTGTAAACTATAGTGGTACGGTACACGGTTCTACTGTAAACTATAGTGTAAACTATAGTGGTACGGTACACGGTTCCACTGTAAACTATAGTGTAAACTATAGTGGTACGGTACACGGTTCCACTGTAAACTATACTGTAAACTATAGTGGTACGGTACACGGTTCCACTGTAAACTATAGTGTAAACTATAGTGGTACGGTACACGGTTCTACTGTAAACTATAGTGTAAACTATAGTGGTACGGTACACGGTTCTACTGTAAACTATAGTGTAAACTATAGTGGTACGGTACACGGTTCCACTGTAAACTATAGTGTAAACTATAGTGGTACGGTACACGGTTCCACTGTAAACTATAGTGTAAACTATAGTGGTACGGTACACGGTTCTACTGTAAACTATAGTGGTACGGTACACGGTTCTACTGTAAACTATAGTGTAAACTATAGTGGTGCGGTACACGGTTCTACTGTAAACTATAGTGGTACGGTACACGGTTCTACTGTAAACTATAGTGTTGCGGTACACGGTTCTACTGTAAACTATAGTGTGAACTATAGTGGTACGGTACACGGTTCTACTGTAAACTATAGTGGTACGGTACACGGTTCTACTGTAAACTATAGGTACGGTACACGGTTCTACTGTAAACTATAGGTACGGTACACGGTTCTACTGTAAACTATAGTGGTACGGTACACGGTTCTACTGTAAACTATAGTGTAAACTATAGTGTAAACTATAGTGGTACGGTACACGGTTCTACTGTAAACTATAGTGGTACGGTACACGGTTCTACTGTAAACTATAGTGTAAACTATAGTGTAAACTATAGTGGTACGGTACACGGTTCTACTGTAAACTATAGGTACGGTACACGGTTCTACTGTAAACTATAGTGTAAACTATAGTGTAAACTATAGTGTAAACTATAGTGGTACGGTACACGGTTCTACTGTAAACTATAGTGTAAACTATAGTGGTACGGTACACGGTTCTACTGTAAACTATAGTGTAAACTATAGTGGTACGGTACACGGTTCTACTGTAAACTATAGTGGTACGGTACACGGTTCTACTGTAAACTATAGTGGTACGGTACACGGTTCTACTGTAAACTATACTGTAAACTATAGTGGTACGGTACACGGTTCCACTGTAAACTATAGTGTAAACTATAGTGGTACGGTACACGGTTCTACTGTAAACTATAGTGTAAACTATAGTGGTACGGTACACGGTTCTACTGTAAACTATAGTGTAAACTATAGTGGTACGGTACACGGTTCCACTGTAAACTATAGTGTAAACTATAGTGGTACGGTACACGGTTCCACTGTAAACTATAGTGTAAACTATAGTGGTACGGTACACGGTTCTACTGTAAACTATAGTGGTACGGTACACGGTTCTACTGTAAACTATAGTGTAAACTATAGTGGTGCGGTACACGGTTCTACTGTAAACTATAGTGGTACGGTACACGGTTCTACTGTAAACTATAGTGTTGCGGTACACGGTTCTACTGTAAACTATAGTGTGAACTATAGTGGTACGGTACACGGTTCTACTGTAAACTATAGTGGTACGGTACACGGTTCTACTGTAAACTATAGGTACGGTACACGGTTCTACTGTAAACTATAGGTACGGTACACGGTTCTACTGTAAACTATAGTGGTACGGTACACGGTTCTACTGTAAACTATAGTGTAAACTATAGTGTAAACTATAGTGGTACGGTACACGGTTCTACTGTAAACTATAGTGGTACGGTACACGGTTCTACTGTAAACTATAGTGTAAACTATAGTGTAAACTATAGTGGTACGGTACACGGTTCTACTGTAAACTATAGGTACGGTACACGGTTCTACTGTAAACTATAGTGTAAACTATAGTGTAAACTATAGTGTAAACTATAGTGGTACGGTACACGGTTCTACTGTAAACTATAGGTACGGTACACGGTTCTACTGTAAACTATAGTGGTACGGTACACGGTTCTACTGTAAACTATAGTGTAAACTATAGTGTAAACTATAGTGGTACGGTACACGGTTCTACTGTAAACTATAGTGGTACGGTACACGGTTCTACTGTAAACTATAGTGGTACGGTACACGGTTCTACTGTAAACTATAGTGTAAACTATAGTGGTACGGTACACGGTTCTACTGTAAACTATAGTGTAAACTATAGTGGTACGGTACACGGTTCTACTGTAAACTATAGTGTAAACTATAGTGGTACGGTACACGGTTCTACTGTAAACTATAGTGGTACGGTACACGGTTCCACTGTAAACTATAGTGTAAACTATAGTGGTACGGTACACGGTTCTACTGTAAACTATAGTGTAAACTATAGTGGTACGGTACACGGTTCTACTGTAAACTATAGTGGTACGGTACACGGTTCTACTGTAAACTATAGTGGTACGGTACACGGTTCTACTGTAAACTATAGTGTAAACTATAGTGGTACGGTACACGGTTCCACTGTAAACTATACTGTAAACTATAGTGGTACGGTACACGGTTCCACTGTAAACTATAGTGTAAACTATAGTGGTACGGTACACGGTTCTACTGTAAACTATAGTGTAAACTATAGTGGTACGGTACACGGTTCTACTGTAAACTATAGTGTAAACTATAGTGGTACGGTACACGGTTCCACTGTAAACTATAGTGTAAACTATAGTGGTACGGTACACGGTTCCACTGTAAACTATAGTGTAAACTATAGTGGTACGGTACACGGTTCTACTGTAAACTATAGTGGTACGGTACACGGTTCTACTGTAAACTATAGTGTAAACTATAGTGGTACGGTACACGATTCTACTGTAAACTATAGTGGTACGGTACACGGTTCTACTGTAAACTATAGTGTTGCGGTACACGGTTCTACTGTAAACTATAGTGTGAACTATAGTGGTACGGTACACGGTTCTACTGTAAACTATAGTGGTACGGTACACGGTTCTACTGTAAACTATAGTGGTACGGTACACGGTTCTACTGTAAACTATAGTGTAAACTATAGTGGTACGGTACACGGTTCCACTGTAAACTATAGTGGTACGGTACACGGTTCTACTGTAAACTATATTGGTACGGTACACGGTTCTACTGTAAACTATAGTGGTACGGTACACGGTTCTACTGTAAACTATAGTGGTACGGTACACGGTTCTACTGTAAACTATAGTGGTACGGTACACGGTTCTACTGTAAACTATAGTGGTACGGTACACGGTTCTACTGTAAACTATAGTGTAAACTATAGTGGTACGGTACACGGTTCTACTGTAAACTATAGTGGTACGGTACACGGTTCCACTGTAAACTATAGTGTAAACTATAGTGGTACGGTACACGGTTCTACTGTAAACTATAGTGTAAACTATAGTGGTACGGTACACGGTTCCACTGTAAACTATAGTGTAAACTATAGTGGTATGGTACACGGTTCTACTGTAAACTATAGTGTAAACTATAGTGGTACGGTACACGGTTCCACTGTAAACTATAGTGTAAACTATAGTGGTACGGTACACGGTTCCACTGTAAACTATAGTGTAAACTATAGTGGTACGGTACACGGTTCTACTGTAAACTATAGTGGTACGGTACACGGTTCTACTGTAAACTATAGTGGTAAGGTACACGGTTCCACTGTAAACTATAGTGTAAACTATAGTGGTACGGTACACGGTTCTACTGTAAACTAGTGGTACGGTACACGGTTCTACTGTAAACTATAGTGTTGCGGTACACGGTTCTACTGTAAACTATAGTGGTACGGTACACGGTTCTACTGTAAACTATAGTGGTACGGTACACGGTTCTACTGTAAACTATAGTGTAAACTATAGTGTAAACTATAGTGGTACGGTACACGGTTCCACTGTAAACTATAGTGTAAACTATAGTGTAAACTATAGTGGTACGGTACACGGTTCCACTGTAAACTATAGTGTAAACTATAGTGTAAACTATAGTGGTACGGTACACGGTTCTACTGTAAACTATAGTGGTACGGTACACGGTTCTACTGTAAACTATAGTGGTACGGTACACGGTTCCACTGTAAACTATAGTGTAAACTATAGTGTAAACTATATTGGTACGGTACACGGTTCTACTGTAAACTATATTGGTACGGTACACGGTTCTACTGTAAACTATAGTGGTACGGTACACGGTTCTACTGTAAACTATAGTGGTACGGTACACGGTTCTACTGTAAACTATAGTGTAAACTATAGTGGTACGGTACACGGTTCTACTGTAAACTATAGTGGTACGGTACACGGTTCTACTGTAAACTATAGTGTTGCGGTACACGGTTCTACTGTAAACTATAGTGGTACGGTACACGGTTCTACTGTAAACTATAGTGGTACGGTACACGGTTCTACTGTAAACTATAGTGGTACGGTACACGGTTCTACTGTAAACTATAGTGGTACGGTACACGGTTCTACTGTAAACTATAGTGGTACGGTACACGGTTCTACTGTAAACTATAGTGGTACGGTACACGGTTCTACTGTAAACTATAGTGTAAACTATAGTGGTACGGTACACGGTTCCACTGTAAACTATAGTGGTACGGTACACGGTTCTACTGTAAACTATAGTGGTACGGTACACGGTTCTATTGTAAACTATAGTGTGAACTCCAGTGGTACGGTACACGGTTCTACTGTAAACTATAGTGGTACGGGACACGGTTCTACTGTAAACTATAGTGGTACGGTACACAGTTCTATTGTAAACTATAGTGTAAACTATAGTGGTACGGTACACGGTTCTACTGTAAACTATAGTGGTACGGTACACGGTTCTACTGTAAACTATAGTGGTACGGTACACGGTTCTACTGTAAACTATGGTGGTACGGTACACGGTTCTACTGTAAACTATAGTGTGAACTATAGTGGTACGGTACATGGTTCTACTGTAAACTATAGTGTGAACTATAGTGGTACGGTACACGGTTCTACTGTAAACTATAGTGGTACGGTACACGGTTCTACTGTAAACTATAGTGGTACGGTACACGGTTCTACTGTAAACTATAGTTGTCGTGTTAATTATGGGTGTGCGAGATGTATTCTCAGATATTGGGGAAGAAAATATATATAGATTATGGTGTCTAGGTGTATTTCCAAAGAAGAGAGAATTACAGCTCATTGGTGAGTTAAGAAGAACCTAGGAGGTCATAAATGCCAGGCCACTTCCTTGCTGGGGGGTTGGCTGCTGGTCAGCATTCCAGCTGTAAAGGGTCTATAGTTTATGGCGCCTCCCAGGGCAGTGTCAACTCACACAAATAGAACATGGAAATGGGGATTAAGTAACTTATATCTTTAATCCCTTTCAATTGTGTAAATGTGTTCTAAATAACCTATTATATATTGGGTTGGTAAAAAGCCTAAATAATAAACATGTGATAGTCTAACAGCTAAGGTCAGCGGTGCAGGCAGGGAGCTGGCTGCTGTGGCTCAGAGGTGCAGGCAGGATGGTCTGTGGCTTCTGATTGGTTGAAAGTGTTTAGCAGGGAGGTGTGACATCAGTCATAGAGCTTGCTTTAATATACTGACAAAGCAATATTAGAGTTAGATTCACCAATACCATCGAACGTGATACATGTTGTCTAGGCAGAGACCAGCGGTATGTATTTGCTATATATTATATGCTATAAATATGTGATAGTACAGTATTCATAATTGATGTAATATGATGTTTAGATTGTAACCAAATGTCATCTGTGTTCTTGTCTCCCGATCATTGATCAATTACCATCTGATTAATGATAAGGTAGATTTAAAACCACTTAATGTACACTTAATGTACCATTAATGTACCACACTTAATGTACCATTAATGCACCATTAATGTGTCACTGAACTAAGTCTGAGAGTCAACAATGACAAGCTAAGCTGTACCATGATCTGGGAGTCTTAGAGTGTAAAATGATAGTAAACCCTACCGACAGAGTTAGGATAGAACCACAGACCAATAGGACCTGTAATCCAGGCCGGGATACTGTATTCATCTTGTGTTGGGGGGAAGTGTGAACAGAACGTGTGAATGTATGATTGTAAGTGTTTATAATTAATATGAATTAATAAAAACCCTATAAAATGCACGTTTGAGTTCATCAAATATAAGCTATCATTGGAGCATTTAGTTCACCTGTGCGTGTTAGTCACTTTACTCTGCCTAGTGCAAGGGCTGGTCGGAGCCTCGGCACAACATCGCCAAATAACCGAACAATAGTGGTACGGTACACGGTTCTACTGTAAACTATAGTGGTACGGTACACGGTTCTACTGTAAACTATAGTGGTACGGTACACGGTTCTACTGTAAACTATAGTGGTACGGTACACGGTTATACTGTAAACTATAGTGGTACGGTACACGGTTCTACTGTAAACTATAGTGGTACGGTACACGGTTCTACTGTAAACTATAGTGGTACGGTACACGGTTCTACTGTAAACTATAGTGGTACGGTACACGGTTCTACTGTAAACTATAGTGGTACGGTACACGGTTCTACTGTAAACTATAGTGTAAACTATAGTGGTACGGTACACGGTTCTACTGTAAACTATAGTGGTACGGTACACGGTTCTACTGTAAACTATAGTGTTGCGGTACACGGTTCTACTGTAAACTATAGTGTGAACTATAGTGATACGGTACACGGTTCTACTGTAAACTATATTGGTACGGTACACGGTTCTACTGTAAACTATAGTGTGAACTATAGTGGTACGGTACACGGTTCTACTGTAAACTATAGTGGTACGGTACACGGTTCTACTGTAAACTATAGTGGTACGGTACACGGTTCTACTGTAAACTATAGTGTAAACTATAGTGGTACGGTACACGGTTCCACTGTAAACTATAGTGGTACGGTACACGGTTCTACTGTAAACTATAGTGGTACGGTACACGGTTCTACTGTAAACTAGTGGTACGGTACACGGTTCTACTGTAAACTATAGTGGTACGGTACACGGTTCTACTGTAAACTATAGTGTAAACTATAGTGGTACGGTACACAGTTCTACTGTAAACTATAGTGGTACGGTACACGGTTCTACTGTAAACTATAGTGGTACGGTACACGGTTCTACTGTAAACTATAGTGTAAACTATAGTGGTACGGTACACAGTTCTACTGTAAACTATAGTGGTACGGTACACGGTTCCACTGTAAACTATAGTGGTACGGTACACGGTTCCACTGTAAACTATAGTGGTACGGTACACGGTTCTACTGTAAACTATAGTGGTACGGTACACGGTTCTACTGTAAACTATAGTGGTGCGGTACACGGTTCTACTGTAAACTATAGTGGTACGGTACACGGTTCTACTGTAAACTATAGTGGTACGGTACACGGTTCTACTGTAAACTATAGTGGTGCGGTACACGGTTCTACTGTAAACTATAGTGTAAACTATAGTGGTACGGTACACGGTTCCACTGTAAACTATAGTGGTACGGTACACGGTTCTACTGTAAACTATAGTGGTACGGTACACGGTTCTACTGTAAACTATAGTGGTACGGTACACGGTTCTACTGTAAACTATAGTGGTACGGTACACGGTTCTACTGTAAACTATAGTGGTACGGTACACGGTTCTACTGTAAACTATAGTGGTACGGTACACGGTTCTACTGTAAACTATAGTGGTACGGTACACGGTTCTACTGTAAACTATAGTGGTACGGTACACGGTTCCACTGTAAACTATAGTGGTACGGTACACGGTTCTACTGTAAACTATAGTGGTACGGTACACGGTTCTACTGTAAACTATATTGGTACGGTACACGGTTCTACTGTAAACTATAGTGGTACGGTACACGGTTCTACTGTAAACTATATTGGTACGGTACACGGTTCTACTGTAAACTATATTGGTACGGTACACGGTTCTACTGTAAACTATAGTGGTACGGTACACGGTTCTACTGTAAACTATAGTGGTACGGTACACGGTTCTACTGTAAACTATAGTGGTACGGTACACGGTTCTACTGTAAACTATATTGGTACGGTACACGGTTCTACTGTAAACTATAGTGGTACGGTACACGGTTCTACTTGCACCAAAACGTCACAATAAAAAGCAGAGGACACCGACATCGAAATTAAAAAAATGTCTTCAAAACACAGACAGTTTTCTGAAAAACAGAGGTGCTCAATATTTCATGTCAAGGACCCCAAAAATTATATGTAATATGCCTCCGCCCCCGTCTGAAAATATGTTGTTCCAGGGACCCCCCCCAGAAGCACTATAAGAGAAGAAAGAGTTAAAATGTTCACTCTGTAATGATATGTGACCAGATTTGACTGAGAGCCTGCTGCCATCGCGCAAACTCCAGCTTTTCACCAGAGGAGAAAAACCTTTATTTTTTTTATTTTTATATGAGTTAATAGCACAGGCAGACTCTTCACATACTGCGCTACTCAACCCGCGGCCCGCGGGCCGCATGCGGCCCGTGCAACATGTCTGTGCGGCCCGTCCTCCCGTCATACCAATACAAAATATTTGTGTTCTGCTTTCAGTGGAAAAGTCATTTCTAGCGTTTCTAACCACACCATGTGACCATGCGCTACTGAGCTGTTTGTTCTTCCTGCTGACAAAAAGTGGCCGTGTTGTTGTGGATTTACAAGACCACACGCACAGCTGATTTACAAGACCACACGCACAGCTGCAGCATGCATCCACCAAGCAGTTGCATATCGGCTCGCGTTCCGTAAACAACACCGTCATGACTCAGGAGGAAGTGCAAACAGGTTAGGACAGAAAACAGCATGTTTTGTGCAAAGAAGATCCTCCTGGCTGGTTTGGGAAAGATCAACCTGTGTGTGTGGAAGTGCCTTAACAATAAGGATCAACCTGTGTGTGTGTGTGTGTGGAAGTGCCTTAACAATAAGGATCAACCTGTGTGTGGAAGAGCCTTAACAATAAGGATCAACCTGTGTGTGGAAGAGCCTTAACAATAAGGATCAACCTGTGTGTGGAAGTGCCTTTACTGCCTTAACAATAAGGATCAACCTGTGTGTGGAAGAGCCTTAACAATAAGGATCAACCTGTGTGTGGAAGTGCCTTAACAATAAGGATCAACCTGTGTGTGGAAGTGCCTTAACAATAAGGATCAACCTGTGTGTGGAAGTGCCTTAACAATAAGGATCAACCTGTGTGTGGAAGAGCCTTAACAATAAGGATCAACCTGTGTGTGGAAGTGCCTTAACAATAAGGATCAACCTGTGTGTGGAAGTGCCTTAACAATAAGGATCAACCTGTGTGTGTGGAAGAGCCTTAACAATAAGGATCAACCTGTGTGTGGAAGTGCCTTAACAATAAGGATCAACCTGTGTGTGTGTGGAAGAGCCTTAACAATAAGGATCAACCTGTGTGTGTGGAAGAGCCTTAACAATAAGGATCAACCTGTGTGTGTGGAAGAGCCTTAACAATAAGGATCAACCTGTGTGTGGAAGTGCCTTAACAATAAGGATCAACCTGTGTGTGGAAGAGCCTTAACAATAAGGATCAACCTGTGTGTGTGGAAGAGCCTTAACAATAAGGATCAACCTGTGTGTGTGGAAGAGCCTTAACAATAAGGATCAACCTGTGTGTGTGGAAGAGCCTTAACAATAACGATCAACCTGTGTGTGTGGAAGAGCGTTAACAATAAGGATCAACCTGTGTGTGGAAGTGCCATAACAATAAGGATCAACCTGTGTGTGGAAGAGCCTTAACAATAAGGATCAACCTGTGTGTGGAAGTGCCTTAACAATAAGGATCAACCTGTGTGTGTGGAAGAGCCTTAACAATAAGGATCAACCTGTGTGTGGAAGTGCCATAACAATAAGGATCAACCTGTGTGTGGAAGAGCCTTAACAATAAGGATCAACCTGTGTGTGGAAGTGCCTTAACAATAAGGATCAACCTGTGTGTGTGGAAGAGCCTTAACAATAAGGATCAACCTGTGTGTGTGGAAGAGCCTTAACAATAACGATCAACCTGTGTGTGTGGAAGTGCCTTAACAATAAGGATCAACCTGTGTGTGGAAGTGCCATAACAATAAGGATCAACCTGTGTGTGGAAGAGCCTTAACAATAAGGATCAACCTGTGTGTGGAAGTGCCTTAACAATAAGGATCAACCTGTGTGTGTGGAAGAGCCTTAACAATAAGGATCAACCTGTGTGTGTGGAAG
>NW_027636928.1:115000-140000 GCF_951216825.1 Electrona antarctica | reverse complement strand
GATATGGCTTATTCATTATTAATTTCAGTAGTATATGAGACTGTGATATGGCTTATTGTCTCCACCAGGCCGAAGGCATGGGGAGAGAGTATGTTTTGCACTCCGTCCGTCCGTCCGTCCGTGTGTCCGTACTTCCTTCCGTCCGTCTGTGTACAGCTAATCTCCGGCACCGTTAACCCGGTCGATGCCAAACTTTGCACACACACTCCCTGGATGGCAACGATGAACCTCTGCCCCGCATTTTCCAGAACGGCCTGTTATAGCGCCACCATGAGGCAGCTTTTCACATTTTTACCTCAAACTGCACCGATCTGCGTGAAACGTTGCATGCACACTCCCTAGTGGCCAAGGACAAACCTTTGACCTGCAATTTCCGCATCTGCCTTTTATAGCGCCACCAGGAGGCTGACTTTTGTAAAACACCTTTTTTGATATTACTCCTCCAGATTCTGTCCACAAATCTCACAAATCGTTACACAGTATCTCTATGGTCATGTGCTCAAGTCGGATCTGTCCGATATTTCATATTCCATCCTAATTGGCTATAATTGGCTTTCACAGTTTGCAAGATTGCCCCGTTTTGAACAAAAGCCTCAAATCATGAACGCAGCATACAATTTACGTGAAATCTTTCACACATTTTCTTACTAGGCTGAGGAATATATCCCACCCTTTTCACATTGGCCTGTTATAGCGCCACCAACAGGTTGATTTTTGCAAAACACATTTTTGGAACAAAATGCCTCAAATCATCCAATTGCCATCAAAGGCTCCTAAACATTACTCCTAAACATTTTGCCAAACATCACACACACTCCTATCCTCCTGGTGGAGACCTGTGCCCGGAAGGGCACTTTTTCTAGTTCATTATTAATTTCAGTAGTATATGAGACTGTGATATGGCTTATTCATTATTAATTTCAGTAGTATATGAGACTGTGATATGGCTTAAGTATTAATTTCAGTAGTATATGAGACTGTGATATGGCTTATTAAGTATTAATTTCAGTAGTATATGAGACTGTGATATGGCTTATTAAGTATTAATTTCAGTAGTATTAGCCTCTTGGTTACCTCTGGTATTTGATTGATTTGCAACAGTAGTCTGTTCATGTTCTCATCACATTTTGTGAATTAAAAAAAGCCTCATTTTGGAAGCCATGGACATGGAAGCCATCATTCCATGTCATGACAATAGTTCTATTCAATGAGGTTTGGCCTTTCCTAGATGGGAATGTAGTCAGTTGTATGTTCAATGAGGTTTGGCCTTTCCTAGGTGGGAATGTAGTCAGTTGTATGTGTTGGCCTTTCCTAGATGGGAATGTAGTCAGTTGTATGTGTTGGCCTTTCCTAGATGGGAATGTAGTCAGTTGTATGTGTTGGCCTTTCCTAGATGGGAATGTAGTCAGTTGTATGTGTTGGCCTTTCCTAGATGGGAATGTAGTCAGTTGTATGTGTTGGCCTTTCCTAGATGGGAATGTAGTCAGTTGTATGTGTTGGCCTTTCCTAGATGGGAATGTAGTCAGTTGTATGTGTTTCAATGAGGTTTGGCCTTTCCTAGATGGGAATGTAGTCAGTTTTCTTTCCTAGATGGAAATGTAGTCAGTTTTCTTTCCTAGATGGAAATGTAGTCAGTTTTCTTTCCTAGATGGGAATGTAGTCAGTTTTCTTTCCTAGATGGGAATGTAGTCAGTTTTCTTTCCTAGATGGGAATGTAGTCAGTTTTCTTTCCTAGATGGGAATGTAGTCAGTTTTCTTTCCTAGATGGGAATGTAGTCAGTTTTATGTGTTTCCTACATTTTTTCACTACTCAGAAAATCATGGACAAAAAAAACCCAATATAGGACCAACATTATTTGGGCTTGCGGCCCCTTGGACTTTTGGTATTTCGCTGAGTGGCCCCTGAGCCATCTGAGTGGCCCCTGAGCCATCTGAGTGGCCCCTGAGCCATTCTAAGTTGATTAGCCCTAACTAGAGCATGTCTGAAATAAGTGTCAGAGCTGAAATTCACATGAAAATATGAGATAAATGCTTAAACATGTAGCTAGGTGTAATGTTAGAGACCACAGAAGACATGTAAATATGAAATAAATGCTTAAACATGTAGCTAGGTGTAATGTTAGAGACCACAGAAGACATGTAAATATGAAATAAATGCTTAAACATGTAGCTAGGTGTAATGTTAGAGACCACAGAAGACATGTAAATATGAAATAAATGCTTAAACATGTAGCTAGGTGTAATGTTAGAGTCCACAGAAGACATGTAAATATGAAACAAGCTCATAGCGGTGCCGCGCTATGAGCTTGTAGATCTGCTATTTTTCAATTTCTCATTTGTACACACTCAGAGTTACAGACCCATAAGGGTCCATTTAGTTTCATAGCTGGGGACCCCCTGGAACTGGCTCAAGGAACCCTTTAGTCGAGGATTCTGGTCAGTTTCATTGAACAGAAATAAGCTCAATAATAAATACAAGGCTTCACAAGAACAAACTAAGGCCCTGCGACATTTTGGAGTCACACAGACAGAACCTACTCGGTGCTGTGTACTTTAGCTATTGAAAAATAGCAGATCTACAAGCTCGTAGCGCGGCACTCGGTCTGCTATTTCTTTGAATAATCGTGGAAATGTGGCGCAAATCTTTGAATATATATTCTTTCAGAGGCAACGTTTTTAACTCAAATCTTTGCTTCTGGGGGGGGGGGGGGGGGGTTAATATACTTTTACCAATAAGATAAATTAAATCCATGTACTATTATGAAATAAACGGAACATAATGAAATGTATACTAAAATGTATACTACTAGAATTTCGCGGGCCTTCGGCCCGCTCATCCCAGAGTTGCGTTGGCCCGCGTTGCGATACAGAAGTCCACAGGTACAGAAGTCCACAGTGACACGCGTTGTATGCAGCTGTTTTGTGTTGCAGCGCGTGCGCGCGTGTGCGTGTAGTGTTGTTGGTGTTGTTGTGATCCATATATGCGCCTTGGTTCGTCCCGTTTGTTCCACGCCAGGTGTAGATTTTTTCTGTGCTTGTTTTCATAGCCGTGGCAACAAATTAACAACATAAACAGAGACAGGAGCCGTGTGTGTGTCACACCAAAAGTGGTGACCTATAGAATCCTGTACATGTAAGCATCACGCAATCGTCACCCCTACACAGCAGTCATTAATTAATGGTCTTGACTTGATTGCCTATGCGTTGAAGTTATATAGGGTGAAAAGCGTGAAATGCACAGGCTCATGTTACATCGCTGCTGGCTGCCACTGCCACTCTCTCTCTCTCTCGCTCTCTTCTCTCTCCTCCCTCGCTGGGGGGGGGGGGGGGGGGATTAGTTGCGCTGCCTTCGACAGTGCTATACTTCTCCAGCAGCGGTGCAGAACCGAGAGAGTGACACATTCTTTTGGATGTAAACTGCGCAACGTTTAGCTTTAAAGATCGGATTGTGTAGTCGCACCGGTGGTACAAAGTGAATTGTACAACTTGCACGGTGATATGTGAAGTCGCAAATGCGAGTACGTAGTCGCACTGTCGAGGCCTGTGTAGTGTAGTGCAATTTGCGCTGCATCGCGCGGCGATCCAAATCCCCCCCCCCCCGCGCGCGCGCGCACACACACACACACACACACTGTACGTAGCTTTTTGTTGTTGCAGCGCGCGCGTGTGCGTGTGGTGTTGCTGTTGTTGTTCGTATCCATATATGCGCCTCGGGTGTGGGGATCGCCATGTGAGGGGGCTAGCCAATAAGGGCCCTGTGTTGCATGTGGAGAATTGTGTAGGTTAGTGTGTGTGGTGTAGCCGAACGGGGTGGTGAGAACATGAGGGGGATGTAGCACAGCAATCGGTGACCCCTACATTAAGCTGTGTTGCTCCCAAGATGCAGTGCAAATGCGTGTTGTAGCAACCGTAGCCAATGGGAAAACAGGATGCAGTGTTGCCAGGTCCGCGAATTGTAAGCGAGTTGTAAGTAGCGTGTTGAATGGCATTTGTTCTGGGCTTGTTTTCATAGACGTGGCAACAAATTAGGCGGGGGTGTCGGTGCTTGTGGCGTGTTTGTGTTTATTATTGATATTGATATTGTTTGCGAGTGTGGACGGGAGCCGGCTTTAGTGGCAGTGCGATGACAATTTTTACGCGGGTGGTGTGGAGTGTGGCCGAGCGGCGCGACATTAGGAGATAGGGAACGAACGACGCGGAGGGTAAGTGTGTGACGTGTTAGTGTGTTGTTGCAGTGTGTGTTGCAGCGTGTTGCAGCGTGTCAGTGACGTAGTAGCTGGTGACTTTCTTTTCGTGGTTCGGGCTTTGGGGACACCTTCTCAAATGTATAATAGATGTATAAAATACATTTATACTCTTTTTGAAACCAGCTACTGAGAGGTTCAGGGATAGAAAGATCCACCCGGAGCCCCTATGCCTGTTTTATCTCCACAAAGGGCCCTGTTTTTACAGGCTTTCTAAAACAATGCAGCTGTGTTCCACTACACAAATATAGCCTCGGGTTCTGCCGTGCGTGTCTCAACAGCCATCCTATAAACGGCTACGTCTGTCTGAGGACAAACACATTCACCTCCCGGTCGCATAATGTGGTCAACTTATCTCTGAACAGTCCTTCAGGCTGTGCCTGTGAGGAGATGGCGGAGCAAAGGGGCTGAATTTAGGGACGCACACGCAAGATTAGACACAGCGACGGAATCTAAACTGCCTCCGATGTCGATTTCAGCTCTGACACTTATTTCAGACATGCTCTAGTATGTGAAGAGTCTGCCTGTGATATTAACTCATTTAAAAAATAATTTTTTTTTTTTTCTCCTCTGGTGTAAAGCTGGAGGTTGCGCGGTGGCAGCAGGCTCTCAGTCAAATCTGGTCACATAAACTTTCAACTTCCACTTTCTCTCACGTACTCCCCTGTAGTACCTATGTGTACCCCTAGGGGTACACGTACCCCCCTGTAGTACCTCTGTGTACCTAGGGGTACACGTACCCCCCTGTAGTACCTCTGTGTACCCCTAGGGGTACACGTAGCCCCCTGTAGTACCTCTGTGTACCCCTAGGGGTACACGTAGCCCCCTGTAGTACCTCTGTGTACCCCTAGGGGTACACGTAGCCCCCTGTAGTACGTGTAGTGAGAACCACTGCTTTAACCCGTTTTGGGCGGGAACCCATTTTGGTGTTTTAACCATTATTATAAACTTTAGCTATTGAAAAATAGCAGATCTACGAGCTTGGAACAATATATTTTCAGATGGGGGGGTCGCCCTACACCAGGGTTCCCCAATAGGCGGCCCGCGGGCCATTTGCGGCCCGCGGAGCGCCCCCTTGTGGCCCCTGGAGTCAAAATATGGCCCTTGAGGAAAATGAATTGGGGAACCCTGCCCTACACATACATATAATTCTGGGGGTTCTTGACATGAAATAGTTTGAGAACCACTGACATAGAAACATAGGGTATTTCCCTGTCAGGATGTAGAAGACATTTGTAGAATCGTCCTCATGTTCACTGATAGGCTGCCTATAATACAGGGTAGGATGATGCACCTGTTTGGTTGTCTGGAGCCTGATGCCTTCAGACAGGTTCACTGATAGGCTGCCTATAATACAGGGTAGGATGATGCACCTGTTTGGTTGTCTGGAGCCTGATGCCTTCAGACAGGTTCACTGAGCTAACCGGGAGAATGATTCACATGAAGCACTGGAGCAAATATTATGCTTAAAGCAATATGGCTTCTTTCCAACAGAAATAATTACTACTTATTATAACCTGTTAATCAGGTTTGGCCTGAGCGAGCTATGCTACTGTTTAAAGGCTGTCTGTTAGTTCTGTTTGCAACTCAGGAACTACCCTGGAAGTCGTCTGTGTTCTCTGTCAACTCAGGAACTACCCTGGCAGTCGTCTGTGTTCTCTGTCAACTCAGGAACTACCCTGGCAGTCGTCTGTGTTCTCTGTCAACTCAGGAACTACCCTGGCAGTCGTCTGTGTTCTCTGTCAACTCAGGAACTACCCTGGCAGTCGTCTGTGTTCTCTGTCAACTCAGGAACTACCCTGGCAGTCGTCTGTGTTCTCTGTCAACTCAGGAACTACCCTGGCAGTCGTCTGTGTTCTCTGTCAACAGTCCAGTGTTGATTTTGTCGACTAATTGCTATAACAAAAATGAAACTACCGACTACCTTTTTTCACTGACTGAGTTGTTTGATTGTGAGCTCCTAGATCGGCTATTTACAGAACGTGTAAAATCAGCCATTATGACATCAAAGGCCCACCAAAATACATTTTAGTCGACTAAATCAATTGTAGATTTAGTCGACTAAAATATGATATTTAGTCGACTAAAACTAGACTAACACTAAAAAATTACATGTGACAAACTAAATGAAAACTATTCAAGAGAATATGACTAAAACTAAAAATTAGTTAGCCGATACCGATACAGAATACCCATACCAGTGTTGTGATCTGGTGTTGTGTTTATAACTAACTCAAATGTCCACTTGCAGTTTGGGCAACTAGAAAAAAAAAACTCCTCGTGCCCCAACACTTTATTTACCTGCCATAGTGTCAACCCCTTACCCCTGTGTGGGATCGCTGGTTAAACTGGCATAGTGTCGACCCCTTACCCCTGTGTGGGATCGCTGGTTAAACTGGCATAGTGTCGACCCCTTACCCCTGTGTGCGATCGCTGGTTAGACTGGCATAGTGTCAACCCCTTACCCCTGTGTTGGATCGCTGGTTAGACTGGCATAGTGTCAACCCCTTACCCCTGTGTTGGATCGCTGGTTAGACTGGCATAGTGTCGACCCCTTACCCCTGTGTGGGATTGCTGGTTAGACTGGCATAGTGTCGACCCCTTACCCCTGTGTGGGATCGCTGGTTAGACTGGCATAGTGTCGACCCCTTACCCCTGTGTGCGATCGCTGGTTAGACTGGCATAGTGTCAACCCCTTACCCCTGTGTGGGATCGCTGGTTAGACTGGCATAGTGTCGACCCCTTACCCCTGTGTGCGATCGCTGGTTAGACTGGCATAGTGTCAACCCCTTACCCCTGTGTGCGATCGCTGGTTAGACTGGCATAGTGTCAACCCCTTACCCCTGTGTTGGATCGCTGGTTAGACTGGCATAGTGTCAACCCCTTACCCCTGTGTTGGATCGCTGGTTAGACTGGCATAGTGTCGACCCCTTACCCCTGTGTGGGATTGCTGGTTAGACTGGCATAGTGTCGACCCCTTACCCCTGTGTGGGATCGCTGGTTAGACTGGCATAGTGTCAACCCCTTACCCCTGTGTTGGATCGCTGGTTAGACTGGCATAGTGTCGACCCCTTACCCCTGTGTGGGATCGCTGGTTAGACTGGCATAGTGTCGACCCCTTACCCCTGTGTGGGATCGCTGGTTAGACTGGCATAGTGTCGACCCCTTACCCCTGTGTGGGATCGCTGGTTAGACTGGCATAGTGTCAACCCCTTACCCCTGTGTGAGATCTGTGATTAGACTGTCATAGTGTCGACCCCTTAGCCCTGTGTGGGATCGCTGGTTAGACTGGCATAGTGTCAACCCCTTACCCCTGTGTGAGATCTGTGATTAGACTGGCATAGTGTCGTCCCCTTACCCCTGTGTGGGATCGCTGGTTAGACAGACATAGTGTCAACCCCTTACCCCTGTGTTGGATCGCTGGTTAGACTGACATAGTGTCGACCCCCTTACCCCTGTGTGGGATCGCTGGTTAGACTGACAGTGTCAACCCCTTACCCCTGTGTTGGATCGCTGGTTAGACTGGCATAGTGTCGACCCCTTACCCCTGTGTGCGATCGCTGGTTAGACTGGCATAGTGTCAACCCCTTACCCCTGTGTTGGATCGCTGGTTAGACTGGCATAGTGTCGACCCCTTACCCCTGTGTTGGATCGCTGGTTAGACTGGCATAGTGTCGACCCCTTACCCCTGTGTGGGATCGCTGGTTAGACTGGCATAGTGTCGACCCCTTACCCCTGTGTGGGATCGCTGGTTAGACTGGCATAGTGTCGACCCCTTACCCCTGTGTTGGATCGCTGGTTAGACTGGCATAGTGTCGACCCCTTACCCCTGTGTGGGATCGCTGGTTAGACTGGCATAGTGTCAACCCTTTACCCCTGTGTGAGATCTGTGATTAGACTGGCATTTTCACCGATATGACCCGATATGACATAAGGGCCAATCCCATACTTTTCCGATACCGATACAGTATCGGGACATCTCTACTTCTAAGTAAAACATTACAGTACTTGTCAAGTTCTACCAAGTTCCACTCCAAGGGACATTAAAGGAAACAACTCCGTTTTTCCAACTCAAGTCAACTTTTTTATTTTCCAACTTTTTCATGCATGTTGGCTTCACTTGTTGATCGGTTGGTTCTTTGTTCTTGTCTGAACTTTCCCCAGAGATGGCACATCGATGCAAAAAGGCTTTCACAAATAAAACTACAGTGACACATAATACTTCAGGCAAGTCTAAACTACTGCAGGTACTTTGTTCCACCACTACATCTCATCTCATGCCATTGTGTGCTGTCTCTGTGTCTCAGGGGGGAGGAGCCTGGAGCTCATTACAGATTATACAGGGTTAGGGTTAGAAGAGTCTGGAGCTCATTACAGATTATACAGGGTTAGGGGTAGAGGAGTCTGGAGCTCATTACAGATTATACAGGGTTAGGGGTAGAGGAGCCTGGAGCTCATTACAGATTATACAGGGTTAGGGGTAGAGGAGCCTGGAGCTCATTACAGATTATACAGGGTTAGGGTTAGAGGAGTCTGGAGCTCATTACAGATTATACAGGGTTAGGGGTAGAGGAGCCTGGAGCTCATTACAGATTATACAGGGTTAGGGGTAGAGGAGCCTGGAGCTCATTACAGATTATACAGGGTTAGGGGTAGAGGAGCCTGGAGCTCATTACAGATTATACAGGGTTAGGGGTAGAGGAGTCTGGAGCTCATTACAGATTATACAGGGTTAGGGGTAGAGGAGCCTGGAGCTCATTACAGATTATACAGGGTTAGGGGTAGAGGAGCCTGGAGCTCATTACAGATTATACAGGGTTAGGGGTAGAGGAGCCTGGAGCTCATTACAGATTATACAGGGTTAGGGGTAGAGGAGCCTGGAGCTCATTACAGATTATACAGGGTTAGGGGTAGAGGAGCCTGGAGCTCATTACAGATTATACAGGGTTAGGGGTAGAGGAGCCTGGAGCTCATTACAGATTATACAGGGTTAGGGGTAGAGGAGCCTGGAGCTCATTACAGATTATACAGGGTTAGGGGTAGAGGAGTCTGGAGCTCATTACAGATTATACAGGGTTAGGGGTAGAGGAGCCTGGAGCTCATTACAGATTATACAGGGTTAGGGGTAGAGGAGCCTGGAGCTCATTACAGATTATACAGGGTTAGGGGTAGAGGAGCCTGGAGCTCATTACAGATTATACAGGGTTAGGGGTAGAGGAGCCTGGAGCTCATTACAGATTATACAGGGTTAGGGGTAGAGGAGCCTGGAGCTCATTACAGATTATACAGGGTTAGGGGTAGAGGAGCCTGGAGCTCATTACAGATTATACAGGGTTAGGGGTAGAGGAGCCTGGAGCTCATTACAGATTATACAGGGTTAGGGGTAGAGGAGTCTGGAGCTCATTACAGATTATACAGGGTTAGGGGTAGAGGAGCCTGGAGCTCATTACAGATTATACAGGGTTAGGGGTAGAGGAGTCTGGAGCTCATTACAGATTATACAGGGTTAGGGGTAGAGGAGCCTGGAGCTCATTACAGATTATACAGGGTTAGGGGTAGAGGAGCCTGGAGCTCATTACAGATTATACAGGGTTAGGGGTAGAGGAGCCTGGAGCTCATTACAGATTATACAGGGTTAGGGGTAGAGGAGCCTGGAGCTCATTACAGATTATACAGGGTTAGGGGTAGAGGAGCCTGGAGCTCATTACAGATTATACAGGGTTAGGGGTAGAGGAGCCTGGAGCTCATTACAGATTATACAGGGTTAGGGGTAGAGGAGCCTGGAGCTCATTACAGATTATACAGGGTTAGGGGTAGAGGAGTCTGGAGCTCATTACAGATTATACAGGGTTAGGGGTAGAGGAGACTGGAGCTCATTACAGATTATACAGGGTTAGGGGTAGAGGAGTCTGGAGCTCATTACAGATTATACAGGGTTAGGGGTAGAGGAGCCTGGAGCTCATTACAGATTATACAGGGTTAGGGGTAGAGGAGCCTGGAGCTCATTACAGATTATACAGGGTTAGGGGTAGAGGAGCCTGGAGCTCATTACAGATTATACAGGGTTAGGGGTAGAGGAGCCATTACAGATTATACAGGGTTAGGGGTAGAGGAGACTGGAGCTCATTACAGATTATACAGGGTTAGGGGTAGAGGAGTCTGGAGCTCATTACAGATTATACATTCTACAAATGTCTTCTAAATCCTGACAGTTTTCTGAAAAACTCATGTTTCTATGTCAGGGGTTCTCAAACATTTTCATGTCAAGGACCCCCAAAACTATGTGTATTCGGCCACCGACCCCCATCTGAAAATATGTTGTTCCAGGGATTTTTGTAACTGCAAATTGTACTATATCTTGGATCATGGAACATGGATTTCCCTGTTTTTTTTCCTCCTTCATTTGGGGAAAGTAAATGCTCTCCAGCTCCAACTCTCTCCCCCCCAAACCCCTGCTCAGTCCTCCTGGGACCCTACACAGTACACACTGAGGACCCTACACACAGTACACACTGAGGACCCTACACACAGTACACACAGAGGACCCTACACACAGTACACACTGAGGACCCTACACACAGTACACACTGAGGACCCTACACACAGTACACACTGAGGACCCTACACACAGTACACACAGAGGACCCTACACACAGTACACACAGAGGACCCTACACACAGTACACACAGAGGACCCTACACACAGTACACACAGAGGACCCTACACACAGTACACACTGAGGACCCTACACACAGTACACACTGAGGACCCTACACACAGTACACACTGAGGACCCTACACACAGTACACACAGAGGACCCTACACACAGTACACACTGAGGACCCTACACAGTACACACTGAGGACCCTACACACAGTACACACTGAGGACCCTACACACAGTACACACTGAGGACCCTACACACAGTACACACTGAGGACCCTACACACAGTACACACTGAGGACCCTACACAGTACACACAGAGGACCCTACACACAGTACACACTGATGACCCTACACACAGTACAGGACCCTACACACAGTACACACTGAGGACCCTACACACAGTACACACTGAGGACCCTACACACAGTACACACTGAGGACCCTACACACAGTACACACTGAGGACCCTACACACAGTACACACAGAGGACCCTACACACAGTGCACACAGAGGACCCTACACACAGTACACACAGAGGACCCTACACACAGTACACACTGAGGACCCTACACACAGTACACACAGAGGACCCTACACACAGTACACACAGAGGACCCTACACACAGTACACACTGAGGACCCTACACACAGTGCACACAGAGGACCCTACACACAGTACACACAGAGGACCCTACACAGTACACACTGAGGACCCTACACACAGTACACACAGAGGACCCTACACACAGGACCCTACACAGTACACACTGAGGACCCTACACACAGTACACACTGAGGACCCTACACACAGTACACATAGAGGACCCTACACACAGTACACACTGAGGACCCTACACACAGGACCCTACACAGTACACACTGAGGACCCTACACACAGGACCCTACACAGTACACACTGAGGACCCTACACACAGTACACACTGAGGACCCTACACACAGGACCCTACACAGTACACACTGAGGACCCTACACACAGTACACACTGAGGACCCTACACACAGTACACACTGAGGACCCTACACACAGTACACACAGAGGACCCTACACACAGTACACACTGAGGTGTCTGTAGTCTGTAGTTGCTGAACATTAACTACATTAATTATATATAAATATGTATTGTATTTAGTCTGTAGTTGCTGAACATTACTACATTAATTATATATAAATATGTATTGTCTTTAGTCTGTAGTTGCTGAACATTAACTACATTAATTATATATAAACATGTATTGTCTTTAGTCTGTAGTTGCTGAACATTAACTACATTAATTATATATAAATATGTATTGTCTTTAGTCTGTAGTTGCTGAACATTAACTACATTAATTATATATAAATATGTATTGTCTTTAGTCTGTAGTTGCTGAACATTAACTACATTAATTATATATAAATATGTATTGTCTTTAGTCTGTAGTTGCTGAACATTAACTACATTAATTATATATAAATATGTATTGTCTTTAGTCTGTAGTTGCTGGACATTACTACATTAATTATATATAATTATTACATGGCTTGGTTGAATGCTTGATTCTGATTGGTCAATCGCTTAATTCAGCGGTGAGTTATCTCATGATAATGACCGCTCCGCTGTATAATGACCGCTGCCTAATCAAACCCTCTGAGCACCACCAGCTGCGCGGCTGCGCCCGCTTGATTTACTGCCGTTTCCAACATAACAGCCATGTAAACACACACACTACTGACACACAATGTAATTTACAGCTAAACATTGCTCTTAAAAATGTTTTTGAAAACATTTGAGCGAGAAATAGACGAAGCAGCTGGACCCGAAAATGGATTCTATTTGATCAACTCACTTCCTTGTTTTCCGACAGTGCTTCAGCCCTGCAGCTGGGCAGACTCAGCCAGCGCGAAGTTATGGAATACTTTTTTTGTTGTGTTTTGGATCAATGGATTAATTTATGTTAGTTAGCCATGTAATAAGCGGGATAATATCTGGCTAGGTGGTCATTGTCGGGATATAATTCACCTTCAGGGAGTGTAACCACCTCGGCTTCGCCTCGGTGGTTAAACTCCCTGTCGGTGAATTATCTCCCGACAATGACCACCTAGCCAGATATTATCCCTTACATATGTATTGTCTTTAGTCTGTAGTTGCTGAACATTAACTACATTAATTATATATAAATATGTATTGTCTTTAGTCTGTAGTTGCTGGACATTACTACATTAATTATATATAAATATGTATTGTCTTTAGTCTGTAGTTGCTGGACATTACTACATTAATTATATATAAACATGTATTGTCTTTAGTCTGTAGTTGCTGAACATTAACTACATTAATTATATATAAATATGTATTGTCTTTAGTCTGTAGTTGCTGAACATTAACTACATTAATTATATATAAATATGTATTGTCTTTAGTCTGTAGTTGCTGAACATTAACTACATTAATTATATATAAATATGTATTGTCTTTAGTCTGTAGTTGCTGAACATTAACTACATTAATTATATATAAATATGTATTGTCTTTAGTCTGTAGTTGCTGAACATTAACTACGTTCTAAATGTGTAACACCTGGAGCCATAACTACTGTGACTTTTGAACAGACAACGTCAAAGTGCTCGACTTAACCCATTCTGGGCGGGAACCCCTTTTGGTGTTTTAAGCATTATGTTATACTTTAGCTATTGAAAAATAGCAGATCTACAAGCTCATAGCGCGCCACCGAGTGCCGCACTATGAACTTGTAGGTCTACTATTTTTTGAAAAGTCGTGAAAATGTGGTGCAAATCTTTGAATATATATTCTTTTAGAGCGAACGTTTTTAACTCATGTCTTCCTGGAACAACATATTTTCAGATGGGGGGGTCGGCGGCCAATTTCATATATATTTGGGGCTCCTTGACATGAAAATGTTTGAGAACCACTGACATAGAAACATGGGGTTTTCAGAAAACTGTCAGGATTTAGAAGATATTTGTAGAATCGGTATAGGTCTAACCTCTCTTACACTGAATATTAATGTAATAGTCTTTATAGACAAATAAAGGTATTTAAAAAAAAAAAAACAGTCACAGAAAAAAAAATTGTCCTCCTGGTAAAACACTGGCCTCATGTGTCTCTGGGTCACAGTGGACGGATGTCCTCCTGGTGAAACACTGGCCTCATGTGTCTCTGGGTCACAGTGGACGGATGTCCTCCTGGTGAAACACTGGCCTCATGTGTCTCTGGGTCACAGTGGACGGATGTCCTCCTGGTAAAACACTGGCCTCATGTGTCTCTGGGTCACAGTGGACGGATGTCCTCCTGGTGAAACACTGGCCTCATGTGTCTCTGGGTCACAGTGGACGGATGTCCTCCTGGTAAAACACTGGCCTCATGTGTCTCTGGGTCACAGTGGACGGATGTCCTCCTGGTGAAACACTGGCCTCATGTGTCTCTGGGTCACAGTGGACGGATGTCCTCCTGGTGAAACACTGGCCTCATGTGTCTCTGGGTCACAGTGGACGGATGTCCTCCTGGTAAAACACTGGCCTCATGTGTCTCTGGGTCACAGTGGACGGATGTCCTCCTGGTAAAACACTGGCCTCATGTGTCTCTGGGTCACAGTGGACGGATGTCCTCCTGGTGAAACACTGGCCTCATGTGTCTCTGGGTCACAGTGGACGGATGTCCTCCTGGTGAAACACTGGCCTCATGTGTCTCTGGGTCACAGTGGACGGATGTCCTCCTGGTGAAACACTGGCCTCATGGCCAACCAAGGCTTTGTGTGCAAGAATATGGTTATTCCAATCAAATGATTGTCTGATTACTATCTGTCTAGTTCTGCACAATTAATCGGAAAAAGATTGCGATCTAGTTTCTAGACACCTAAAGATCTATTTTCTAGATTTGAGCACGGATGGTGCAGCACTGGTTGGCCGTCCACTGGGCTGTCCACACCACAGCCACGCAGTAGGAGGTTTACTGTCCACACCACAACCACGCAGTAGGAGGTTTACTGTCCACACCACAACCACACAGTAGGAGGTTTACTGTCCACACCACAACCACGCAGTAGGAGGTTTACTGTCCACACCACAACCACACAGTAGGAGGTTTACTGTCCACACCACAACCACACAGTAGGAGGTTTACTGTCCACACCACAGCCACACAGTAGGAGGTTTACTGTCCACACCACAACCACACAGTAGGAGGTTTACTGTCCACACCACAACCACGCAGTAGGAGGTTTACTGTCCACACCACAAGCACGCAGTAGGAGGTTTACTGTCCACACCACAACCACGCAGTAGGAGGTTTACTGTCCACACCACAACCACACAGTAGGAGGTTTACTGTCCACACCACAACCACGCAGTAGGAGGTTTACTGTCCACACCACAACCACACAGTAGGAGGTTTACTGTCCACACCACAACCACACAGTAGGAGGTTTACTGTCCACACCACAACCACGCAGTAGGAGGTTTACTGTCCACACCACAGCCACGCAGTAGGAGGTTTACTGTCCACACCACAACCACACAGTAGGAGGTTTACTGTCCACACCACAACCACGCAGTAGGAGGTTTACTGTCCACACCACAGCCACACAGTAGGAGGTTTACTGTCCACACCACAACCACGCAGTAGGAGGTTTACTGTCCACACCACAACCACGCAGTAGGAGGTTTACTGTCCACACCACAACCACGCAGTAGGAGGTTTACTGTCCACACCACAACCACGCAGTAGGAGGTTTACTGTCCACACCACAACCACGCAGTAGGTTTACTGTCCACACCACAACCACGCAGTAGGAGGTTTACTGTCCACACCACAACCACGCAGTAGGTTTACTGTCCACACCACAACCACGCAGTAGGTTTACTGTCCACACCACAACCACGCAGTAGGAGGTTTACTGTCCACACCACAGCCACACAGTAGGAGGTTTACTGTCCACACCACAACCACACAGTAGGAGGTTTACTGTCCACACCACAACCACACAGTAGGAGGTTTACTGTCCACACCACAACCACACAGTAGGAGGTTTACTGTCCACACCACAACCACGCAGTAGGAGGTTTACTGTCCACACCACAGCCACGCAGTAGGAGGTTTACTGTCCACACCACAACCACACAGTAGGAGGTTTACTGTCCACACCACAACCACGCAGTAGGAGGTTTACTGTCCACACCACAACCACGCAGTAGGTTTACTGTCCACACCACAACCACGCAGTAGGAGGTTTACTGTCCACACCACAACCACACAGTAGGAGGTTTACTGTCCACACCACAGCCACACAGTAGGAGGTTTACTGTCCACACCACAGCCACACAGTAGGAGGTTTACTGTCCACACCACAACCACACAGTAGGAGGTTTACTGTCCACACCACAACCACACAGTAGGAGGTTTACTGTCCACACCACAACCACGCAGTAGGAGGTTTACTGTCCACACCACAACCACACAGTAGGAGGTTTACTGTCCACACCACAACCACGCAGTAGGAGGTTTACTGTCCACACCACAGCCACACAGTAGGAGGTTTACTGTCCACACCACAACCACGCAGTAGGTTTACTGTCCACACCACAACCACGCAGTAGGAGGTTTACTGTCCACACCACAACCACACAGTAGGAGGTTTACTGTCCACACCACAACCACGCAGTAGGAGGTTTACTGTCCACACCACAGCCACACAGTAGGAGGTTTACTGTCCACACCACAACCACGCAGTAGGTTTACTGTCCACACCACAACCACGCAGTAGGAGGTTTACTGTCCACACCACAACCACACAGTAGGAGGTTTACTGTCCACACCACAACCACGCAGTAGGAGGTTTACTGTCCACACCACAACCACACAGTAGGAGGTTTACTGTCCACACCACAACCACACAGTAGTAGGTTTACTGTCCACACCACAACCACACAGTAGGAGGTTTACTGTCCACACCACAACCACACAGTAGTAGGTTTACTGTCCACACCACAGCCACACAGTAGGAGGTTTACTGTCCACACCACAACCACGCAGTAGGAGGTTTACTGTCCACACCACAACCACGCAGTAGGAGGTTTACTGTCCACACCACAGCCACACAGTAGGAGGTTTACTGTCCACACCACAACCACGCAGTAGGTTTACTGTCCACACCACAACCACGCAGTAGGAGGTTTACTGTCCACACCACAACCACACAGTAGGAGGTTTACTGTCCACACCACAACCACGCAGTAGGAGGTTTACTGTCCACACCACAGCCACACAGTAGGAGGTTTACTGTCCACACCACAACCACGCAGTAGGTTTACTGTCCACACCACAACCACGCAGTAGGAGGTTTACTGTCCACACCACAACCACACAGTAGGAGGTTTACTGTCCACACCACAACCACGCAGTAGGAGGTTTACTGTCCACACCACAACCACACAGTAGGAGGTTTACTGTCCACACCACAACCACACAGTAGTAGGTTTACTGTCCACACCACAACCACACAGTAGGAGGTTTACTGTCCACACCACAACCACACAGTAGTAGGTTTACTGTCCACACCACAGCCACACAGTAGGAGGTTTACTGTCCACACCACAACCACGCAGTAGGAGGTTTACTGTCCACACCACAACCACGCAGTAGGAGGTTTACTGTCCACACCACAGCCACGCAGTAGGAGGTTTACTGTCCACACCACAACCACACAGTAGTAGGTTTACTGTCCACACCACAGCCACACAGTAGGAGGTTTACTGTCCACACCACAACCACACAGTAGGAGGTTTACTGTCCACACCACAACCACGCAGTAGGTTTACTGTCCACACCACAACCACGCAGTAGGTTTACTGTCCACACCACAACCACGCAGTAGGAGGTTTACTGTCCACACCACAACCACACAGTAGGTTTACTGTCCACACCACAACCACGCAGTAGGAGGTTTACTGTCCACACCACAACCACACAGTAGGAGGTTTACTGTCCACACCACAACCACACAGTAGGAGGTTTACTGTCCACACCACAACCACACAGTAGGAGGTTTACTGTCCACACCACAACCACGCAGTAGGAGGTTTACTGTCCACACCACAACCACACAGTAGGAGGTTTACTGTCCACACCACAACCACACAGTAGGAGGTTTACTGTCCACACCACAACCACGCAGTAGGAGGTTTACTGTCCACACCACAACCACACAGTAGGAGGTTTACTGTCCACACCACAACCACGCAGTAGGTTTACTGTCCACACCACAACCACGCAGTAGGAGGTTTACTGTCCACACCACAACCACACAGTAGGTTTACTGTCCACACCACAACCACGCAGTAGGAGGTTTACTGTCCACACCACAACCACGCAGTAGGAGGTTTACTGTCCACACCACAGCCACGCAGTAGGAGGTTTACTGTCCACACCACAACCACGCAGTAGGTTTACTGTCCACACCACAACCACACAGTAGGAGGTTTACTGTCCACACCACAACCACACAGTAGGAGGTTTACTGTCCACACCACAACCACGCAGTAGGAGGTTTACTGTCCACACCACAGCCACGCAGTAGGAGGTTTACTGTCCACACCACAACCACACAGTAGGAGGTTTACTGTCCACACCACAGCCACGCAGTAGGAGGTTTACTGTCCACACCACAACCACACAGTAGGAGGTTTACTGTCCACACCACAACCACGCAGTAGGAGGTTTACTGTCCACACCACAACCACGCAGTAGGAGGTTTACTGTCCACACCACAACCACGCAGTAGGAGGTTTACTGTCCACACCACAACCACGCAGTAGGAGGTTTACTGTCCACACCACAACCACACAGTAGGAGGTTTACTGTCCACACCACAACCACGCAGTAGGAGGTTTACTGTCCACACCACAACCACACAGTAGGAGGTTTACTGTCCACACCACAACCACGCAGTAGGAGGTTTACTGTCCACACCACAACCACGCAGTAGGAGGTTTACTGTCCACACCACAACCACGCAGTAGGAGGTTTACTGTCCACACCACAACCACGCAGTAGGAGGTTTACTGTCCACACCACAACCACACAGTAGGAGGTTTACTGTCCACACCACAACCACACAGTAGGAGGTTTACTGTCCACACCACAACCACACAGTAGGAGGTTTACTGTCCACACCACAGCCACACAGTAGGAGGTTTACTGTCCACACCACAACCACACAGTAGGAGGTTTACTGTCCACACCACAGCCACACAGTAGGAGGTTTACTGTCCACACCACAACCACACAGTAGGAGGTTTACTGTCCACACCACAGCCACGCAGTAGGTTTACTGTCCACACCACAACCACGCAGTAGGTTTACTGTCCCCCCCCCCCCCGCCGAAGCAAAGATTTGAGTTAAAAACGTTGGCTCTGAAAGAATATATATTCTATGATTTGCGCCACATTTTCACGATTTTTCAAAAATAGTAGACCTATAAGCTCTTAGTAGGTCTGCTATTTTTCAACAGCTGAAGTATAACGCTTAAATGCTTAAAAACACCAAAAGGGGTTCCCGCCCAGAATGGGTTAAACAAACAACTTTTCTTTTCTGCTGTTTCTCTTTGGGACAAATGGCAGCATACTGTCTCAAGATTATTTAAATAATATACAAATATACGCACGCACGCACGCACGCGCACACACAGCTGTGCATTGTTAAGTAGAGTAGGACACCAGAGGACCAGAGGTAGCCACTAAGGAAAGGACACTGACAGTAGAAGGAGAGAGAGAGATTCAGAGAATCTCTTAAAATGCTAATTATGGTCATGGGTGGTACTGTATGGGTGACTTGGTGCTGTAGCCTAGATATTTCTCATGTTATTTTAACAGGCTTAGAAACACATCTGGCTGGAAAAGAGAAGGCCAACTATTAGAGACTAGCTCTAACTATAGTCTGTATAGAACACTGATGCCTGTCAGTCACAATGTGGGACAGACAGGGTCTCAATGTGAACACTGATGCCTGTCAGTCACAATGTGGGACAGACAGGGTCTCAATGTGAACACTGATGCCTGTCAGTCACAATGTGGGACAGACAGGGTCTCAATGTGAACACTGATGCCTGTCAGTCACAATGTGGGACAGACAGGGTCTCAATGTGAACACTGATGCCTGTCAGTCACAATGTGGGACAGACAGGGTCTCAATGTGAACACTGATGCCTGTCAGTCACAATGTGGGACAGACAGGGTCTCAATGTGAACACTGATGCCTGTCAGTCACAATGTGGGACAGACAGGGTCTCAATGTGAACACTGATGCCTGTCAGTCACAATGTGGGACAGACAGGGTCTCAATGTGAACACTGATGCCTGTCAGTCACAATGTGGGACAGACAGGGTCTCAATGTGAACACTGATGCCTGTCAGTCACAATGTGGGACAGACAGGGTCTCAATGTGAACACTGATGCCTGTCAGTCACAATGTGGGACAGACAGGGTCTCAATGTGAACACTGATGCCAGTCAGTCACAATGTGGGACAGACAGGGTCTCAATGTGAACACTGAAGCCTGTCAGTCACAATGTGGGACAGACAGGGTCTCAATGTGAACACTGATGCCTGTCAGTCACAATGTGGGACAGACAGGGTCTCAATGTGAACACTGATGCCTGTCAGTCACAATGTGGGACAGACAGGGTCTCAATGTGAACACTGATGCCTGTCAGTCACAATGTGGGACAGACAGGGTCTCAATGTGAACACTGATGCCTGTCAGTCACAATGTGGGACAGACAGGGTCTCAATGTGAACACTGATGCCTGTCAGTCACAATGTGGGACAGACAGGGTCTCAATGTGAACACTGATGCCTGTCAGTCACAATGTGGGACAGACAGGGTCTCAATGTGAACAGTAACACTGATGCCTGTCAGTCACAATGTGGGACAGACAGGGTCTCAATGTGAACACTGATGCCTGTCAGTCACAATGTGGGACAGACAGGGTCTCAATGTGAACACTGATGCCTGTCAGTCACAATGTGGGACAGACAGGGTCTCAATGTGAACACTGATGCCTGTCAGTCACAATGTGGGACAGACAGGGTCTCAATGTGAACACTGATGCCTGTCAGTCACAATGTGGGACAGACAGGGTCTCAATGTGAACACTGATGCCTGTCAGTCACAATGTGGGACAGACAGGGTCTCAATGTGAACACTGATGCCTGTCAGTCACAATGTGGGACAGACAGGGTCTCAATGTGAACACTGATGCCTGTCAGTCACAATGTGGGACAGACAGGGTCTCAATGTGAACACTGATGCCTGTCAGTCACAATGTGGGACAGACAGGGTCTCAATGTGAACACTGATGCCTGTCAGTCACAATGTGGGACAGACAGGGTCTCAATGTGAACACTGATGCCTGTCAGTCACAATGTGGGACAGGGTCTCAATGTGAACACTGATGCCTGTCAGTCACAATGTGGGACAGACAGGGTCTCAATGTGAACACTGATGCCTGTCAGTCACAATGTGGGACAGGGTCTCAATGTGAACACTGATGCCTGTCAGTCACAATGTGGGACAGGGTCTCAATGTGAACACTGATGCCTGTCAGTCACAATGTGGGACAGGGTCTCAATGTGAACACTGATGCCTGTCAGTCACAATGTGGGACAGGGTCTCAATGTGAACACTGATGCCTGTCAGTCACAATGTGGGACAGACAGGGTCTCAATGTGAACACTGATGCCTGTCAGTCACAATGTGGGACAGACAGGGTCTCAATTTGAACACTGATGCCTGTCAGTCACAATGTGGGACAGGGTCTCAATGTGAACACTGATGCCTGTCAGTCACAATGTGGGACAGACAGGGTCTCAATGTGAACACTGATGCCTGTCAGTCACAATGTGGGACAGACAGGGTCTCAATTTGAACACTGATGCCTGTCAGTCACAATGTGGGACAGGGTCTCAATGTGAACACTGATGCCTGTCAGTCACAATGTGGGACAGGGTCTCAATGTGAACACTGATGCCTGTCAGTCACAATGTGGGACAGGGTCTCAATGTGAACACTGATGCCTGTCAGTCACAATGTGGGACAGGGTCTCAATGTGAACACTGATGCCTGTCAGTCACAATGTGGGACAGACAGGGTCTCAATGTGAACACTGATGCCTGTCAGTCACAATGTGGGACAGACAGGGTCTCAATTTGAACACTGATGCCTGTCAGTCACAATGTGGGACAGGGTCTCAATGTGAACACTGATGCCTGTCAGTCACAATGTGGGACAGACAGGGTCTCAATGTGAACACTGATGCCTGTCAGTCACAATGTGGGACAGACAGGGTCTCAATGTGAACACTGATGCCTGTCAGTCACAATGTGGGACAGACAGGGTCTCAATGTGAACACTGATGCCTGTCAGTCACAATGTGGGACAGGGTCTCAATGTGAACACTGATGCCTGTCAGTCACAATGTGGGACAGACAGGGTCTCAATGTGAACACTGATGCCTGTCAGTCACAATGTGGGACAGGGTCTCAATTTGAACACTGATGCCTGTCAGTCACAATGTGGGACAGACAGGGTCTCAATGTGAACACTGATGCCTGTCAGTCACAATGTGGGACAGGGTCTCAATTTGAACACTGATGCCTGTCAGTCACAATGTGGGACAGACAGGGTCTCAATGTGAACACTGATGCCTGTCGGTCACAATGTGGGACAGGGTCTCAATTTGAACACTGATGCCTGTCAGTCACAATGTGGGACAGGGTCTCAATGTGAACACTGATGCCTGTCAGTCACAATGTGGGACAGGGTCTCAATGTGAACACTGATGCCTGTCAGTCACAATGTGGGACAGACAGGGTCTCAATGTGAACACTGATGCCTGTCAGTCACAATGTGGGACAGACAGGGTCTCAATTTGAACACTGATGCCTGTCAGTCACAATGTGGGACAGGGTCTCAATGTGAACACTGATGCCTGTCAGTCACAATGTGGGACAGACAGGGTCTCAATGTGAACACTGATGCCTGTCAGTCACAATGTGGGACAGACAGGGTCTCAATGTGAACACTGATGCCTGTCAGTCACAATGTGGGACAGGGTCTCAATGTGAACACTGATGCCTGTCAGTCACAATGTGGGACAGACAGGGTCTCAATGTGAACACTGATGCCTGTCAGTCACAATGTGGGACAGGGTCTCAATTTGAACACTGATGCCTGTCAGTCACAATGTGGGACAGACAGGGTCTCAATGTGAACACTGATGCCTGTCAGTCACAATGTGGGACAGGGTCTCAATTTGAACACTGATGCCTGTCAGTCACAATGTGGGACAGACAGGGTCTCAATGTGAACACTGATGCCTGTCGGTCACAATGTGGGACAGGGTCTCAATTTGAACACTGATGCCTGTCAGTCACAATGTGGGACAGGGTCTCAATGTGAACACTGATGCCTGTCAGTCACAATGTGGGACAGGGTCTCAATGTGAACACTGATGCCTGTCAGTCACAATGTGGGACAGACAGGGTCTCAATTTGAACACTGATGCCTGTCAGTCACAATGTGGGACAGGGTCTCAATGTGAACACTGATGCCTGTCAGTCACAATGTGGGACAGGGTCTCAATGTGAACACTGATGCCTGTCAGTCACAATGTGGGACAGGGTCTCAATGTGAACACTGATGCCTGTCAGTCACAATGTGGGACAGGGTCTCCATTTGAACACTGATGCCTGTCAGTCACAATGTGGGACAGGGTCTCAATTTGAACACTGATGCCTGTCAGTCACAATGTGGGACAGGGTCTCAATTTGAACACTGATGCCTGTCAGTCACAATGTGGGACAGGGTCTCAATTTGAACACTGATGCCTGTCAGTCACAATGTGGGACAGACAGGGTCTCAATTTGAACACTGATGCCTGTCAGTCACAATGTGGGACAGACAGGGTCTCAATTTGAACACTGATGCCTGTCAGTCACAATGTGGGACAGACAGGGTCTCAATGTGAACACTGATGCCTGTCAGTCACAATGTGGGACAGACAGGGTCTCAATTTGAACACTGATGCCTGTCAGTCACAATGTGGGACAGGGTCTCAATTTGAACACTGGTGCCTGTCAGTCACAATGTGGGACAGGGTCTCAATGTGAACACTGATGCCTGTCAGTCACAATGTGGGACAGACAGGTAAGGGCACAGAGCAATGTCCACAGCTCATATTCCTTATATTCTATACAACACATGCTTAGTATTAGAGGTGATATTCCTTATATTCTCCATACAACACATGCTTAGTATTAGAGGTGATATTCCTTATATTCTCCATACAACACATGCTTAGTATTAGAGGTGATATTCCTTATATTCTCTATACAACACATGACTAGTATTAGAGGTGATATTCCTTAATGCTAACCTTAGGATGCTGGATGTATAGAGTCTCTGAAGAGGTTGTCCAACAATCTTTGAACAAAATGTTTAGTTGTTGCAGCAGTTGTGACTTTGAGGCTAGTAGGCTACAGACAAACATCCATACCAGGTGGTACTACAGTACTGATTAATAACAGTAGTATACAGTACATCCATACCAGGTGGTACTACAGTACTGATTAATAACAGTAGTATACAGTACATCCATACCAGGTGGTACTACAGTACTGAAGAACACTCATAATAACAGAAGTGAGAAACAAAAGAAGAATCCGTCTACTAGCACCGAAGGATCTTAGATGGCGAAGGAAGTAGATTCTTTGCTTTGTTTTCTTACACACTGATTCAATCTGATCTTTCCATGACAGGAGGTGATCTATTACTACTCCTAGGGATGTGTACGAACATACCTGGTTAAAAAATAGCAGCTCTACAAGCTCGTAGCGCGCCACAGAGTGGCGCGCTACGAGCTTGTAGGTCTGCTATTTTTGAAAAATCGTGAAAATGCGGCACAAATCTTTGAATATATATATTCTTTCAGAAGACTTTTTTTTTATTTCGACGTCAGGCTTAAAGATGAGAGAGTTGTTATCACTCCATTCAACCAGGATCGTATCAGTCAT
>NW_027636928.1:67500-112500 GCF_951216825.1 Electrona antarctica | reverse complement strand
TCTTATGACCTTCAGTCAGTACTGACCTTCAGTCAGTACTACACGCCAAGTCTTATGACCTTCAGTCAGTACTGACCTTCAGTCAGTACTACACGCCAAGTCTTATGACCTTCAGTCAGTACTGACCTTCAGTCAGTACTACACGACAAGTCTTATGACCTTCAGTCAGTACTACACGCCAAGTCTTATGACCTTCAGTCAGTACTGACCTTCAGTCAGTACTACACGCCAAGTCTTATGACCTTCAGTCAGTACTGACCTTCAGTCAGGACTACACGCCAAGTCTTATGACCTTCAGTCAGTACTGACCTTCAGTCAGTACTACACGCCAAGTCTTATGACCTTCAGTCAGTACTGACCTTCAGTCAGTACTACACGCCAAGTCTTATGACCTTCAGTCAGTACTACACGCCAAGTCGCCATAATTCTGATTTTCTTTTCCTCCAGTGAATTATGGTATGTGTGAGCTTATCAAATAAAGAACAGTAGTGGGTCGGGTAACAGGGTTAGGGTGACAGGGTTAGGGTGACAGGGTTAGGGTAACAGGGTTAGGGTGACAGGGTTAGGGTGACAGGGTTAGGGTGACAGGGTTAGGGTAACAGGGTTAGGGTAACAGGGTTAGGGTGACAGGGTTAGGGTGACAGGGTTAGGGTGACAGGGTTAGGGTAACAGGGTTAGGGTAACAGGGTTAGGGTGACAGGGTTAGGGTGACAGGGTTAGGGTGACAGGGTTAGGGTAACAGGGTTAGGGTGACAGGGTTAGGGTGACAGGGTTAGGGTGACAGGGTTAGGGTGACAGGGTTAGGGTGACAGGGTTAGGGTGACAGGGTTAGGGTAACAGGGTTAGGGTGACAGGGTTAGGGTGACAGGGTTAGGGTGACAGGGTTAGGGTGACAGGGTTAGGGTGACAGGGTTAGGGTGACAGGGTTAGGGTGACAGGGTTAGGGTGACAGGGTTAGGGTGACAGGGTTAGGGTGACAGGGTTAGGGTAACAGGGTTAGGGTAATAACAGTAGTGGGTCGGGTTAGGGTAACAGGGTTAGGGTAATAACAGTAGTGGGTCGGGTTAGGGTAACAGGGTTAGGGTAACAGGGTTAGGGTAACAGGGTTAGGGTAATAACAGTAGTGGGTCGGGTTAGGGTAACAGGGTTAGGGTAATAACAGTAGTGGGTCGGGTTAGGGTAACAGGGTTAGGGTAATAACAGTAGTGGGTCGGGTTAGGGTAACAGGGTTAGGGTAATAACAGTAGTGGGTCGGGTTAGGGTAACAGGGTTAGGGTAATAACAGTAGTGGGTCGGGTTAGGGTAACAGGGTTAGGGTAACAGGGTTAGGGTAACAGGGTTAGGGTAACAGGGTTAGGGTAATAACAGTAGTGGGTCGCACACCAAGACTTCAGTTCAAAATGTTTATTTCATTTTTAACAGGGACAAACGTTTGGGCTATCCAGCCTCCATCACTGGATAGCCCAAACGTTTGTTTTGAACGGGTAATGCAAGTCAGAGCGCGGTTCATTTTACGCTCTCAAGAGTTAATAGATCTAATAAGGGTCCATTTGGTTACCAACTCTCCATCATTTAGCCATCAAGGGCCACTGGTGGTCCCCGGAAAACCACTGACTTAAAGAGGCATTCCACTCATTTTTAACATTTTACTATGTCATTAATATACCTTAGAGCTGTTGTGTGGAAATAATTAAAAGGTCCCCCCATTCTGTGTTTCCTAGAACTGGAGGTCTAAAAAAAATCATTAACATGGTGAAACACATCTTGATGACATGATGTGTTTCACCATGTTAATGATTTTTTATCATTCTTTTTTATCATTATTTACCAGAATGGGGGGGACTTTTTATTATTTCCACACACCTCTAAGGTATATTAATGACAGTAAAATGTTGAAAATTAGTGGTATTCCCCTTTAAGCTTCTAAAATGAAACGTTCGTTTTGTCTCTCTCTCTCTCTCTCTCTCCCAACAGATCCGAGAGGTCTCTCTCTCTTCCCCGACAGATCCCAGAGGAGGGATCATCGATGTCTGGGGAGGTGATTAACGATCCCAATAGATGCATGTCAGAGTGCCAACAGAGCAGGTGTGAATGCCGACCCCCTCGCCCCGGCCCGCTGCCCAGCCACGTTGACCCACGCCGACCCCCTCGCCCCGGCCCGCTGCCCAGCCACGTTGACCCACGCCGACCCCCTCGCCCCGGCCCGCTGCCCAGCCACGTTGACCCACGCCGACCCCCTCGCCCCGACCCGCTGCCCAGCCACGTTGACCCACGCCGACCCCCTCGCCCCGACCCGCTGCCCAGCCACGTTGACCCACGCCGACCCCCTCGCCCCGGCCCGCTGCCCAGCCACGTTGACCCCTGAGCTGACCTCAACTCTCCACCCAAGGTTACAATAGTTTTGTATTTTTTTTGGGGGGGGGGGGGGGTTACGTAATAGAGCGTAGCAGTCCCGCCCCCTTTCATGACGACGAGAGACCCGGAAGAGAATTGCGCGTAAATTTTCATAAAGTATTTATTTAACCCATTTTGGGCGGGAACCCCTTTTGGTGTTTATGCTTTAGCTATTGAAAAATAGCTAATCTACAAGCTCATAGCGCGCCACCGAGTGGGGGGGGGGGGGGGGACTGCGCCACTCTATTGACATCATTTGTAGTTTTTCATTGATTCAGAACTACACTTAACGGCACTACCGTAAAGCAGCGTCCCTCGTCGCTAGGCAACCCTCGGATCATTGTATTTTGCCCTCTCCAAGATGGCCGCCCGCTCAATGCTATGGGGGCGCCGCCATCTTTTAGAGGCGTTTTGCTCGGAATTGAGCCACGGATTGCGGTGGTTGATCAAAGTGCGGATGTTTAAGGCCTCGATACTAAATCGTCGCTACCTCGCGTTCTCAATAGGAATGCTTCTGAGGAAAGATTTATTTTCAATTTTAGTTTTTCATTTAGTTATTTTGTTAGTCTTCGTTAAAGGTTATATGTTAGGCTATATTGTCTTCTGTTACTTCCCAGAAGCAATTACTTTACAAAAGATCTCAGTCACTCAGAAATAGTGTTTGTTCATGAGCTGGTTACAGAGCTCCCATTGACTCCAGTGTATTTTATATATAAATAGAGCTGGTTACAGAGCTCTCGTTGACTCCAGTGTATTTTATATAGAAATAGAGCTGGTTACAGAGCTCTCGTTGACTCCAGTGTATTTTATATATAAATAGAGCTGGTCACTGAGCTCTCATTGACTCCAGTGTATTTTATATATAAATAGAGCTGGTCACTGAGCTCTCATTGACTCCAGTGTATTTTATATATAAATAGAGCTGGTCACTGAGCTCTCATTGACTCCAGTGTATTGTATATATAAGTAGAGCTGGTCACTGAGCTCTCATTGACTCCAGTGTATTTTATATATAAATAGAGCTGGTCACTGAGCTCTCATTGACTCCAGTGTATTTTATATATAAATAGAGCTGGTCACTGAGCTCTCATTGACTCCAGTGTATTTTATATATAAATAGAGCTGGTCACTGAGCTCTCATTGACTCCAGTGTATTTTATATATAAATAGAGCTGGTCACTGAGCTCTCATTGACTCCAGTGTATTTTATATATAAATAGAGCTGGTCACTGAGCTCTCATTGACTCCAGTGTATTTTATATATAAATAGAGCTGGTCACTGAGCTCTCATTGACTCCAGTGTATTTTATATATAAATAGAGCTGGTCACTGAGCTCTCATTGACTCCAGTGTATTTTATATATAAATAGAGCTGGTCACCGAGCTCTCGTTGACTCCAGTGTATTTTATATATAAATAGAGCTGGTCACCGAGCTCTCGTTGACTCCAGTGTATTTTATATATAAATAGAGCTGGTCACCGAGCTCTCGTTGACTCCAGTGTATTTTATATATAAATAGAGCTGGTCACCGAGCTCTCGTTGACTCCAGTGTATTTTATATATAAATAGAGCTGGTCACCGAGCTCTCGTTGACTCCAGTGTATTTTATATATAAATAGAGCTGGTCACCGAGCTCTCGTTGACTCCAGTGTATTTTATATATAAATAGAGCTGGTCACCGAGCTCTCGTTGACTCCAGTGTATTTTATATATAAATAGAGCTGGTCACCGAGCTCTCGTTGACTCCAGTGTATTTTATATCTAAATAGAGCTGGTTACAGAGCTCTCGTTGACTCCAGTGTATTTTATATAGAAATAGAGCTGGTTACAGAGCTCTCGTTGACTCCAGTGTATTTTATATATGAATAGAGCTGGTCACTGAGCTCTCATTGACTCCAGTGTATTTTATATATAAATAGAGCTGGTCACTGAGCTCTCATTGACTCCAGTGTATTTTATATATAAATAGAGCTGGTCACTGAGCTCTCATTGACTCCAGTGTATTTTATATATAAATAGAGCTGGTCACTGAGCTCTCATTGACTCCAGTGTATTTTATATATAAATAGAGCTGGTCACTGAGCTCTCATTGACTCCAGTGTATTTTATATATAAATAGAGCTGGTCACTGAGCTCTCGTTGACTCCAGTGTATTTTATATATAAATAGAGCTGGTCACCGAGCTCTCGTTGACTCCAGTGTATTTTATATATAAATAGAGCTGGTCACCGAGCTCTCGTTGACTCCAGTGTATTTTATATATAAATAGAGCTGGTCACCGAGCTCTCGTTGACTCCAGTGTATTTTATATATAAATAGAGCTGGTCACCGAGCTCTCGTTGACTCCAGTGTATTTTATATATAAATAGAGCTGGTCACCGAGCTCTCGTTGACTCCAGTGTATTTTATATATAAATAGAGCTGGTCACCGAGCTCTCGTTGACTCCAGTGTATTTTATATATAAATAGAGCTGGTCACCGAGCTCTCGTTGACTCCAGTGTATTTTATATATAAATAGAGCTGGTCACCGAGCTCTCGTTGACTCCAGTGTATTTTATATCTAAATAGAGCTGGTTACAGAGCTCTCGTTGACTCCAGTGTATTTTATATAGAAATAGAGCTGGTTACAGAGCTCTCGTTGACTCCAGTGTATTTTATATATAAATAGAGCTGGTCACTGAGCTCTCATTGACTCCAGTGTATTTTATATATAAATAGAGCTGGTCACTGAGCTCTCATTGACTCCAGTGTATTTTATATATAAATAGAGCTGGTCACTGAGCTCTCATTGACTCCAGTGTATTGTATATATAAGTAGAGCTGGTCACTGAGCTCTCATTGACTCCAGTGTATTTTATATATAAATAGAGCTGGTCACTGAGCTCTCATTGACTCCAGTGTATTTTATATATAAATAGAGCTGGTCACTGAGCTCTCATTGACTCCAGTGTATTTTATATATAAATAGAGCTGGTCACTGAGCTCTCATTGACTCCAGTGTATTTTATATATAAATAGAGCTGGTCACTGAGCTCTCATTGACTCCAGTGTATTTTATATATAAATAGAGCTGGTCACTGAGCTCTCATTGACTCCAGTGTATTTTATATATAAATAGAGCTGGTCACTGAGCTCTCATTGACTCCAGTGTATTTTATATATAAATAGAGCTGGTCACTGAGCTCTCATTGACTCCAGTGTATTTTATATATAAATAGAGCTGGTCACTGAGCTCTCATTGACTCCAGTGTATTTTATATATAAATAGAGCTGGTCACCGAGCTCTCATTGACTCCAGTGTATTTTATATATAAATAGAGCTGGTCACCGAGCTCTCATTGACTCCAGTGTATTTTATATATAAATAGAGCTGGTCACCGAGCTCTCATTGACTCCAGTGTATTTTATATATAAATAGAGCTTGTCACCGAGCTCTCATTGACTCCAGTGTATTTTATATATAAATAGAGCTGGTCACCGAGCTCTCATTGACTCCAGTGTATTTTATATATAAATAGAGCTGGTCACCGAGCTCTCATTGACTCCAGTGTATTTTATATATAAATAGAGCTGGTCACCGAGCTCTCATTGACTCCAGTGTATTTTATATATAAATAGAGCTGGTCACCGAGCTCTCATTGACTCCAGTGTATTTTATGTATAAATAGAGCTGGTCACCAGCTGGTCACCGAGCTCTCATTGACTCCAGTGTATTTTATACATAAATAGAGCTGGTCACTGAGCTCTCATTGACTCCAGTGTATTTTATATATAAATAGAGCTGGTCACTGAGCTCTCATTGACTCCAGTGTATTTTATATATAAATAGAGCTGGTCACTGAGCTCTCATTGACTCCAGTGTATTTTATATATAAATGGAGCTGGTCACTGAGCTCTCATTGACTCCAGTGTATTTTATATATAAATAGAGCTGGTCACTGAGCTCTCATTGACTCCAGTGTATTTTATATATAAATAGAGCTGGTCACTGAGCTCTCATTGACTCCAGTGTATTTTATATATAAATAGAGCTGGTCACTGAGCTCTCATTGACTCCAGTGTATTTTATATATAAATAGAGCTGGTCACTGAGCTCTCATTGACTCCAGTGTATTTTATATATATAAATAGAGCTGGTCACTGAGCTCTCATTGACTCCAGTGTATTTTATATATAAATAGAGCTGGTCACTGAGCTCTCATTGACTCCAATGTATTTTATATATATAAATAGAGCTGGTCACTGAGCTCTCATTGACTCCAGTGTATTTTATATATAAATAGAGCTGGTCAATGAGCTCTCATTGACTCCAGTGCATTCTGCCGAACTTCACGGGGGCAGTTTGGCTCCCATGGTGCGACGAATCTGCCGTCTGGAATGCGTGATAGCGAAAATGACGTTGGTGACTTTACCTCCATTTCATATACCTTGATGTAGTCCAGGAAGTAAGTGAGCCCAGTGTCCATGACATCAGAGACACTGGGCTCACTGCTAAAATCTAAAATATCTAAAACCACATACCGGTATTTAGTCTAGTAGCCAGCCCATAGAGCCCCATTGTGAACCCAGACATGTTGAGTACACCAACGTTTTATGTTATAAATGTTTAGTATGGATCCCCAGCATAAAAAACAATCATTGGGCTAAAAACGGGCATGGCCGTTTTAAGCCCAATGAGTGTTTTTCTTTTGCAAAACTAATGCTTGGAATGGATTCAGCATCATTGAAACCCCCTAGTTTGACACGTCACATGCTAGATGAGCATGATGACATTTTGAATATTTTACCTTCTATAGGTTGTTAATGGTAGGGTCACATATTATGCCAATTATGAAAATTGCTCAACATATGTAAGTTAGCATCCGGCAGTTTCTACATGCTGGGGACCCATACTAAACATTTATAACATCAGTTTATACATGCTGGGGACCCATACTAAACATTTATAACATCAGTTTCTACATGCTGGGGACCCATACTAAACATTTATAACATCAGTTTCTACATGCTGGGGACCCATACTAAACATTTATAACATCAGTTTCTACATGCTGGGGACCCATACTAAACATTTATAACATCAGTTTCTACATGCTGGGGACCCATACTAAACATTTACAACATCAGTTTCCACATGCTGGGGACCCATACTAAACATTTATAACATCAGTTTATACATGCTGGGGACCCATACTAAACATTTATAACATCAGTTTCTACATGCTGGGGACCCATACTAAACATTTATAACATCAGTTTCTACATGCTGGGGACCCATACTAAACATTTATAACATCAGTTTCTACATGCTGGGGACCCATACTAAACATTTATAACATCAGTTTCTACATGCTGGGGACCCATACTAAACATTTATAACATCAGTTTCTACATGCTGGGGACCCATACTAAACATTTATAACATCAGTTTCTACATGCTGGGGACCCATACTAAACATTTACAACATCAGTTTCCACATGCTGGGGACCCATACTAAACATTTATAACATCAGTTTCTACATGCTGGGGACCCATACCAAACATTTATAACATCAGTTTCTACATGCTGGGGACCCATACTAAACATTTATAACATCAGTTTCTACATGCTGGGGACCCATACTAAACATTTATAACATCAGTTTCTACATGCTGGGGACCCATACTAAACATTTACAACATCAGTTTCCACATGCTGGGGACCCATACTAAACATTTATAACATCAGTTTCTACATGCTGGGGACCCATACTAAACATTTATAACATCAGTTTATACATGCTGGGGACCCATACTAAACATTTATAACATCAGTTTCTACATGCTGGGGACCCAAACTAAACATTTATAACATCAGTTTATACATGCTGGGGACCCATACTAAACATTTATAACATCAGTTTATACATGCTGGGGACCCACACTCAACATTTATAACATCAGTTTATACATGCTGGGGACCCATACTAAACATTTATAACATCAGTTTCTACATGCTGGGGACCCATACTCAACATTTATAACATCAGTTTCTACATGCTGGGGACCCATACTAAACATTTATAACATCAGTTTCTACATGCTGGGGACCCCTACTAAACATTTATAACATCAGTTTCTACATGCTGGGGACCCATACTAAACATTTATAACATCAGTTTCTACATGCTGGGGACCCATACTAAACATTTATAACATCAGTTTATACATGCTGGGGACCCATACTAAACATTTATAACATCAGTTTATAAATGCTGGGGACCCATACTCAACATTTATAACATCAGTTTCTACATGCTGGGGACCCATACTCAACATTTATAACATCAGTTTCTACATGCTGGGGACCCATACTAAACATGTATAACATCAGTTTATACATGCTGGGGACCCATACTAAACATTTATAACATCAGTTTATACATGCTGGGGACCCAAACTAAACATTTATAACATCAGTTTATACATGCTGGGGACCCATACTAAACATTTATAACATCAGTTTCTACATGCTGGGGACCCATACTAAACATTTATAACATCAGTTTCTACATGCTGGGGACCCATACTAAACATTTATAACATCAGTTTCTACATGCTGGGGACCCATACTAAACATTTATAACATCAGTTTCTACATGCTGGGGACCCATACTAAACATTTATAACATCAGTTTCTACATGCTGGGGACCCATACTAAACATTTATAACATCAGTTTCTACATGCTGGGGAACCATACTAAACATTTATAACATCAGTTTCTACATGCTGGGGACCCATACTAAACATTTATAACATCAGTTTCTACATGCTGGGGACCCATACTAAACATTTATAACATCAGTTTCTACATGCTGGGGACCCATACTAAACATTTATAACATCAGTTTCTACATGCTGGGGACCCATACTAAACATTTATAACATCAGTTTCTACATGCTGGGGACCCATACTAAACATTTATAACATCAGTTTATACATGCTGGGGACCCATACTCAACATTTATAACATCAGTTTTTACATGCTGGGGACCCATACTAAACATTTATAACATCAGTTTATACATGCTGGGGACCCATACTCAACATTTATAACATCAGTTTATACATGCTGGGGACCCAAACTAAACATTTATAACATCAGTTTATACATGCTGGGGACCCAAACTAAACATTTATAACATCAGTTTCTACATGCTGGGGACCCATACTCAACATTTATAACATCAGTTTATACATGCTGGGGACCCAAACTAAACATTTATAACATCAGTTTCTACATGCTGGGGACCCATACTCAACATTTATAACATCAGTTTATACATGCTGGGGACCCAAACTAAACATTTATAACATCAGTTTATACATGCTGGGGACCCAAACTAAACATTTATAACATCAGTTTATACATGCTGGGGACCCATACTCAACATTTATAACATCAGTTTCTACATGCTGGGGACCCAAACTAAACATTTATAACATCAGTTTATACATGCTGGGGACCCATACTAAACATTTATAACATCAGTTTATACATGCTGGGGACCCCTACTCAACATGTCCGGGTTCACATTCTGGCTACTAGGCTAATTACACACATAAAGAGACACATAAACGTCAAACATATATATTTTTTGCAAAAAGGGTGATAATAACCTTGGCTCCCTCTCCCTCCGCCCCCGCAGCCCCCGTCCCACACAACTACCCCCCCCCCTCCCCCCGGCCCCGCCCACCCGAGCGCTCGCCGTCCGCCATGGAGCACGACGCCACCTGCCACTACAACCAGAGCGTGAAGTTCTTCTACGAGCTGAGCGGGAAGAACATCAGCGACCACTGGCGCTCCCGCGACTACGTGGTGGTCAGCCTGGGCCTGCTGGTGTGCTTCATCGTCATCTTCTCCAACATGCTGGTCATCGCCGCCATCTTCATCAACCGCAGGTTCCACTTCCCCATCTACTACCTGCTGGGAAACCTGGCCGCGGCTGACCTCTTCTCAGGTATACCGGAAACTCAGGCTTGACCCGTTAAAAACGGGAACCCCTTTTGGTGTTTTAACACAGCGAACGCGAACAACGTATCCGTACGTTATTAATTAATCAAACGTCCGGTGCTAACCACGTATCCATACGTTTTAATCACTTTTTTATAGAATACTTTCATTCATCTTTTTACCCACCCGGACAATGAAGAACCATCCCCCTGTCATTGCTGCTTAGTCCCGCTCACGTGATCAGAAAAAAGAAAAGCCCCCTCCACTCCTGAAAACAGGAGGGCGGGCCGCTTTACGTGTAGAAGCCAGGGTAAAATGGACGCTCCCATAATCTAGTCGGTGTGTGAATAGAAGAATCAAATTTCACCTAACCTCACCTCACCAGGCTTTCCTCCACCTCGGACATTTCACCCAACACTATAATACTCGATTCCCCCCTCCCCTCCTGTTTCTCCAGGAGGAGGATCTTGCGAGATGGGGGCTCTGTCTCTCGGAAAAAAACATGATGAACGGAACGCTGCCTAAACACATATGCACCGGATCGGCATTGCATAACGTCTGCAACACACATGGACAGATGCATGTTTCCTTCTTCATACTGTAGCGACCAAACGATCCCCGAGCCTACAATACTACGAACTAACAAACGAACCACAGTATCGAGGGGCCGCCACGACAACAGACAGTGTTCCGTTGGTGGATCACGTATCGCCATGCAGAGCCGTCATAATCGGAGATCGCTCGGACGTGTGATTGTAACGCTTTTTTATTCATTATAATTGTAGTGATAAGACCGCAATGAACGCGTCGGGGACGTAATCGACCCGGGTGTAATGTATAACGAACTTTTCCGCGTCCTAAACCGTGGTGTTGTGATCTGTGGAAGTCATGTTTTCCTTGTCGTCGACATCACAGCCGGGCTCCGCACCTCTCTGGACACTCCCGGTGAAGCTTTTTTTTTTCCGCTCCCAAGCTGCATGCCCAGGCATGTTCCCCTATACTAGCTTGAAAAACAAAATCAGCTGATGATGACAACGCGTCTCACCGTTATACTATAGTTCTGAACCGAACGGTGGAATGGGACTTTTTATAGCCGTACGGATCAAGACTTTTGCTGCCCAATGTGCCCATGACCCCCCCCCCCCCCCAATGTTACTGCGATCAAGACAATGAAAGCAGTGAGATAGATTAGGCGAGGCGAGGCGATCATCATCATCATCATCATCATCCTCATCTAAGAAAGCAGAGTTATGAAGGTTTATAGTCAGACATTGACAGGCAGATATAAAAATAAACACAATAAATATGCTATACATCCTATACACCGAATGAAAGCCCTGAATGTGTACTTTTATGAGGAAAAGAGTAAACATTGATCCCATGTACAGTTTGTCATAAATTGGTTACTGGATGCACATTGCGCCCACCAGATATAACTGCAGAGAAGACATGGACCCGAACTCAAGATTCACAAAATAAGGCCTATTGCGACATATAAATACTATATACCGTATGAAACAGAAGACTCTCTGCTTTCATAAGAAAAAAACTTCTACTGTAGTAATAATAAAAATCACACCCCTGTGAAGTGAGTGGTGCAACTCTGTCCCATATTCTGTTCTCTGCTTATTCAATACAGCTCGCTATATACGGACTGAGGCAGAAAGTCATGTAAACCTTTTATTTACAGTTTGGTCTGTAAACTTCTACTGTAATAATAAAAATCACACCCCTGTGAAGTGAGCGGTGCAACTGTTCTGTACTTATTCACTACAGCTCGCTATATACGGACTGAGACAGAAAGTCATGTAAACCTTTTATTTACAGTTTGGTCTGTAAACTTCTACTGTAATAATAAAAATCACACCCCTGTGTTCTCTACAGTTGCGCGGTGCAAACTGTAAATAAAAGCTTTACATGACTTTCTGCCTCAGTTCGTATATAGCGAGCTGTAGTGAATAAGTAGAGAACAGAGTTGCACCGCTCACTTCACAGGGGTGTGATTTTTATTATTACAGTAGAAGTTTACAGACCAAACTGTAAATAAAAGGTTTACATGACTTTCTGTCTCAGTCCGTATATAGCGAGCTGTAGTGAATAAGTAGAGAAGTAGAGTTGTACCGCTCACTTCACAGGGGTGCGATTTTTTATTATTACAGTAGAATTTTTTTCCTTATGAAAGCAGAGAGTCTTCTGTTTCATACGGTATATAGTATTTATATGTCGCTATAGGCCTTATTTTGTGAATATTGAGGAGTTCACGTCCATGTCTTCTCTTAAGTTATCTGGTGGGCACAAGCTGCATTCAATAACCAATTACTGTCAAACTGTAGATGGGATCAATGTGTACTGTTTTCCCCGTAAAAGTACACATTCAGGGCTTTCATTCGGTGTATAGGATATTTATTGTGTTCATTTTTATATCTGCCTTTCAATGTCTCTGACTTTAAACCATCCATAACTCTGCTCGCTGTTCAAGATAACCACTTCCAGGCAAAAGCAGGTGTTGCAAAAAGGTCAATATCTCCAGAATGGAACATGGTAAAATCAAAATGTATTTTTTAAATTGAAGTGGACAAGTTCAGCTTTCTTTTGATGTATGCGTGTGATTCTCGCTATAAGAGAACATTTTGCTGTGGGCCCCCGAACAAAGGCCTTTGTGCAATGTTAAACGGTAGCAACATCAAAATAGGCCTGGGGAGATTCTGTAGCAATCAAAGTGTTAAAGCGTTATTTTATACTTTTAGCTATTGGAAAATAGCAGATCTACACGCTCATAGCTTGTAGGTCTGCTATTTTTGAAGAATCGTGAAAATGTGCCTGAAATCTTTGAATATATATTCTTTCAGAGCGAATGTTTTTAACTCAAAGCTTTGCTTCCGAGAGGTTCCTGGAACTACATATTTTCAGATGGGGGTCGGAGGCCAAATACATATGATTTTTGGGGGTCCTTGACATGAAGATGTTTGAGCACCACTGATACAGAAACATAGGGTTTTCCCAGAAAACTGTCATCATTTAGAAGACATTTTTGTAGAATCGTCCTCAGGTCGAAATGGGTTATTTAACCATATGATTCCCTCCCCCTCCCCCTCCTCTCCTCCTCTTCCCCCTCCTCCTCCCCCTCCTCTCCTCCCCCTCCCCTCCTCCTCCTCCTCCTCCTCCTCCCCCTCCCCTCTCCTCCTCCTCTCCCCCTCCTCCTCCTCCCCCTCCCCTCTCCTCCTACTCCTCCGCCTCCCCTCTCCTCCTCCTCTCCCCCTCCTCCTCCTCCTCTCCCTCTCCTCCTCCCCCCTCCTCCTCCCCCTCCCCCCCCCCTCCCCCCTCCTCCTCCTCCTCATCCCCCTCCCCTCTCCTCCTCTCCCCCTCCTCCCCTCCTCCTCCTCCTCTCCCCCTCCTCCCCCTCCCCTCTCCTCCTCCTCCTCCCCCTCCTCTCCCCCTCCCCCTCCCCTCCTCCCCCTCCTCTCCCCCTCCCCTCTCCTCCTCCCCCTCCTCCTCTCCCCCTCCTCCTCTCCCCCTCCCCCTCCCCCTCCTCCTCCTCCTCCTCCTCCAGGCATCTCGTACCTCCACCTGATGTTCCACACCGGCCCCTGGACCATCCGTCTGTCCAACTACCAGTGGTTTGTGCGTCAGGGCCTGATCGACACCAGCCTGACCGCCTCCGTGGTCAACCTCCTGGCCATCGCAGTGGAGAGGCACCAGACCATCTTCACCATGCAGGTACACAGACAGAGAGAGTTGTTTTTGGCAGAAACATTTAGATTTTATAGTTTGTCATAGTCTCTTGAATAGTTTTCATTTAGTTCGAGTCACATTTTAGTCACCTGGGAATGTTTTAGTGTTAGTCTAGTTTTAGTCGACTAAATATCATAAGATTGTACTCATCTAATCTAAGATTTTACTAAAACTCACAACGCGTTGTGCTGCGACGCGTTGTGAGCTTGTAGATCGGCTATTTTCAGCATGCAACTAATTGTAAAATGACTTATACTGGATCTCTTGTTCACTAGTCCCTTCCTAACATTCTAGTTTTTATTTATTGACGAAATTGTCAATATATTTAGTCTTAGTTTTAGTCGTCATACCTTAGTTTTCATTTAGTTTCCATTTCATTTTCCTCAGTGAAAACGGGTAGTCGACGTACATTTTTCGTATTAGTTTTAGTCGACGAAATCAACATTGACACAGAGGGGCAGTGTTGATTGGACACAGAGGGTCAGTGTTGATTGGACAGCAACATTTTGATTTGGTTTTTAGTCGTACCCTTTTGAGTGACATTTCATTTAGTTTTAGTCACTCATCGTTTGGTCATGCATGTGAAATGTTTTAGTTTAGTCTTACTTTTAGTTGACTAAATATCATAAGATTTTAGTTTACTTTACAGCTTAGACGCCATGCCCGAGAAACCCAGATTAGTTTTATTGGGAATAATAAAAACAAATATATATATATATATATATATATATAAAATTAGCATCTTTAGCATTTTTAGCTAACGACCGATCGCGTCCACATATAAAAACGGCAAAAATCCCTGCGTGCACGGGCGTGCACGGGCGTGCACGGGCGTGCACGGGCGTGCACGGGCGTGCACGGGCGTGCACGGGCGTGCACGGGCGTGCACGGGCGTGCACGGGCGTGCACGGGCAGTAGAATCGACCTCAGGTCTATATCTCTGCTCATAACTCCAAAATGTTCATTTTTAAGGAAATTAATAAAACCTTATATTTTTTTAAACGATGCAATACTGCCTCATCAAAGTTGGTAAATATATATAGTAAATTACTTGCACGAGAAGGAGAGAGGTGGTGGAGTTAGCTGTTTTAGCAGACAGTCTGAGGGTCCAATGGAGTTGAGCGGTTTTGTCCGATGTGGTTTTTTTTACTACTTTCCATTGGTTCAATATTTTCTAAACAACACACAGATGTAGAGGGTGTTCAATAGCACTGATTTATGGAGAACAAAAATCAAACACCTCATAACATTTTTGGAGTTATGAGGTTTCCTGCCGACAGCAACCATATGGAATAATGGAATAACAACAGGTCGTTTCGAGGAAGCAGTCTGATTGGTTGAAACAGCCTTCTAGCCGTGGTTCAAACGAGCACCACTCCACACCTAATCAAAACAAATAATTCAGCTGCTCTGTTCTCCCAGAGCGCAGCAGACTGGGTGGCTAGGCTAGCTAGTTTCTTGGGACCTTTGTGGTCGTAGTGACTACATCTGTCATTAAAAAATATATGTTTTTTCAGTGATTGTCTTAGTTTTAAGGGTAACTGTTGTATAATTGCAATATTACACTTGAGGGGGTGGTTTAATGTCAGTAATGCACTTCTGCGATGATGCAGGAACGAGCCCGCAGGGCGAGTTCCTAAAGCAATGCAGGCGTGCATTCATGACGTTAAACCACCCCCTCTCGTTCCTGCAGCATCGCAGAAGTGCATTCATGACGTTAAACCACCCCCTCTCGTTCCTAAAGCAATGCAGAAGTGCATTCATGACGTTAAACCACCCCCTCTCGTTCCTAAAGCAATGCAGAAGTGCATTCATGACGTTAAACCACCCCCTCTCGTTCCTGCAGCATCGCAGAAGTGCATTCATGACGTTAAACCACCCCCTCTCGTTCCTAAAGCAATGCAGAAGTGCATTCATGACGTTAAACCACCCCCTCTCGTTCCTGCAGCATCGCAGAAGTGCATTCATGACGTTAAACCACCCCCTCTCGTTCCTAAAGCAATGCAGAAGTGCATTCATGACGTTAAACCACCCCCTCTCGTTCCTGCAGCATCGCAGAAGTGCATTCATGACGTTAAACCACCCCCTCTCGTTCCTGCAGCATCGCAGAAGTGCATTCATGACGTTAAACCACCCCCTCTCGTTCCTGCAGCATCGCAGAAGTGCATTCATGACGTTAAACCACCCCCTCTCGTTCCTAAAGCAATGCAGAAGTGCATTCATGACGTTAAACCACCCCCTCTCGTTCCTGCAGCATCGCAGAAGTGCATTCATGACGTTAAACCACCCCCTCTCGTTCCTGCAGCATCGCAGAAGTGCATTCATGACGTTAAACCACCCCCTCTCGTTCCTAAAGCAATGCAGAAGTGCATTCATGACGTTAAACCACCCCCTCTCGTTCCTGCAGCATCGCAGAAGTGCATTCATGACGTTAAACCACCCCCTCTCGTTCCTGCAGCATCGCAGAAGTGCATTCATGACGTTAAACCACCCCCTCTCGTTCCTGCAGCATCGCAGAAGTGCATTCATGACGTTAAACCACCCCCTCTCGTTCCTAAAGCAATGCAGAAGTGCATTCATGACGTTAAACCACCCCCTCTCGTTCCTGCAGCATCGCAGAAGTGCATTCATGACGTTAAACCACCCCCTCTCGTTCCTAAAGCAATGCAGAAGTGCATTCATGACGTTAAACCACCCCCTCTCGTTCCTAAAGCAATGCAGAAGTGCATTCATGACGTTAAACCACCCCCTCTCGTTCCTAAAGCAATGCAGAAGTGCATTCATGACGTTAAACCACCCCCTCTCGTTCCTAAAGCAATGCAGAAGTGCATTCATGACGTTAAACCACCCCCTCTCGTTCCTGCAGCATCGCAGAAGTGCATTCATGACGTTAAACCACCCCCTCTCGTTCCTGCAGCATCGCAGAAGTGCATTCATGACGTTAAACCACCCCCTCTCGTTCCTAAAGCAATGCAGAAGTGCATTCATGACGTTAAACCACCCCCTCTCGTTCCTGCAGCATCGCAGACGTGCATTCATGACGTTAAACCACCCCCTCTCGTTCCTGCAGCATCGCAGAAGTGCATTCATGACGTTAAACCACCCCCTCTCGTTCCTGCAGCATCGCAGGCGTGCATTCATGACGTTAAACCACCCCCTCTCGTTCCTAAAGCAATGCAGAAGTGCATTCATGACGTTAAACCACCCCCTCCAGTGTAATATTGCTTAATTCATCCGTCCGTCTGTCTGTCCATCCCCGCAGCTCCACAGCAAGATGACGAACCGTCGCGTGGTGCTCCTCATCCTGGGCATCTGGGGCGTGGCCATCATCATGGGGCTGGTGCCCACCATGGGCTGGCACTGCATGTGTGACCTGTCGGAGTGCTCCACCATGGCGCCGCTCTACAGCCGCAGCTACCTGGTGTTCTGGGGCCTGCTCAACCTGCTCACCTTCACCGTCATGATGGCCGTCTACACGCGCATCTTCCTCTACGTGCGCCACAAGAGCCAGAGGATGTCGCAGCACACCACACAGGTGGTGCACAAGGAGACGGTGGTCAACCTGATGAAGACGGTCTCCATGATCCTGGGTGAGAGAGGGGGGGGGGGGGGGGGGGTGGGGGGAGAGACACGCACACGCTAGGGCATTCACTAAAAAATCGATTTATCGATTTATCGATTTCATTAACACAAGTCGATTCAGATTAGGAGGAGTCGAAAGTAAAAAAAAAAAAAAAAGAAAGTTTATCCCATATCATATTTTTTGCTCTTTGTGCGTGCGTACAGAATTCAAACTGTAGCATTGATTATTGTCACGGACAGAAGTCAATCCTTGGTTTATGTTGTGTTTGAACAATAATAGCAATTCAAAACAGAACCTCCAGTCGCTGTCATAAGAACGGGAGGTGCGCTCATGAACACGGCAGCAGAGCCTATTTGTGCACGGCTGCACGCGCACCTGCAGCCCATCAAGTATAAGTTATGCTTCATCCCGTGATGGTGTCGCGCACGCAGACCTCTACGCTCACAAGTCACAACAGTCGCATCTGCGATGCGATGTGAGCTTGTATATCAGCTGTTCTCTGTGCGCAACACTGTTGGGAATTGATTACATGAAACAGTCACCCGTGCGCCCAGTCCCAATGTTTGTAAACAAATAATTGGTCTATTACAATTTACAATTTACAATTTAGGCATTTAGCAGACGCTCTTAATCCAGAGCGACTTACATTAAGCAATAACAAAAGCATGGCATACATCACATATATACAAAGTAGTTATCATGAATCATGCGTAGACTAAGAATGTAACAGTGGAGTATCTATGTAAACTATACATACTATACTATATAATATATTATACATGTGTACTATAAAGTGCTATGACTACATAAAGTGCAATTCTAGAGCTGTCTACGTAACAAGCTATAAGTCTGTTTAAAATACTATCTAAGTCTACATAATGTGCTATCTAAGTCTACATAATGTGCTATCTAAGGGGCTAGGCTAGGGCAAGTGCTACGGGCCATGGTGGAGTCTGAAGAGGTGGGTTTTCAGACTATTAGTTTGCATTGCATTCAGAAGTTCAGAACGCGCCCTTAATTAAAAACCAACTGCAGCTGTGTATGTGGCTCTCAGCGCGCGGTGTCCCACTATTGACTGGCTGAATTTGAAGTTTGAACTGCGCTGCGTCAGAGAAGTAACAGATAGAAGCGCGCAAACTTTATCCCCAAACGATATCCCCCTCACCTCCATGCTGGAAATAAAACGTCTGGCTTTCCGAGGCTACATCCGTGCTGACGCAATGACTCCTGTTTCTGGTTTAGCTTTACGTGCGGGGCACATCATATGAACCTCTCCATCTCCGGTCAGTGCGGTGCGGGTTGTTGTTTATTTGCATGGCTCAGAAAATAAGTAACAAACTAACATGAGAACGTTATCGAGTTGGAGGGGAAGGAGGAGGAGAAGGTTCACGTGGAAGGTAATGCAGATTGTATTCTGATGATGTGCCAAACTGCTGCTGGCTGCTGTGATGATAATATATAGACCTATGTCTTCTATATTGTGTTCTGAAGGTCGGGCTGACTGCCACTAGTGTTAATGTTATATTTTGTATTGTGTACTTCTCGGGCCGCTGTGCTGCTCTGTGCTGCTGCGCTGCTGCTGCTGGCGCTGTGTGCCAATGATGCCCCCTCTCCTGTTGTGTTCTCTTTTCTGGTCTGTGTACCAGTGTGCGACGCACACACTGTTTAGTATTTACTATTATAGTTTTATGTTTTGATAATCAGCGCTTTGCCATATAGATGATACATACACTGTGCCATATTGGAGAGGCCACTGTGTGCGCAGTGCTTTGTTTGACAGGCTCCGTATTGCGCGCACCTCCACCCGCCTCTGTTGAGCGCGCGCACCAACCCCCCCCCCCCCCCCCCCCCCCTCATACAAAAGATAAATCGACTCAACTTCGACTTTACTGTCTGACAAGTCGACTTGGAAAAATCTCAAGTCGTTAATGCCCTAGCACACGCACGCACGCACGCACGCACGCACGCACACACGCACACACGCACGCACACACACACAAACACACACACACACACACACCACGCAGGTGGTGCACAAGGAGACGGTGGTCAACCTGATGAAGACGGTCTCCATGATCCTGGGTGAGAGAGGGGGGGGGGGGGGGGACGCACACTCACTCACTTAGTCAGGGGATATTAATGAATAAAATCTGGGGATACATTTCTTACCACAAATTTTCTTCACCAATGTGTTTGTATACTAGGCTGTCCCAATATATATATATATTGAATAGAAACCAATGTGGGATATGTTAGTAGACACCTTTACAAACACATTGGTGACTATAGATATGTTAGTAGACACCTTTACAAACACATTGGTGACTATAGATATGTTAGTAGACACCTTTACAAACACATTGGTGACTATAGATATGTTAGTAGACACCTTTACAAACACATTGGTGACTATAGATATGTTAGTAGACACCTTTACAAACACATTGGTGACTATAGATATGTTAGTAGACACCTTTACACACACATTGGTGACTATAGATATGTTAGTAGACACCTTTACACACACATTGGTGACTATAGATATGTTAGTAGACACCTTTACAAACACATTGGTGACTATAGATATGTTAGTAGACACCTTTACACACACATTGGTGACTATAGATATGTTAGTAGACACCTTTACAAACACATTGGTGACTATAGATATGTTAGTAGACACCTTTACACACACATTGGTGACTATAGATATGTTAGTAGACACCTTTACACACACATTGGTGACTATAGATATGTTAGTAGACACCTTTACACACACATTGGTGACTATATGTTAGTAGACACCTTTACACACACATTGGTGACTATAGATATGTTAGTAGACATCTTTATAAACACATTGGTGACTATAGATATGTTAGTAGACACCTTTACACACACATTGGTGACTATAGATATGTTAGTAGACACCTTTATAAACACATTGGTGACTATAGATATGTTAGTAGACACCTTTACAAACACATTGGTGACTATAGATATGTTAGTAGACACCTTTACACACACATTGGTGACTATAGATATGTTAGTAGACACCTTTATAAACACATTGGTGACTATAGATATGTTAGTAGACACCTTTACAAACACATTGGTGACTATAGATATGTTAGTAGACACCTTTACACACACATTGGTGACTATAGATATGTTAGTAGACACCTTTACAAACACATTGGTGACTATAGATATGTTAGTAGACACCTTTACACACACATTGGTGACTATAGATATGTTAGTAGACACCTTTACACACACATTGGTGACTATAGATATGTTAGTAGACACCTTTACACACACATTGGTGACTATAGATATGTTAGTAGACATCTTTATAAACACATTGGTGACTATAGATATGTTAGTAGACACCTTTACAAACACATTGGTGACTATAGATATGTTAGTAGACACCTTTACACACACATTGGTGACTATAGATATGTTAGTAGACACCTTTACACACACATTGGTGACTATAGATATGTTAGTAGACACCTTTATAAACACATTGGTGACTATAGATATGTTAGTAGACACCTTTACAAACACATTGGTGACTATAGATATGTTAGTAGACACCTTTACAAACACATTGGTGACTATAGATATGTTAGTAGACACCTTTATAAACACATTGTTGACTATAGATATGTTAGTAGACACCTTTACAAACACATTGGTGACTATAGATATGTTAGTAGACACCTTTACAAACACATTGGTGACTATAGATATGTTAGTAGACACCTTTACACACACATTGGTGACTATAGATATGTTAGTAGACACCTTTACAAACACATTGGTGACTATAGATATGTTAGTAGTAGGGCTGACCTCGATGAGTCGAATAGTCGACTAATCGATCGGAACGGGTCTCAGTCGACTGACAACCTCTCAGTCGATGTTCACAAAAAAACAAAAAAAAACAAAAAAAAAACAGTCGGGACGATTTTTTTCTTTTGGGCCGGGTGGAAAACCCCTCCGTTATAATGGTATGCTCCCAGTCCCCGCACCGCAGCATCGGGGAACACTGGCAGCCAGAGTAAAGGCTGGGAGGGACCAAGCCGAGGGAGGCTACTGTACTGTAGCCTACATGTTGTTTATGCTCCGGAGTCCAGACCCATGCAGTTTAATAATATACAGTCACAACAGAATGCACACTGCTGTCTCGTGTCTCATCACAATCCCAATGCGCCACCCGTGAAGTCGGGGGGAAAATAAAAAACAGGCTGCTAGTGTTAGTGTAGGGTCGGGGATCGTTAGCTTAGCGCGTAGCTACTGATTCAACCCACTGATTGAACTTCATCTCCGCCTGTAATCTAGGTTATTTTTTTATTGACAACGTGAACGAACCCCGACACCAGCGCTGCAAAAATAGACAGATCTACAAGCTCTCAACGCGTAGCGAACGGCGCTGCAAAAACAGGCAGGACGCGATGCCTTGAGAGCTTGTGGATCAGCCTCCCCGACGGTGCGGGGAGGCAAGAGTTCTCCGGGGAGGAGGAGAAGTTACCAGGGCAGGCTACATGTTGCTGCGGCTAACAACACTGTCACCAGCCAGTGGTTGTGATGTTAGCTCTTGGCTTGCAGCTGCTTGTCCGTTCCAACTTCACTTCATCTCCACCTGTAACTTATTTTTTATTTTGTTACCCTGGCAGCGCAGCTGCGCTGCAAAAATAGACGGATCTACAAGCTCTCAACGCGTAGCGAACGGCGCTGCAAAAACAGGCAGGACGCGGCGCCTTGAGAGCTTATCGCCCAACCTTAATGCAAATGTGTTGTTTTTTTTGGGGGGGGGGGTGCAGGGGGGTGTTCAGTCGACTATCAGTCGACTAACAGCAAATGTATTCATATTAATTTCGACTATACAAATCCTTAGTCGGGGACAGCCCTAGTTAGTAGACACCTTTACACACACATTGGTGACTATAGATATGTTAGTAGACACCTTTACAAACACATTGGTGACTATAGATATGTTAGTAGACACCTTTACAAACACATTGGTGACTATAGATATGTTAGTAGACACCTTTACACACACATTGGTGACTATAGATATGTTAGTAGACACCTTTACAAACACATTGGTGACTATAGATATGTTAGTAGACACCTTTACAAACACATTGGTGACTGATATGTTAGTAGACACCTTTACACACACATTGGTGACTATAGATATGTTAGTAGACACCTTTACACACACATTGGTGACTATAGATATGTTAGTAGACACCTTTACACACACATTGGTGACTATAGATATGTTAGTAGACACCTTTACAAACACATTGGTGACTATAGATATGTTAGTAGACACCTTTACACACACATTGGTGACTATAGCTATGTTAGTAGACACCTTTACACACACATTGGTGACTATAGATATGTTAGTAGACACCTTTACACACACATTGGTGACTATAGATATGTTAGTAGACACCTTTACACACACATTGGTGACTATAGATATGTTAGTAGACACCTTTACACACACATTGGTGACTATAGATATGTTAGTAGACACCTTTACACACACATTGGTGACTATAGATATGTTAGTAGACACCTTTACAAACACATTGGTGACTATAGATATGTTAGTAGACACCTTTACACACACATTGGTGACTATAGATATGTTAGTAGACACCTTTACAACACATTGGTGACTATATATATGTTAGTAGACACCTTTACACACACATTGGTGACTATAGATATGTTAGTAGACACCTTTACACACACATTGGTGACTATAGATATGTTAGTAGACACCTTTACACACACATTGGTGACTATAGATATGTTAGTAGACACCTTTACAAACACATTGGTGACTATAGATATGTTAGTAGACACCTTTACAAACACATTGGTGACTATAGATATGTTAGTAGACACCTTTACAAACACATTGGTGACTATAGATATGTTAGTAGACACCTTTACAAACACATTGGTGACTATAGATATGTTAGTAGACACCTTTACAAACACATTGGTGACTATAGATATGTTAGTAGACACCTTTACAAACACATTGGTGACTATAGATATGTTAGTAGACACCTTCACAAACACATTGGTGACTATAGATATGTTAGTAGACACCTTTACAAACACATTGGTGACTATAGATATGTTAGTAGACACCTTTACACACACATTGGTGACTATAGATATGTTAGTAGACACCTTTACAAACACATTGGTGACTATAGATATGTTAGTAGACACCTTTACACACACATTGGTGACTATAGATATGTTAGTAGACACCTTTACAAACACATTGGTGACTATAGATATGTTAGTAGACACCTTTACAAACACATTGGTGACTATAGATATGTTAGTAGACACCTTTACAAACACATTGGTGACTATAGATATGTTAGTAGACACCTTTACACACACAATGGTGACTATAGATATGTTAGTAGACACCTTTACACACACATTGGTGACTATAGATATGTTAGTAGACACCTTTACACACACATTGGTGACTATAGATATGTTAGTAGACACCTTTACAAACACATTGGTGACTATAGATATGTTATGTTAGTAGACACATTTACACACACATTGGTGACTATATATATGTTAGTAGACACCTTTACACACACATTGGTGACTATAGATATGTTAGTAGACACCTTTACACACACATTGGTGACTATAGATGTTAGTAGACACCTTTACAAACACAATGGTGACTATAGATATGTTAGTAGACACCTTTACACACACATTGGTGACTATAGATATGTTAGTAGACACCTTTACACACACATTGGTGACTATAGATATGTTAGTAGACACCTTTACACACACATTGGTGACTATAGATATGTTAGTAGACACCTTTACAAACACATTGGTGACTATAGATATGTTAGTAGACACCTTTACACACACATTGGTGACTATAGATATGTTAGTAGACACCTTTACACACACATTGGTGACTATAGATATGTTAGTAGACACCTTTACAACACATTGGTGACTATAGATATGTTAGTAGACACCTTTACAACACATTGGTGACTATAGATATGTTAGTAGACACCTTTACAAACACATTGGTGACTATAGATATGTTAGTAGACACCTTTACAAACACATTGGTGACTATAGATATGTTAGTAGACACCTTTACAAACACATTGGTGACTATAGATATGTTAGTAGACACCTTTACACACACATTGGTGACTATAGATATGTTAGTAGACACCTTTACACACACATTGGTGACTATAGATATGTTAGTAGACACCTTTACAAACACATTGGTGACTATAGATATGTTAGTAGACACCTTTACAAACACATTGGTGACTATAGATATGTTAGTAGACACCTTTACAAACACATTGGTGACTATAGATATGTTAGTAGACACCTTTACAAACACATTGGTGACTATAGATATGTTAGTAGACACCTTTACAACACATTGGTGACTATAGATATGTTAGTAGACACCTTTACACACACATTGGTGACTATAGATATGTTAGTAGACACCTTTACACACACATTGGTGACTATAGATATGTTAGTAGACACCTTTACACACACATTGGTGACTATAGATATGTTAGTAGACACCTTTACACACACATTGGTGACTATAGATATGTTAGTAGACACCTTTACAAACACATTGGTGACTATAGATATGTTATGTTAGTAGACACATTTACACACACATTGGTGACTATATATATGTTAGTAGACACCTTTACACACACATTGGTGACTATAGATATGTTAGTAGACACCTTTACACACACATTGGTGACTATAGATGTTAGTAGACACCTTTACAAACACATTGGTGACTATAGATATGTTAGTAGACACCTTTATAAACACATTGGTGACTATAGATATGTTAGTAGACACCTTTACACACACATTGGTGACTATAGATATGTTAGTAGACACCTTTACAAACACATTGGTGACTATAGATATGTTAGTAGACACCTTTACAAACACATTGGTGACTATAGATATGTTAGTAGACACCTTTACAAACACATTGGTGACTATAGATATGTTAGTAGACACCTTTACACACACATTGGTGACTATAGATATGTTAGTAGACACCTTTACAAACACATTGGTGACTATAGATATGTTAGTAGACACCTTTACAAACACATTGGTGACTATAGATATGTTAGTAGACACCTTTACACACACATTGGTGACTATAGATATGTTAGTAGACACCTTTACAAACACATTGGTGACTATAGATATGTTAGTAGACACCTTTACAAACACATTGGTGACTATAGATATGTTAGTAGACACCTTTACACACACACATTGGTGACTATAGATATGTTAGTAGACACCTTTACAAACACATTGGTGACTATAGATATGTTAGTAGACACCTTTACAAACACATTGGTGACTATAGATATGTTAGTAGACACCTTTACAAACACATTGGTGACTATAGAAGTTAGTAGACACCTTTACACACACATTGGTGACTATAGATATGTTAGTAGACACCTTTACAAACACATTGGTGACTATAGATATGTTAGTAGACACCTTTACAAACACATTGGTGACTATAGAAGTTAGTAGACACCTTTACACACACATTGGTGACTATAGATATGTTAGTAGACACCTTTACAAACACATTGGTGACTATAGATATGTTAGTAGACACCTTTACAAACACATTGGTGACTATAGAAGTTAGTAGACACCTTTACACACACATTGGTGACTATAGATATGTTAGTAGACACCTTTACACACACATTGGTGACTATAGATATGTTATGTTAGTAGACACCTTTACAAACACATTGGTGACTATAGATATGTTAGTAGACACCTTTACAAACACATTGGTGACTATAGATATGTTAGTAGACACCTTTACAAACACATTGGTGACTATAGATATGTTAGTAGACACCTTTACACACACATTGGTGACTATAGATATGTTAGTAGACACCTTTACACACACATTGGTGACTATAGATATGTTACTAGACACCTTTACACACACATTGGTGACTATAGATATGTTAGTAGACACCTTTACACACACATTGGTGACTATAGATGTTAGTAGACACCTTTACACACAAATTGGTGACTATAGATATGTTACTAGACACCTTTACACACACATTGGTGACTATAGATATGTTAGTAGACACCTTTACAAACACATTGGTGACTATAGATATGTTAGTAGACACCTTTACACACACATTGGTGACTATAGATATGTTAGTAGACACCTTTACACACACATTGGTGACTATAGATATGTTAGTAGACACCTTTACACACACATTGGTGACTATAGATATGTTAGTAGACACCTTTACACACACATTGGTGACTATAGATATGTTAGTAGACACCTTTACAAACACATTGGTGACTATATGTTAGTAGACACCTTTACACACACATTGGTGACTATAGATATGTTAGTAGACACCTTTACAAACACATTGGTGACTATAGATATGTTAGTAGACACCTTTACAAACACATTGGTGACTATAGATATGTTAGTAGACACCTTTACACACACATTGGTGACTATAGATATGTTAGTAGACACCTTTACACACACATTGGTGACTATAGATATGTTAGTAGACACCTTTACACACACATTGGTGACTATAGATATGTTAGTAGACACCTTTATAAACACATTGGTGACTATAGATATGTTAGTAGACACCTTTACAAACACATTGGTGACTATAGATATGTTAGTAGACACCTTTACACACACATTGGTGACTATAGATATGTTAGTAGACACCTTTACACACACATTGGTGACTATAGATATGTTAGTAGACACCTTTACAAACACATTGGTGACTATAGATATGTTAGTAGACACCTTTACAAACACATTGGTGACTATAGATATGTTAGTAGACACCTTTACACACACATTGGTGACTATAGATATGTTAGTAGACACCTTTACACACACATTGGTGACTATAGATATGTTAGTAGACACCTTTACAAACACATTGGTGACTATAGATATGTTAGTAGACACCTTTACACACACATTGGTGACTATAGATATGTTAGTAGACACCTTTACACACACATTGGTGACTATAGATATGTTAGTAGACACCTTTACAAACACATTGGTGACTATAGATATGTTAGTAGACACCTTTACAAACACATTGGTGACTATAGATATGTTAGTAGACACCTTTACAAACACATTGGTGACTATAGATATGTTAGTAGACACCTTTACAAACACATTGGTGACTATAGATATGTTAGTAGACACCTTTACAAACACATTGGTGACTATAGATATGTTAGTAGACACCTTTACACACACATTGGTGAAGAAAATTCTTGATAAGAAATTTGTTCCCAGATTTGACATTATTCTGATACTATTCTCTGACTCACACACACACCCCACTCACCCATTATTCTGATACTATTCTCTGACTCACACACACACCCCACTCACCCATTATTCTGATACTATTCCTAGCCTACATGAGGCAGGAAGCAAACTGCATTCACAGGCATTTCTGACATGCCTCACACCGGGGCAACGTAAACACCAGGAACAAGTTCAAGTGCACAAGATCTACAGCAGAGACTTAGTCAAAGCCTTACAAGCCTACACGCGCACGTACGCACGCACGCACGCACGCACGCACGCACGCACGCACGCACGCGCGCAGCAGTTGTGCAGGCTCCTCTCTCTTAGCTTGTCTAAACTTGCTAAGCCAGACTCCCACCCTGCTCTCTCTCTCTCTCTCTCTCACCCCCCCCCTTCCCCCGTTTCCATTCTTCCCTGTCGATTGGACCACCCTTCCCTCACTTCTCTCTTCCCCAACATGCCAAAACTCCCACTGCCCCCCCACCGCCCTCCCCACCCCTTCGCTTCGCCCGGTGCATTTTTGTACTTTTGATTAAATTCCTCAAGTTAGGAAATATTATACCTCTCCCTCCTCCTCCTCCCTCTCTCTCTCTCTCTCTCTCTCTCTCTCTCTCTCTCTCTCTCTCTCTCTCTCTCTCTCTCTCTCTCTCTCTCTCTCTCTCTGGCGTGTGCAGCGGGTGAGGTAAACACAGAGCGTGTCCAGACAGATAGCGCATAGCGTTAGCGCTACTACCGCCACGATGATGACACAACCCAAACATTCCTGTGTCGCCTCTATAGTGTCTCTCTCTCTCTCTCTCTCTCTCTCTATCTCTCTCTCTCTCTCTCGTTTCTGTCAGTGGTTCTCAAAGTTTTTCATGTCAAGGACCCCCAAAAACTATATGTATTTGGCCGCCGACCCCCATCTGAAAATATGTTGTTCCAGGGAGCAAAGATTTGAGTTAAAAAAAAATAATAGCAGATCTACAAACTCGTAGTGTGGCACCGAGTGCCATGCTACGAGCTTGTAGATCTGCTATTTTTTCAATAGCTAAAGTATAACATGATGCTTAAAACACCAAAAGGGGTTCCCGCCCAGAATGGGTTTTAAACCCCCAGTTATACCCGGTTGAGCAACGTCGTGTACCATGCACTGAAAATAGCCGATCTACAAGCTCACAACGCAACGCGTTGTGAGCTTGTAGATTGGCTATTTTCAGAGCGCAACAAACACCCGAGCGCAGCCAAACATTTTAGTCTAGTTTTTATTTGTCGACAAAATATTTGACTCTTAGTTTTAGTCACTGTAGCTCAGTTTCATCTCAGTCACTGTAGCTCAGTTTCATCTCAGTCACTGTAGCTCAGTTTCATCTCAGTCACTGTAGCTCAGTTTCATCTCAGTCACTGTAGCTCAGTTTCATCTCAGTCACTGTAGCTCAGTTTCATCTCAGTCACTGTAGCTCAGTTTCATCTCAGTCACTGTAGCTCAGTTTCATCTCAGTCACTGTAGCTCAGTTTCATCTCAGTCACTGTAGCTCAGTTTCATCTCAGTCACTGTAGCTCAGTTTCAGCTTCAGTGAAAAAAGGTAGTCGCCAAACATTCACACGTCATGTGTTTCACGGGCTGTGCATATAATTTGCACAAACAAGGACACACACGTGTGTGTGTGCGTGCGTGCGTGCGTGCGTGCGTGCGTGTGTGTGTGGGAACAGGGTTAGCCTGTAAGATCAGATTTCATCAGTCAGTGTGAAACTCCCATTACACACACACACACGCACACACACACACACACACTGACACGGCGTGTGTGTGTGTGTGTGTGTGTGTACTGTACATGTCCAGTATGCAGTGGAACAGAGGAATTTACAGTGGTCATTTCCTCTCCTCTCCTCTCCTCTCCTCTCCTCTCCTCTCCTTTGAGATTTGAGTTTAAAACGTTGCTAAAATAGCACACCTACAAGCTCGTAGCGCGGCACTCGGTACCGCGCTATGAGCTTGTAGATCTGCTTTTTTTTATCGTGAAAATCTAACATTTTTAACTCAAATCTTTGCTTCTGGGGGGGGGGGGGGGGGTTGTTGTCTCTGGAACAGATGGGGGTCCGCGGCCAAATACAGATCATTTTTGCGGTCCTTGAACATGAAATATTGAGAACCACTGACATAGAAACACAAGGTTTTTCAGAAAACTGGAGGATTTAGAAAACATTTTTTTAATTTCAGGCCAAAATGGGTTAAAGGGCACATTGCTGTCCAGAGGGCAAGGGCAGGTGGTAGGGGAGTCACAGGGCAGGTGGTAGGGGGTGGTAGGGGAGTCAAGGGCAGGTGGTAGGGGAGTCACAGGGCAGGTGGTAGGGGAGTCACAGGGCAGGTGGTAGGGGAGTCACAGGGCAGGTGGTAGGGGAGTCACAGGGCAGGTGGTAGGGGAGTCACAGGGCAGGTGGTAGGGGAGTCACAGGGCAGGTGGTAGGGGAGTCACAGGGCAGGTGGTAGGGGAGTCAAGGGCAGGTGGTAGGGGAGTCACAGGGCAGGTGGTAGGGGAGTCACAGGGCAGGTGGTAGGGGAGTCACAGGGCAGGTGGTAGGGGAGTCAAGGGCAGGTGGTAGGGGAGTCACAGGGCAGGTGGTAGGGGAGTCACAGGGCAGGTGGTAGGGGAGTCAAGGGCAGGTGGTAGGGGGTGGTAGGGGAGTCAAGGGCAGGTGGTAGGGGAGTCACAGGGCAGGTGGTAGGGGAGTCACAGGGCAGGTGGTAGGGGAGTCAAGGGCAGGTGGTAGGGGAGTCACAGGGCAGGTGGTAGGGGAGTCACAGGGCAGGTGGTAGGGGAGTCAAGGGGCAGGTGGTAGGGGAGTCAAGGGGCAGGTGGTAGGGGAGTCACAGGGCAGGTGGTAGGGGAGTCACAGGGCAGGTGGTAGGGGAGTCAAGGGGCAGGTGGTAGGGGAGTCACAGGGCAGGTGGTAGGGGAGTCACAGGGCAGGTGGTAGGGGAGTCACAGGGCAGGTGGTAGGGGAGTCACAGGGCAGGTGGTAGGGGAGTCACAGGGCAGGTGGTAGGGGAGTCAAGGGGCAGGTGGTAGGGGAGTCACAGGGCAGGTGGTAGGGGAGTCAAGGGGCAGGTGGTAGGGGAGTCACAGGGCAGGTGGTAGGGGAGTCACAGGGCAGGTGGTAGGGGAGTCACAGGGCAGGTGGTAGGGGAGTCACAGGGCAGGTGGTAGGGGAGTCACAGGGCAGGTGGTAGGGGAGTCACAGGGCAGGTGGTAGGGGAGTCACAGGGCAGGTGGTAGGGGAGTCACAGGGCAGGTGGTAGGGGGTGGTAGGGGAGTCACAGGGCAGGTGGTAGGGGAGTCACAGGGCAGGTGGTAGGGGAGTCACAGGGCAGGTGGTAGGGGAGTCACAGGGCAGGTGGTAGGGGAGTCACAGGGCAGGTGGTAGGGGAGTCACAGGGCAGGTGGTAGGGGAGTCAAAGGGCAGGTGGTAGGGGAGTCACAGGGCAGGTGGTAGGGGAGTCACAGGGCAGGTGGTAGGGGAGTCAAAGGGCAGGTGGTAGGGGAGTCACAGGGCAGGTGGTAGGGGAGTCACAGGGCAGGTGGTAGGGGAGTCACAGGGCAGGTGGTAGGGGAGTCACAGGGCAGGTGGTAGGGGAGTCACAGGGCAGGTGGTAGGGGAGTCACAGGGCAGGTGGTAGGGGAGTCAAAGGGCAGGTGGTAGGGGAGTCAAGGGCAGGTGGTAGGGGAGTCACAGGGCAGGTGGTAGGGGAGTCACAGGGCAGGTGGTAGGGGAGTCACAGGGCAGGTGGTAGGGGAGTCACAGGGCAGGTGGTAGGGGAGTCACAGGGCAGGTGGTAGGGGAGTCAAAGGGCAGGTGGTAGGGGAGTCACAGGGCAGGTGGTAGGGGAGTCACAGGGCAGGTGGTAGGGGGTGGTAGGGGAGTCAAGGGCAGGTGGTAGGGGAGTCACAGGGCAGGTGGTAGGGGAGTCACAGGGCAGGTGGTAGGGGGTGGTAGGGGAGTCACAGGGCAGGTGGTAGGGGAGTCACAGGGCAGGTGGTAGGGGAGTCAAAGGGCAGGTGGTAGGGGAGTCACAGGGCAGGTGGTAGGGGAGTCACAGGGCAGGTGGTAGGGGAGTCACAGGGCAGGTGGTAGGGGAGTCACAGGGCAGGTGGTAGGGGAGTCACAGGGCAGGTGGTAGGGGAGTCAAAGGGCAGGTGGTAGGGGAGTCACAGGGCAGGTGGTAGGGGAGTCAAAGGGCAGGTGGTAGGGGAGTCACAGGGCAGGTGGTAGGGGAGTCACAGGGCAGGTGGTAGGGGAGTCAAAGGGCAGGTGGTAGGGGAGTCACAGGGCAGGTGGTAGGGGAGTCAAAGGGCAGGTGGTAGGGGAGTCACAGGGCAGGTGGTAGGGGAGTCACAGGGCAGGTGGTAGGGGAGTCACAGGGCAGGTGGTAGGGGAGTCACAGGGCAGGTGGTAGGGGAGTCAAGGGGCAGGTGGTAGGGGAGTCACAGGGCAGGTGGTAGGGGAGTCACAGGGCAGGTGGTAGGGGAGTCACAGGGCAGGTGGTAGGGGAGTCACAGGGCAGGTGGTAGGGGAGTCACAGGGCAGGTGGTAGGGGAGTCAAAGGGCAGGTGGTAGGGGAGTCACAGGGCAGGTGGTAGGGGAGTCACAGGGCAGGTGGTAGGGGAGTCACAGGGCAGGTGGTAGGGGAGTCACAGGGCAGGTGGTAGGGGAGTCAAGGGGCAGGTGGTAGGGGAGTCACAGGGCAGGTGGTAGGGGAGTCGAATTAGAATCGCGATTCAAAATCGATATAATTATAATTTCCAAAAATATTTTTTTTCTTTTCTGGTTACAGTTACAGGAGTTTTCACTACATGGTGTTTGTGATATGAAATGTAAGCTTACTCTAATCACAGTAAACATCATGTCTTCAGTCATTTTCAAGTTACTGTAGTCAGTACTAGTCACTTCAGTTCAGCACAGCTGTATTGTATTGTAGTATTGAATTGAGAATAATTTTGAATAGAGAATAATTTTGAATCTGGAAAAAGAAAATGCTTTAGAATTAAAAAAAAAAAAAAAAGTTTTTGGATTGAGAATCGAGTTGAATCGAATCGTGACCCCAAGAATCGGAATCGAATCGAATCGTGGGACACCCAAAGATTCACAGCCCTAGCAGGTGGTGCTCTAGCACCCCCTAGTGTCTATCTGTTCACGCCACTGTCACCTGACTAATGGTTTTTCCCCCGTCCGTCTGCAGGTTGTTTCGTGATCTGTTGGACCCCGGGCCTGGTGGTGCTGCTCCTGGACGGGCTGGGCTGCGACTCGTGCAAGGTGCTGCGCTACGAGAAGTACTGCCTGGTGCTGGCCGAGTGCAACTCCTTCGTCAACCCCATCATCTACTCCTTCCGGGACCGCGACATGCGCAAGACCTTCAAACGCATCCTGTGCCGCCTGTGTCGACACGACGTGGACGACCGCAGCCGCGGCGGCGAGTCGGAGGCCCGCTTCAACACACAGGAGCACGAGGTACTGTCCGAAAGTAACGGAGACCACCACCACATCAAGGACTAGCGACTAGCGGGTTAGCGACTAGCGACTAGCGGGTTGTTTTAGTAACGGAGACCACCACCACATCAAGGACTAGCGACTAGCGGGTTAGCGACTAGCGGGTTGTTTTAGTAACGGAGACCACCACCACATCAAGGACTAGCGACTAGCGGGTTAGCGACTAGCGGGTTGTTTTAGTAACGGAGACCACCACCACATCAAGGACTAGCGACTAGCGGGTTGTTTTTTTTTGTTTTTTTTTTGGTTTTTTAATCCCATTTTGGGGCGGAAACCCCCTTTTGGTGTTTCAAGCATTATGTTATACTTTAGCTATTGGAAAATAGCAGATCTACAAGCTCATAGCGCGGGTATCGAGTGCCGCGCTACAAGCTTGTAGGTCTGCTATTTTTGAAAAATCGTGAAAATGTGCCGCGCGAAACTTTGAATATATATTCTTTCAGAGCGAACGTTTTTAACTCAAATCTTTGCTTCTGGGGGGGTCCCTGGAACAACATATTTTCAGAAGGGGGTCGGCGGCCAAATACATATAATTCTGGGGGTCCTTGACATGAAAATGTTTGAGAACGACTGACGATAGTAACATATTAACATTGGTTGGTTGTTTTTCACCATTTGTGCGCAACCTAACACACACACAAACACACACACACACACACGCACATATTAACTGTATATATGGTGATTTTGGGTGTGCCAGTACAGTACAGTGACAGTACAGTACAGTAGAGGGACCCTACACGGAGTTGCACCACTCACTTCACACAGGTGTGATTTTTGTGCCTGGGGTCCACCGCGGACCCCCTAGCCTGGGGTCCACCACGGACCCCCTAGCCTGGGGTCCACCGCGGACCCCCTAGCCTGGGGTCCACCGCGGACCCCCTAGCCTGGGGTCCACCACGGACCCCCTAGCCTGGGGTCCACCACGGACCCCCTAGCCTGGGGTCCACCACGGACCCCCTAGCCTGGGGTCCACCTATGCTCTCTATGGCATAGAGGCAGCTCCCGGCAGGATCCGCTGGGAGAATCTAGACGCAGCTGCGCGACATGAGACTAATTAATTAGAGCGACAGAGAGAGAGAGAGGAGTGTGTGTGTGTGTGTGTGTGTGTGTGTGTGTGTGTGTGTGTGTGTGTCTACATGTGTACGTGTGTCAATTTAACAAAGGTGCAGACGATCAGAAATCAGCAGAGAGTGATCGACGTTTGTGCTACTCTATGCCGAATTGAAGTGGACTCGGCCACTTTCCGAGGCTAGTTACCTCCTCACCTAGCTGACACACCCCCGCGCTACGAGCTGGTAGATCTGCTATTTTTGAAAATCGTGAAAATGTGGCGCAAATCTTTGAATATAAATTCTTTAATTCTGGGGGTGGAACTACATATTTTCAGATGGGGTCGGCGGCCAATTACATATTTGTTGGTCCTTGGCATGAAAATGTTGGAATTTGTACACTCAGAGTTACAGACCCATAAGGGTCCATTTGGTTCCATTTGTACCCTCTCAGAGTTACAGACCCATAAGGGTCCATTTGGTTCCATTTGTACCCTCTCAGAGTTACAGACCCATAAGGGTCCATTTGGTTCCATTTGTACCCTCTCAGAGTTACAGACCCATAAGGGTCCATTTGGTTCCATTTGTACACTCTCAGAGTTACAGACCCATAAGGGTCCATTTGGTTCCATTTGTACCCTCTCAGAGTTACAGACCCATAAGGGTCCATTTGGTTCCATTTGTACACTCTCAGAGTTACAGACCCATAAGGGTCCATTGGGTTCCATTTGTACACTCTCAGAGTTACAGACCCATAAGGGTCCATTTGGTTCCATTTGTACACTCTCAGAGTTACAGACCCATAAGGGTCCATTTGGTTCCATTTGTACACTCTCAGAGTTACAGACCCATAAGGGTCCATTTGGTTCCATTTGTACACTCTCAGAGTTACAGACCCATAAGGGTCCATTTGGTTCCATTTGTACACTCTCAGAGTTACAGACCCATAAGGGTCCATTTGGTTCCTAACTATCATTTGGCTGGGGACCCCCTGGAACTCCCTCAAGGACCCCTGGGGGTCCCCGGACCCCACTTTGGGAACCACCGGTGTACAGTATGCAGTTGGTGGAAACTAAGTAACGAACATTACATTATTTACATTTTAATATTACATTAGGACATTTACTCAAGTACTGTACTTAAAGGTATATTCAGTGATTTCACTTAATTCAAATATCACTTATTTTTTCTTATTTTTTTGGATAATCCTCCCTACTATAAAGTGTGCTGACCATATAAGGAGTTCCTCCCTGTCCCCAGTGAGCCCCTGGGGTCAAAACACCCTAGTTTCGGTTTGGGCTTTGGGTGGCAAAGCCTTCATCCAATCAGGATGAGAGGGGCCTTCATCCAATCATGATCGAGTGGGGCGGGCCTTGGTGCACGTGCTGTTGGTCTGTTGTACTTCCCCCACTGTAGAGCGTGCATGTGCACATCTTGTTACCGGGGCGGACCGGGTTTTTTTTCCAAATCACTGAATGCTCCTTTAAGTATAATGTTGAGATATTTATTTTGTACTTTACTGAGTGTTTCCAATGTTCCAATACTTTTACTTCTACTCCACTACATCTCAGAGGCAAATATTGTACCCTTACGGCCGGGTTCCACCGGGCGCGTCAGCGTTGCGTCTCCGTCACCGCCAGGGAATGTTCCCTTTTTAATCAATGAAGGGTGGCTACACAGCCCGCGTTGACGGAGACGCGACGCGTGCATTAAAATTGAACCGGTGCGTTTTTTGACGCGACGCGACGGAGACGCAACGCGACGGAGACGCAACGCGACGGAGACGCGACGCGACGGAGACGCAACGCGACGGAGACGCAACGCGACGGAGACGCGACGCGACGCGACGGAGACGCGACGCGACGCGACGGAGACGCGACGGAGACGAGACGCGTCCCGGTGGAGCCCTGGCGTAATAGTTACTTTGTAGATTGTGATTGTTATTGTTCCAAAACGCACTAACCCCTTCGGCACTAGATCGGCTATCTTCAAAAGAACGCGAGTACCTTTTCCACAACCAAGCGTTTCTGTTCGGGTTCGGGCGTAGCCGCGGAGCCACAATTTGAGAGGACCTGTGATGTCATGACATACTTTTTATTTGTGTTTTTTTTTAATTCATTTGGATCATTAAGGTCATCATGAAAACCCCCTAGTTTGACGCGTCACTGTTGTCACATGCTACTTAAAGTATGATGGGAATGTTGCCTTCTATTGGTTGTCTATGGTGTGGTATACAGAAATGGACATAACTTTGTATGCGATGTTTCTCTCATTCTTAACCCATTTTGGGCGGGAACCCCTTTTGGTGTTTAAAGCATTGTTATACTTTAGCCATTGAAAAATAGCAGATCTACAAGCTCGTAGCGCGGCACTGCTATTCTTTTTTTAAATCGTGAAAATGGGGCACAAATCTTTGAATATATATATTCTTTCAGAGCCAACGTTTTTAACTCATATCTTTGCTTCTGGGGGGTTCCTGGAACAACATGTTTTCAGACGGGGGTCGGCGGCAATTTTTGGGGTCATTGAGATGAAATATTGAGCACTGATATAAAAACATGAGGGTTTTTCAGAAAACTTTCATGATTTAGAAGACATTTTTTAGAATCGTTCCCAGGTCTAAATGGGTTAATGACCAAATGAATATGAAAAAAACACAAATAAAAAGTATGTCATGACATCACAGGTTAATCTTCTCTATTCCTTGATCTTTTGGGCCTCATGTGGCTCCCCGGATCGCAACAACAATGGTTGTTTTTCTGTCGTAAAGACACTATATAGACTCTTCTCCTCTGTCTCTGTTATTGTGTCTAGACTAACCTTAACCGTTTCGGCGCCATTGCCGAAGGCCTTCGGCAATTGAGTTTTTATAGTGGATTAATTCGAGCGACCAATAATGCTACTCACGTTAGCATCGGGTAGCTAGCTGTTGTTGTCACAAGACTCCGTCGCACATCTTAGATCATCGGCACCATAAGAATCCATTCTATCCCTTTCTTTCAATCGCCTGTATCTCCTATTCCTTGTCCCAGATGGCATTTTTGGTCAAAACAGCGTTTCTTTGACGGCACAGAGCTGACGATCTAGAGCTCTCCGGAGCTCCGGTCAGGATTCAGAATGTAAACAAGGCCCGCCCAGCTGTGTGTAAACTCCTAACTTAGGACTACTGCTTGTGGAGCGGAAATGGCGGCTTTTCAAAATAAGAGCTTAAATTAAAAAAAATCCTCCTCTCCCTCCCCCTCCTCCTCCCCCTCCTCCTCCTCCTCTCCCTCCTCCTCCCTCTCCTCCTCCTCCTCCTCCTCCTCCCTCTCCTCCTCCTCCCCGTGCACAATGTCACGCCATCAGAAGTGCACGCAACGCGTGCCAAATGGAAATGTCTGCTGTGAGCCTGTGACCAAATCATTTGCATAGGTGTTTTTTGTAAAAACGGCACACTTCCTCACATCTTGGGGTTAAAATGTTTGCGAGTGCCAGAGATTTAAGCAACGTGTGTTTCCTCCGTATCTAGTGCTCTGCTCGGCATGTGTTTGCCATGATGTTGCTAATGTTTGTGTAAGGCTGTTAGAGCCTTAACCCTTTCAGACCTGAGTCCCATAGGTTCTACACCGTAGAGCCTTAACCCACCGTAGAGCCTTAACCTACATCGTAGAGCCTTAACCCATCGTAGAGCCTTAACCCATCGTAGAGCCTTAACCCATCGTAGAGCCTTAACCCACCGTAGAGCCTTAACCCATCGTAGAGCCTTAACCCACCGTAGAGCCTTAACCCACCGTAGAGCCTTAACCCATCGTAGAGCCTTAACCCATCGTAGAGCCTTAACCCACCGTAGAGCCTTAACCCATCGTAGAGCCTTAACCCATCGTAGAGCCTTAACCCACCGTAGAGCCTTAACCCATCGTAGAGCCTTAACCCATCGTAGAGCCTTAACCCACCGTAGAGCCTTAACCCATCGTAGAGCCTTAACCCACCGTAGAGCCTTAACCCATCGTAGAGCCTTAACCCATCGTAGAGCCTTAACCCACCATAGAGCCTTAACCCAGGCCATCGTAGAGCCTTAACCCATCGTAGAGCCTTAACCCACCGTAGAGCCTTAACCCACCGTAGAGCCTTAACCCACCGTAGAGCCTTAACCCATCGTAGAGCCTTAACCCATCGTAGAGCCTTAACCCATCGTAGAGCCTTAACCCATCGTAGAGCCTTAACCCATCGTAGAGCCTTAACCCACCGTAGAGCCTTAACCCATCGTAGAGCCTTAACCCAGGCCGTCGTAGAGCCTTAACCCACCGTAGAGCCTTAACCCATCGTAGAGCCTTAACCCACCGTAGAGCCTTAACCCATCGTAGAGCCTTAACCCATCGTAGAGCCTTAACCCACCGTAGAGCCTTAACCCATCGTAGAGCCTTAACCCACCGTAGAGCCTTAACCCATCGTAGAGCCTTAACCCACCGTAGAGCCTTAACCCACCGTAGAGCCTTAACCCACCGTAGAGCCTTAACCCATCGTAGAGCCTTAACCCATCGTAGAGCCTTAACCCATCGTAGAGCCTTAACCCATCGTAGAGCCTTAACCCATCGTAGAGCCTTAACCCACCGTAGAGCCTTAACCCACCGTAGAGCCTTAACCCACCGTAGAGCCTTAACCCATCGTAGGGCCTTAACCCATCGTAGAGCCTTAACCCACCGTAGAGCCTTAACCCATCGTAGAGCCTTAACCCATCGTAGAGCCTTAACCCAGGCCGTCGTAGAGCCTTAACCCACCGTAGAGCCTTAACCCATCGTAGAGCCTTAACCCACCGTAGAGCCTTAACCCATCGTAGAGCCTTAACCCACCGTAGAGCCTTAACCCATCGTAGAGCCTTAACCCATCGTAGAGCCTTAACCCACCGTAGAGCCTTAACCCACCGTAGAGCCTTAACCCATCGTAGAGCCTTAACCCATCGTAGAGCCTTAACCCATCGTAGAGCCTTAACCCATCGTAGAGCCTTAACCCACCGTAGAGCCTTAACCCATCGTAGAGCCTTAACCCATCGTAGAGCCTTAACCCACCGTAGAGCCTTAACCCATCGTAGAGCCTTAACCCATCGTAGAGCCTTAACCCAGGCCATCGTAGAGCCTTAACCCATCGTAGAGCCTTAACCCATCGTAGAGCCTTAACCCATCGTAGAGCCTTAACCCACCGTAGAGCCTTAACCCATCGTAGAGCCTTAACCCACCGTAGAGCCTTAACCCATCGTAGAGCCTTAACCCACCGTAGAGCCTTAACCCATCGTAGAGCCTTAACCCACCGTAGAGCCTTAACCCACCGTAGAGCCTTAACCCATCGTAGAGCCTTAACCCACCGTAGAGCCTTAACCCATCGTAGAGCCTTAACCCATCGTAGAGCCTTAACCCATCGTAGAGCCTTAACCCATCGTAGAGCCTTAACCCACCGTAGAGCCTTAACCCATCGTAGAGCCTTAACCCATCGTAGAGCCTTAACCCACCATAGAGCCTTAACCCATCGTAGAGCCTTAACCCACCGTAGAGCCTTAACCCATCGTAGAGCCTTAACCCATCGTAGAGCCTTAACCCAGGCCATCGTAGAGCCTTAACCCACCGTAGAGCCTTAACCCACCATAGAGCCTTAACCCAGGCCATCGTAGAGCCTTAACCCATCGTAGAGCCTTAACCCACCATAGAGCCTTAACCCATCGTAGAGCCTTAACCCACCGTAGAGCCTTAACCCATCGTAGAGCCTTAACCCATCGTAGAGCCTTAACCCAGGCCATCGTAGAGCCTTAACCCATCGTAGAGCCTTAACCCACCATAGAGCCTTAACCCACCGTAGAGCCTTAACCCACCGTAGAGCCTTAACCCATCGTAGAGCCTTAACCCATCGTAGAGCCTTAACCCATCGTAGAGCCTTAACCCATCGTAGAGCCTTAACCCATCGTAGAGCCTTAACCCATCGTAGAGCCTTAACCCATCGTAGAGCCTTAACCCATCGTAGAGCCTTAACCCATCGTAGAGCCTTAACCCATCGTAGAGCCTTAACCCACCGTAGAGCCTTAACCCATCGTAGAGCCTTAACCCACCGTAGAGCCTTAACCCATCGTAGAGCCTTAACCCATCGTAGAGCCTTAACCCACCGTAGAGCCTTAACCCACCGTAGAGCCTTAACCCACCGTAGAGCCTTAACCTACATCGTAGAGCCTTAACCCACCGTAGAGCCTTAACCCATCGTAGAGCCTTAACCCATCGTAGAGCCTTAACCCACCGTAGAGCCTTAACCCATCGTAGAGCCTTAACCCTTTCAGACCTGAGTCCCATACGTTCTACAAAAATGGCTTCTAAATCCAAGAAGTAGTTGTTTGAAAACACAACTTTTTTTTAATGTGGAGTGACGACGACCCCCCAAAACGATATGTATTTCACCTCGGACGCCCATTTCAAAATATGTTGTTCCAGGGACCCCCCGGAAGCAAAGATTTGAGTAGTGCTGCACAATTAATAATAATAATTTAAAAAAGCACTAGTTGGCTGTCCAGTTCATTTTAGTTACTCTTATATATTTATTTTTTTTCTGAAAACTTTTCAGGGGAAAAAAAATGGAACCGTGTGAGAATCGTGAATCTCAATTCTAAATAGCAGATCTACAAGCTCATAGCGTGTCACTTCGTGCCGCGCTATGAGCTTGTAGATCTGGTGTTTGTTTTTTTTAATAGCCAAAGTCTAAAATAATGGTTAAATTATGTGACACGGATGCGTTCCCGGTCTTAAAGGGTTAAAGCGCTCCAGATGTGCGCTGGTGGTGTCGACGGGTTGCCATGTTTCCTCTGACTGGTTGCTCTGGCTGGTGGTGTCGACGGGTTGCCATGTTTCCTCTGACTGGTTGCTCTGGCATGCAGAGCGTTGGAAGCAACGTTCTCTCCCTTAATCACACTCTGACTGGCAACCACAGGCCCATGCTTCTCTCATTACTGTGTGTGTGTGTGTGTGTGTGTGTGTGTGTGTGTGTGTGTGTGTGTGTGTGTGTGTGTGTGTGTGTGTGTGTGTGTGTGTGTGTGTGTGTGTGTGTGTGTGTGTGTGTGTGTGTGTGAGAATGTGGCACAATTTATTTATCGTGCAGAATGTTAGAATGTCTCATTTCACAAGTTCAAAATGCATGAAAAATCAGACCCGGCTGAAGTGAGTGCAAAAAAACCTCAGCTTCCCAGCGTGCACAGTGTGAAGCTCAACAGCGCCACTTTGTCCCCTGTTGGTGGTACTCTAAACCAGTGGTTCCCAAACGTTTTCATGTCAAGGACCCCCAAATTGACACTAGTCAGCTTGCGGATCCCCATTTGAAGAGATATGCCAGGGACCCCCATAAGAGATAACATTTTTACGGCTTTAGCAGTGATTCTAAACCTTAATTTCAAGGACCCCACAGTTTGACATGCGTTAGTCTACGGACCCCCCATTTAATGGCGTCTCTATCTCTGGGACCCCCAGTTTATATTGTAAAATCAATGTGGATTTAACTCTGAGAGTGTACAAATGGAACCAAATGTACCCGTTAGGGTCCATTTGGTTCCATTTGTACACTCAGAGTTACAGAGAATACAGACCCATGGGGGTCCATTTAGGTGGGGGACCCCCTGGAACTCCCTCAAGGACCCCTGGGGGTCCCCGGACCCCACTTTGGGAACCTCTGCCCTAAACATAGAGCCATACAGACATAGGGACAGACGTTTGGACACCTTATGGTTGCACAACTCAAAAAGATCAGTTGAAAATAGCCGCTTTACAAGCTCACAATGTGTTGCCTCGCGACGCATTGTGAGCTTGTAGATCTACAAGCTCACAATGTGTTGCCTCGCGACGCATTGTGAGCTTGTAGATCTACAAGCTCACAATGTGTTGCCTCGCGACGCATTGTGAGCTTGTAGATCACAATGTGTTGCCTCGCGACGCATTGTGAGCTTGTAGATCACAATGTGTTGCCTCGCGACGCATTGTGAGCTTGTAGATCTACAAGCTCACAATGTGTTGCCTCGCGACGCATTGTGAGCTTGTAGATCTACAAGCTCACAATGTGTTGCCTCGCGACGCATTGTGAGCTTGTAGATCACAATGTGTTGCCTCGCGACGCATTGTGAGCTTGTAGATCACAATGTGTTGCCTCGCGACGCATTGTGAGCTTGTAGATCTACAAGCTCACAATGTGTTGCCTCGCGACGCATTGTGAGCTTGTAGATCTACAAGCTCACAATGTGTTGCCTCGCGACGCAGTGTGAGCTTGTAGATCACAATGTGTTGCCTCGCGACGCATTGTGAGCTTGTAGATCTACAAGCTCACAATGTGTTGCCTCGCGACGCATTGTGAGCTTGTAGATCACAATGTGTTGCCTCGCGACGCATTGTGAGCTTGTAGATCACAATGTGTTGCCTCGCGACGCATTGTGAGCTTGTAGATCTACAAGCTCACAATGTGTTGCCTCGCGACGCATTGTGAGCTTGTAGATCTACAAGCTCACAATGTGTTGCCTCGCGACGCATTGTGAGCTTGTAGATCTACAAGCTCACAATGTGTTGCCTCGCGACGCATTGTGAGCTTGTAGATCTACAAGCTCACAATGTGTTGCCTCGCGACGCATTGTGAGCTTGTAGATCTACAAGCTCACAATGTGTTGCCTGGCGACGCAGTGTGAGCTTGTAGATCTACAAGCTCACAATGTGTTGCCTCGCGACGCAGTGTGAGCTTGTAGATCGTCTTCATTTCAAATGGCCAAAGTGAATAGGGCGGAAGTGCTTAAAGGACCACTTCACCACTTTTCAACCTATCTTCATATAATAGGTCCTCACTGATAATCATGATAAAATGGCACCATTTATTTCTTTCCAGTGACATCATCGATGGGGAATCCAAGCTAATAGAAACTGCAGGCTTTCTAGTCCTGAAAAGTTGCAATGCGAAAATGGAAGCCATCGTTCTCACGATAATACAAATCTCAACATTTTTGTAATAACATCTTGTTTCAAAATAATCTGCCCAACGATGATGTCACTGGTGGACGGGTTTCTAAACTGCCCACAGCCCTCCTATGAGAAACAGACTAGAGTAGAAAACAAATTGTGCCATTTTATCATGATTATTAGTGAGGACCTATTATATGAAGATAGGTTGAAAATAGGTGAAGTGGTCCTTTAATGTACTTTATGTTTTCGTAATGATAGTCCAAATCTACAAAGTAACTGGTAACTATAAGTTTTCACCTGAATGTAGTGGATAGTTGGCCGTTCTTCGGTCTCTGTTTCGAGTGTGTGACGTCGTGAGGTCTAAGAAATGCCAGTGTCAATATTGACTCGTCCCGTCGATGACATCAGATCAACCTAGAGAAGGAGGCCAAGTCAAAGAAACAACTAAACATTCCTTCCCCTCACCAGGAGTTGTAACGGCACAAAGATGTTATGTTTTACCCAGACTTGAACCCCATTTGGTGTTTATAGCATTGTTATACTTTAGCTATTGAAAAATAGCAGATCTACAAGCTCGTAGCGCGGCACCGAGTGCCGCACTACGAGCTTGTAGGTCTGCTATTTTTTGAAAAATTGTGAAAATGCGGCACAAATCTTAGAATATATATTCTTTCTGAGCGAACGTTTTCAACTAAAATCTTTGCTTCTGGTGGGGGTCCCTGGAACTACATATTTTCAGATGGGGGTCCTGCGGCCAAATACATATAATTCTGGGGGTCCTTGACATGAAATAGTTTGAGTACCACTGACATATAGAAACATAAGGTTTTTCAGAAAACTGACATTTTTAAATGCTTTAAGTCCTAAGATGTAAATGGGTTCAAAGCTACAGATGTAATGTATGGATACAACCACTTATTAGTCATTTATTACTATAACTACAACCAATACTCTTAAAGGGATTGTGTCAATATTATAAGATGTTTTTATTATGGGGAATATTCTTTATCTCCTGATTAGAAAGGGAATATGTTTAATACTCTGTTATTTTCGATATCATCATCATGCAGCCTTACTGTTAGTTTGTAGACATTTTTAAAACATTTCACCGTATCTATTTGTTCTATTTTTGTACAGAAATTACCACTGAAAAATGTTGCTATAAAATGAATAAATACAACGGTTTAAAATCCACGCATGTCTTTGTCGGTCTGTTCGTTGTGTCTGCCGTGTGTGTGTGTGTGCGTGCGTGCTGTTTCCTGTGTGTGTGTGTATGT